>NW_024609883.1:100781801-101328523 GCF_016920785.2 Ixodes scapularis | reverse complement strand
CCGCCATTATGTGTGTGGGGTCCGTGAACACAATATTGATCGAGAGCTGGGCAAACCCGTATAAAAAATGTCTGGAAAGTCTACCCTGCCCTTTTACCCTCTCTCCACCTCCTCTTGACGTCCTGATTGGAGGTAACCTTGTGGCGCCGCGTAAGGCTGCCACGTAAGGTTACCACGTAAGGTCACCTAAGTGTCCCGACGAAACACTGGCAAACCTCTCCGTCTTTCCATATCATATCACTCACTCACCCAACAAACGTTCTCAGCAAACGTGTGGTGGGAAACTGGCAACGCTGTCCGGCCGCACTTTCGCAGACGGCAAAAAGTCAAACACGGCGGCAATAGCAGACGGCAAAGTACAGGAGGAAATAGTCGACAACCGAAGGCCCTCTGAACCGTCAAAATTCTGTTTGCTTCCTTCTATTTTTTTTTTAGTAAGGAGAGGTCAGAAAATTAGCCGGCGGCTCTCGGAGAATTCCCCGCGAAGGTTGTCAACTTGCAGAGGTGGTTGGCTCGCTCCAGTTACTCACCTCGAAACGCGGAGTCGACCGGTCGCCACGTAAGCTCTGCGATGATCATCCTTTCGCTGGCCCACGCACCGCGCCGCGCCCCGCCGACGGGAACCAACAACCACCGCCGCTGACCGATCCCCCTTCCCTCCCTCCATATGAAACAATAAGAAAAACATCACTAGCAGACGAAGACGGCAGCAGGGGGGAGGGATGCACGAACAATAACAGCAAGAAGAACAGCAGCGGCGGCGGTTCAGCGACTTCATCGTTCAACAACTCTTTCTTTCTAGGAAGTGAGGGCGAAAAAAAAAGAAAGAAAGAACGATGAATCCTTGTTCTTCCCGGTAAGAAGAGAACGAGACGGAGGTGCGCGCGCCCACGGCGAGACGTTTGTTCGTCGTCGCGGGGAGAGAGCGCGGTTTCGTAGATTTTTGTTTCGGATTTCGGGGCGGCGGCCGCCGTTACGTGCGCGCTGAGTTACGAAGGTCGCGCATCCAGCTACGGCAACAGGTATTACGAGTGGGTCGTGGGTGAGTGACAGCTCCGCTCGACCGCGGACCGAATGGGCCTTCAACCCTTCCCCCACAAAAACCAGACGAGGCATATACGGGGTCACCGGGCGGGGAGCGCTGCCTAGAAACTCGCTGGATCCCAAGAACGTTGCTACAAGCTTCCCGTGTGGCCGCCATTTTGGTCCATAGAATGAGCAATGTCTCCTTGACCTTTTCATTCTTGGAGAGTTGATCCAAATTCCCGGTGACAGCTGCGAAAAAAAAAAAACGCGCATCTTTGCACGTCCCCCTATGTGCATTGGTGCTTGGCGGCATTGAAAAAGAATGTAGTACATGTCTTGAAATACATCTGTGGCGATAAGTATAATTGATAAGTTTAGTGTCAAAGACGATTACATTGGCGATAAACGCTTTCAGTACGACGATGCTCCATGCGAACTTGGCGCGACTGATTCAGAACGACTTCGCGAGGTTTTGGTCGTCTTTAGGCAGGGCTTAAAGTCTGCCTCCAGTCTGGTGGTGTGTGTGTGTGTGTGTGTGGGGGGGGGGGGGGGGGGGGGGGGGTTCTCCTTGCTCGAACACAGGTAGAGGCCCCGGAAAAAAGAGGGGGGGGGGGGGGGGGGGGCGGCGGCTCGATTTGTGCGCTTCTTCGATAACGTTTAACCGATACTTGTACAGCTTCTTTCTACAGCTATGTATCCTTTCAAATTATCCAGAACTTTCATCTCTGTTCCCCAAGCACAGGACTAAGACAGAGGGAACATAGGTAAAACGGGGGGTATCTCAGACCCCCCGCCGAAATTGGAGGGGGGCCCCGGACCCCCTGAGACCCCCCAGACTCTAGCAATGTCTGTGCGTTAGTTTCTGTTCGTGTCCGTCTAGCAGGGAGAGGCGGCAATGGCGCTACTTTCCCTCTAGCCTGAACTGCGCAAACAAACCGAACGCGCGCTCGATAGCAGACGATATTAGCGCGATTAGATGACTGGGGTGTTTCCAACTGACTTATACCTGTTGTAACCTCCCGCCCTTCTAACTCTCCCTAACCATCACCAGGCGGTGTGGGATATCACGAGGATGACCTTTGGAGGATCGGGTAAAAAAAAAAACTAAAAACATCAACATCATTTCGCGCCTCTTCCCCACGGCGAGGGAGTCGCCAATTTTCCCCTGGTCAAAACCTTGTTGGTGTCGCCCCAGCACCGGACCGACTAGGAGATAGGGTTGAGACTTTGGGCCGGAGTCACACGGGTGGAAGTCCCAATTTTCCTCTGTCCCGCTTGTGCCCAGCTGTGCTAGTTAGCTGCGCATCATTCAATTTCCCCCATATAATTTTCCCCAATCTTGAAATCGCATCTTTGTGGCTGTAATCCTTTTCTCTTCCGTCCTTCCATCGTCGCCAGTAAAACCCAAGGCCTCGGCCATATCCGTTACCCCTACAGGGAGGGCAGTGCGAAGCACCCTGCAGTTCAAAACCAAGAGCTCTTGAGGGAAAAGCGCACGCTTTCCTCCTTTCCACGCGACTGCGCAACGCGCTCGCACTTACGACCAATCTGCGCATTTGGTGTCCGCCATTAAACTGCAAACGCTCTCCATGGTTTTAGTTGCACCCTCTTATCCATCTAGGCCCTCTATATAGGAGGTCAGGTAGGTAGCGCCGCCGTCGGTGCGGCGGCCCGAATTCGAAACAAACCGAAGGCGGGCGCGCTCCTTCTGCATCTGCGTTGGGAGGAGCAGACGACGGCAGCTGCTAGCCGCGCTCGACCGCTCGGCGGAAAAGCCGTCGCGGCCGCTATGCAAATCCGGGCGCTCCGTTTATTGGTTTGGGTTTTTGCGACCGTTGCTCGCATACCGCCTGCGCTGCGGGAACAAGGTTGCGACGCCTCTCGGCCGAAAGTGTAGCGCGAATCGCCCTTGCATACGGATCCGTTGCACCGCATGATGTAAAGTCTTTGTCAAGCCTAAGAGCAGGCCACGTAGCCAGGATTTTGATTCGGAGGGGGCCCGCTCATGACAAAATGCTGTATGAGGGGGAGGGGGAGAGGAGGTCCCAGCAAAACGGATTTTTTTTTTTTGGTGGGGGGGGGGGGGAGAAAAGGGCGGGAATTCATGCCCCCCCCCCCCCCCCCCCCCCCCCTGGCTACGTGTCTGCCTAAGAACATCACTTTTGCCCCGATTCTCTACTTTTTGGAACTCATAGTTTTGGGGTTGAATAGTTACTGGAGAGAACTATCGAACTCATTTAAAAATTTTACAATAACTTTTTTTTTTTTTCGGGGGCATTGTAAGTATTTGTAAGCCCTCCGGCTACGACACCGTTTGAAAGCTGTAGAGCCTAGATGCGCATTAGTTGGCACACCCACGAGAGAGGATTTACTCCAAGGTCAAAAGAGCCAATCCTGACCAAGGATTTCCACAATCTGACAAAACAATAATACGAAAGAAAAAAAAATTCTTCACGTTAAATGACCCCTCTGTGGTCTACACTATTCCTCCGTTCTTCGTCGGGGCCTATCAGATGGCCTTCGTTGGTTTGACACGTAAAAAGCCCCAAATTTGCCTTGAGGCTGGAGACAAAATTACATAGGGCCTGACTTCAATCGAACTCTTATTTTCCTTCTTTTTTTGTGTGTGTGTGTCTAACTTACCTATTTTGAGACGTATGTGGGTTCACTTCCCCGCGGAACACGAAAAAAGTCAATCACGACGAGCAATGGAATGATATCCTAGCGAACGACGGAACATGGAAAACTATTAGATCTGAAACAAATGCAATGTGCGTAGGGCGCTGTAGGCAATTGAAACGGTATACGCTCGTTGCCCCTGCGTACATCGCGTTTATTATTATTTTTTTTCTCGAATAAATTGTATAATTGTGAAATTTGCCATTCGCCGGAACCTTTCCATCGTTCACCATGATTGGCTTTCCCCAGTGTTTTGCAAAAAAAGTAAGCTCAATTTCTTTTTTAGTGTAGACTAGCATTGCAACGTCACGGAGGTATAGTAACTGGCAGCTTAACCCCTTAACCGTTTTGAAACTGCCCGTCCCCAAACCGTTCGGGACGAATTATATATAGCTCGTCTGCCTTCCCTGGCTCACGCACTCAACCGTTTTGGACTAACCAGGCTCGCTCATGGCCACTGGCGTACCAACTTGTTTTGAGGGGGGGGGGGGGGGGGGGGGCAAACCAGACTCCCCCCCCCCCCCCCCCAGGGCCGAGGGGCGGTGCCCTTGGTATCCCTTGGGCGCCGCCGGCCAGTGTTTGCCCTGCCCAGTGGCGGCTGTTTCAGGAAAGGGGGGGGGGGGGGGGGGGGGGGGGGGGGGGGGGGGGGGGGGGGGGGGGGGGGGGGGGGGGGGGGGGGGGGGGGGGCGGGGGGACACATGCCTTGCCCCCCCCACCTCTGAGAACCGAGGAGGCAAGGCACCCCCCTTGCCCCCTCCGGTTGGTACGCCCATGCTCATGACTTAGTTTGAGGCTTTCCAATATATAACAGCACTTTTTTTTTTTTTTACTGCTCTTATTTCGGTTGGGATTGGCAGTTTGATTTTAAAGCTAACATATTTGACGTTGCAGACAACAATTGAGCGGTTGAGGGTCCGAAATTCCCATAAACTGCGTATGCTCCGAACATATGCCTGCAGGCGGTCTTTTTGTACGACGCATGCGCAGTATGAAAGCGGCGCTGTCGGTGAGCGTAGTACGTGTGTACTTTCGAATCACGCTGGAAACATTTCGTCGTCGCATAGGTGACGTCACAGTGTGCCGGCCCTCGAGCCGTCGACGCGCGCCCGCACCCGATAGTGGATTCTTATCATCCAGGTCGGACGTGACATCAGCTTCGCGGCCCGCGCAGGTGATGTCACGCCGCGGTCTCTCTAAAAGCCTTCTCTCGATACACGGGACACGAACGGGGCTCTCCGATGCGATCTGAACGTAACCCAGACCCGCCAAGGGGTCTCGTATCGACGGAGCCGCCACCTCGGCGTACGTGGATGGTGACGGGGCAAGTTTAAAAGTCGCTGCAAGCTCTCGCTGTAATCCACGTTATACGGTGAAACGAGGCTTCCTGAGCGGTTCCCGAAACGAGGCAGACTCACGTCCAGGTTCACGCAGCACGGTTGGCTCTGATCGAGGAATGGTGGGAAGACCTCAAAGCAAGCTGGTTTGAGATCTATTAACTGTATATATATATATAAAGCTCCATTGAGATGTTTTGAGGCTTACTCGGACTCAATTTCGGATGTATAAACCCGCGTTAGTGTTGTGCAAAAACATGGCCCAAAGTTAGATAACGTTTACTCTTTTATGAACTGACTTTCGTAAATATTTTTTTTTTCTTTTGTTCTTTTTTTAGGCAGGTTCCGACTATGGAAAAAAAAAATACGGTATGTGAGCGGTTAGACGTTGACAAACCGGTAGCCGCAGGAAGCACGGCAATGCAAAACCAATAGCAGAAAAAAAGAAAAAAAAAAAAAAAAGAAGAAAAGTAGCAGACGACGAAAACCCGCTGATGTTAGTCGTCTGCGAACGGGGTTCGATCGTCTGCTAAAGCCGGATTGAATAACTAGTACTTCCGCGTAATCGCTTACTTCAAAAGGCTGGGCCGGTTTTCAACGTGACAGTTGAAAAAAAGTACAAAGAAAATCTAAAAAAAAAAAAAAAAAACAGAGGAAAAAAAAAAAACAGTACGGCGCAATAAACGTGTTGGGGAGAACCGAGCGAGCTCGTTTTTACGTATTTGGGTGGGCTGGCTGGCTGGTTACAACTAGGTTAGAGTACAGAGCCTAGATTTTAAGAGAGGGAGCTGATCAAAAACCACGGAGAGCGCTTGCTCTATTGAGCAACATTCGCAGTCGCCATTGTTTGGACACGAAGCGCGTGATTGGATCCGAGTCCTCGCCAAACGCTGACGTCAGCCGTCGTGTCCAATACACGCTCAGAGTGCGTTCCGGAGCAATGCCGGACTCGGCTAATTGGCGCGCACCGTTCGAACTACAGCTGGCGCGCACCGTTCGAACAGTTGGAGAAACTCTCTAATCTGGGCACACTAAGTTATATACGGCGGAAAGGAGGTGTCGATTGCTACGTCTCTCTCTCTCTCTCTCTCTTTCTATTTTCGTTTTTGTTTTCGTCCATCTGTTATGGTTATGAGGGTTGTGAGTGTGCGTACGTGTGTGTGCCTGCGTGCGCTTTTTTTTTTTTTTTTTTTTTTTTTTTTTCCTTAGTTTTTTGGGGGAGTCTGTTTTACGCTACTTTTTTTTCAAAACTCTTCCAACGGCTTTCGTAGCGGCAAGTCGCGGCGAGTGGGCAGGCTGTCACTGGAGCTGCCTTCGCACCCCTGGGTTGCCACATCGCACGACGGGACGCGGGGCCAAGGTCGTACAAATAACGGGATTTTTAAAATCGTCTTTAAAAAAAAAGAAAAAAGAAACTGTAGCTTATTCTGGCCGAAGTTGCTTCCATTCAAAGCCAAATACGGATCAGTCCACTTCTCGGAAATTCAGATTTATCAGACCGTTGACAACGTGTCCAGGGAATCTCAGGAATCGGAGCTCAAGCGTTTTGGCGATCCTTAAAAGATTGAGAGCGTTTCCGCCACTTTGTGGCACGCGTCGACGAATAAGAATCTCTGTCGATTCTCAGTACGGCTATCCGTAAACCTGCCATGCCAATAGTCCCTTGTGTAACGTAAGGACTCCGGAAAAATTCTTATAGACATAAAAAGAAAAAAAAAAATCTTCCTGCAAAACGTTTTTGTGAAACGATGTTCCCAATAAATGATGCATAAAACTTTACGCAACTTTAACTTCTTTTTTATGTTTTTGTGCAGTAAATTTACGTTATGCAAACGCTGAAAATTCCTATGAATCGGCTTTCACGTTCAGCCGATTAAAAGCAGTTCTCGTGCGAAAACGATCGGCGCAGCTAACATTCACCACGATTGACTCCGTTCGTCGACGGAAATAATGTCAATACTGTCCACACTGACGGTGTTGGCTTAATAAGAATGCGGTGACTACCAAGCTTCCACTGTGCTTGTTACACGCATCAATAAGCTTCGCGTTCGCAACCGACGATAAGTAGCCGGGATCACAACTCGTGTGACGTCACAGCGAGGCAAATCCGTCACCGAAATATTTCGGCGCTAATTAATGGATGACAGAATCAGCGGTCCCTGTACACTAAGTGTTACCGAGTATCTCAGCTCAAACCGTTTTCTCCTTGCAACTGGATCAATCAATCAAGTACAGTAGTGTCTCGGGTTTCGTCACTAACACAAGGAGGCGAACTTGCGTCATCATTCGCGCGCAACTCCGGACTGATGTGCAGTGGCAGCTACTAATGAAGTCTCATCCATCAGTCCCCGCTGACGCGGACGTATACGAACGAGAAGAAGGGCGCGCGTGAACGTGATCCGCGGGACGTGACGTTGACAAAACACAACTGAGGTATTGAGTCGTCGCTGCTCACATCGACAATATATTCTGTCGAGCAGAGCGGGACGAGCAAAACCAAAATATAGATTAAATGGATTCGGTGTAACGACCTCTCACCTCCTTTCGCGGACGTCGACGTACTGCTGCCGCAGCGGCATGCATGCACTCGACACCGCGGGCAGCAGACGACGACGACGCCATGGAGTTAGCAGACGATCGCCGCGAAAGGACGGGCGTTCGTTTCGAGGCCTAAAAAAAAGAAAGCCGGGAGCAACGAAACAAACCAACAAACTGCCCACACAAAGTCAGAACCTGGCGCAATTAAGACTACTGGGAAAAAACAAGAGTGTTAACTGTTGTAAGCGTCGTTGGGGCAGCGTGAAAGCAGATGTGGATGACTTTTTTCTTTGGAAGACTGACGGACAATCGACTGCCTTACAAGGCTTACGGAGCTTCTGGGTGTCGCCCGGTGGCCATGGCGATGGTGGCCTAATGGTAGTTCGTTAGAGCAAGATCTGGAGACAGCCTGGAGTCGTTCTTTTGAGGTCGCTCTTGGAGGAAAGTGTTTCTTGCTCCGAGCTTCGCACGGTCCCCTTGCCTTGGGGTACGACGGAGAAACTGAGCATTTGTATCTTTATTATTATTTTTTATAGCGTCTGCATTAGCGCGACCTCACTTCGGAATAAGTGTTTAAACACGGGGGTAACGGTCGCAGACGATGCTCGAAGCGGACGCTTTTCATGGGCGATCGTGGCGGGCAAATTTCACGGGCGGATGGTCGACGAAGCCAACGATCATGAAAGGATTATTCTATTATACGGGAGCGGAGAAAGCCCGCGAAGTTCCTGATTGTTAGTGCACCTACTCTTCAGCAGCTCGTTCGAGGTGCCCCCTCGCCTTACCAGTCCTGGCTCGCTACACATTGTTTGATTCGTGCTGTGTTGCAGAGCATGACGAGTTTTAACTTTACCTTCGCGTCACATCAAAGAAGGCGCGCTGGTGGATTATTTTTTCATTAGAGGAGATTTTTTTTTTTTCTAATTAATACTACTTTTTTTTTTTTTTTTTTTTTGAAGAACGCTTTTGCAGTTGCAGGAACAACAATTGCTGACCGGCAAACTGCATATCGCTCAGGCTCAAAAACGTCCTCCAAGATTGAGGTGCACTGATCTCATATCTGGTGGGCTGTATCTATGGGTTACGTGTTTCCGGAGTTTATTTTTTTATTATTATTTTTTTTTTTTTGTGTGTGTGTGAAATTTGGGGAGCGTTTTTCTAGGTTAATTTTTTACTGGGAATTCGGGGATTACCGGAGTTTGTTTTTGTTAGATTTCAAGTTCTCCGAAATTCGGAGTTTAATTCTACGGTGTTCGTTCTATATTTTTTTTTTTTTTTTTTTGAAATTCAATCTAGAAAATGCATGTTCGGACCTACCCTAAATTTATATATAAAAAAAAAATTCGCCTGTATCGAAATATATTTTTGCAGCTGCATTAGACATTGGCTCCCTTGCAAGTGGCAGTGCTAACTGCCCCGCGATAAATCTTACAAACAAGCGTCGCTTCAATAAACGTCGGTACTTTGAAATAGCTAAACCTCGTTGGGAAGCGCTTCAGCAGCCCTCCCCCTTCTATGTAATCTACAGGTTCATATATTTCGCCGTTATAAACACACAATCCCTCCTTTATCTAAGAAGCCCAATAGCATTGCCCAAGCAGGTAAACGGGACAGTGCTTTTGTCATCACCCCAAAATACATTGACCCGTTGCAATTAGTTGTACTGAACGAAGTCTGGCGAGATAAAAGGGACATTCCCTTACTGTAAATAATCCCACATAAAAAATAATAATAATAATAAAATAAGAACAGATGGGGCTTTTCTTTAGGACCACTAACCCTGTGCTCTGAAGAACTTACATGGCAAAATACCGTGTGGGTTTAGAAAGAGTTATATACGTAAAGACAGGGGACGTATATAACTGATACCCGTGCCGCACGGACATGGCTAATGCGCCATTCAGGGCGAATCTCATTCAAACACCGAATGACATTACATTTCAAGCCCGTGCTACACTTACATTTCGAATGTCATTTTGCGCCATGAAGATAATAGCGCCTGCTCTCCGAAGAAAACGAATTGTAAAGTTTTTTGTAAGCTAAATACGTTTGTTCGAGGTTATGATCTCTAAAAAGTGTACATAGCTGGTTTTAAACAAGTCAGTCAATTACTTTGTTTTTTCTGCGTTTCCGCTGTAATTCATTTGTTGGTGACGCTCTAGTTGCTCTAGCCGCAATTAGCCAAAGCCAAAGCCAAAAGCTCGCCAAAGAGAAAGGAAATGGCGCCTGTACGGTCGCGAGCGTCGGTCCTTGCACCGGAGGACTGTAAACGGGTGCGACGGTTAATGAGCGGCCTCATTTATTTACGCGCCAAGCATCGTGCCGAGCAGCAAAGGCTCGCAGCCGAAGACGCTCACTCTCGCGTGCGTGAAATCGAAGAGCAGCTGCTCTCGAACTGCGTGGCTCTAGCTGCTGCTTTCGCTGCGCACCGCCCAGTGCACCGATTGCGGCTGCTTGCGGTGACTGCGGCTCCATCGGAAGAAACTTGGAAGTTCGAACAAAACGTAACAAAACCGAGAAGAAACGAGAAAAGATGAACATGATTGTAAACCTGAGACCGGGGCAGTCGTTAAGACGTTGCCTCCTCTTTTTCTACCTTCTGTTGTGTTCTCTTTACTGCCGCAGTCTCAGGTTTACAATCATGTTCAACGTACACCAGCTCGCCTGCACTCTGACTATTTTTGCGAAAAAGATGGCGACGCAGGCAAAGTGGCTGTGTCTACTGGGTTAAAGAGTAGCCGCTTGCAATTATGTGACAAGCCGCGCTTCAAATCTAGTATAAAAGAATGCATACATAGATACAAACACAAATAAATAACTTTTAGTTCGGGCATAGTTTGATTAACGTAATCACATTGGTGTTTTTTTTTACTTGTGGCCTGGTGTAGAGGCTACACATTTGGCACGTGACCGAATGCGAATGAGTTCGGCCGAACCCCTTCGGTGGCAAATAACATTCGCAGCGAATGCCATTCGTGCAGACCGTGTAGCACCAGTCGAATGACATTTGGCGCGAATGTCATTCGTTGTAAATGGCATTCGAGTTGCCCGTGTGGCATGGGTATATAACTCTTTCTAAACCTACATCATTACCAACGCGCTCACTAACAAATATAAAATACCGTGTGTGTCTCTTTTTTTTCGTTTTATTTTGCTATCGCGACCTTGAATTTTTTTTTATTTATTTTTTTTATAAATCCTAAATAAAAGTTTTACCGGCAATCTTTTTTTTTCTTTTTCGGATTTATTAATAAACACGGAATCCTAGTTGTATCATATAGTGGTTGTATTCACACGACATAGGGCGGGTGAAGCGACACGTTATCCATAAACCATTAATAAGGGACACTATTCCCCAGAAGTCCAGTGCTGTGGGGAGAGGAACTGGCGTATGACAAGACAACCAATTCTGCGCATGGATGCTTGCCAGGATTATCAATTGGGGGGGTTACACATTTTTGGGAGAGGTTCCGGGGGGCGGGGGGTAATACGTCGTACAAAGGACAGTTCTGCCATCATTCCCGCAGTGTACGCCAGGGGCGGAACCAAGGGGAGGGGGCGGGGGGCGGCCTCCCCCAAACCAAGTCGCCCCCCCTCCCCCCCCCCCACTTCTCGGCGGGCAATTTGACATGGGTGGACCCCCGGTGCAGACGAAAGAATGGGAGAATAGCATCCTTACAAATTTTCCGCGCCCCCCCCCCCCCCCCCCCCCCCCCCTCCCCAAACGGAGTTCTGGTCTTTTCGACGACGCTTGAACAGTCTGACTACGGCTTTAGGGGGGTGTTGGTGGAGGGGGCGGACAACCAAGTTTGGCTTTGGATTCGACTTGCTTTTTTCACGCACACTTTGCGCGCAACACTGCCGACACCTCCTCCGCGTGCGTGCACACGGGCCAGGGGCGGGCGTTTGCAAGGCGGCGACGCGAACAAGTCCACATGAGCCTCCGAGTCAAGGACACGTCGTACATGTCGGTCCGCCCCCATGTCATTTTAGTTTGTATTATGTTTTATTCCCTTACGCCGAGACGGGTCTCTGCCAGGCGGAATTCCGCACGGAAATCAGCAGCAGAAGCAGCTTTCATCTTCCGGCGGTGGGTGGGTGGGCAGGGCAGGCACGCGAGGCCGCCGTTGGTGTGCAGCAGCTTAGCAGACTGCGTGGCGCGCTGCTCGTCGTCCGTTCATCGTCGCCTGACTGCAGAGCGTGCGTGCAGCCGGCGGGCTCCCACGCCGAGACAGACGGCTTCGCGCCGCGGCTTTGTTTGGTTTTTCTTTCTTTGCGTGGAACCGTAGGTCTCAAACGAGGCCGATGTATAGGACGCAGCCAGCGGAACGGGGGCACGGCCTTTGTAGTTGAGTCCCCGTTCGTGATCATGTTCGTTATATCGCGACATTCGCTATATAGGGAGTTCGCTATAGCAAACGTGTCTAGTCACTGTCGGCTTAAGGAGTACGGGGCGTGTCCTGGGTTAATGCTTCATCATTCGTCTCTTTGGCGCTCTTTATCAGCTGATGCTGCAATTCGATCAGCTGCGGAGCGATCATATAATATTGCCGGGAGCCGGGGACACTACACTGTCTGTGTGAACGCGGTTTGCACGGCACGGCACTCATTAAAAGCAATCGAATTACCTAAGTACTCGATTACGGAGTAATTTTGTAATCGTTTGATTACTTTTATTAGGAAGTAATCGCGAGAGTGATCTCGTAACTTTGGGAAATACTAAAATTACCCGGAACTTTTTTTTCTCCTTTTTTTAACGGCGCCCTTTGTTTCTTCTGCAAGGTTCCTACAAAAAAGTCCTCAAACCAGCAAAAATGATGGATTAATAAGATAAGAAGTTTATAATACGGCGAGTCTAATTAAATAATCGCCATTATAGGAAAGACCCGTTTTCATACCGGCAAAAAAAAAAACAAAAAAAATGCGTTTTTTGAAGAGATGTAGGTAATCGCAAAAAAAAAAAAAAATAACGGTTAGTTAATTATTTTTCTTCTCAAGTACTTTTTTTTTAACCCAGAGTAAATGAAATTATAATCATACAAAAAACAACCTGCACACACATTCTGAAGCGCATTCATTTTTTAAAATTATTATATGACGGTTTTGTCACATCATTGGTCATACAAAAAAAAAACGTCTTTGTCCATCGAGCAACATTGGCGGTCACCATCGTCTTTCTTAGACTTAGGCTAGGTGGCGCAAGCTACCGCCTGCTACAAAGGAGTAACATCCATCCATCCATTCTGCCAGGGCACGAAACGCGTGACTGGATCCGAGTCTTCGCCTAACGACGACGTGGCACTCGTGTCCAAAGTTCACGGAGCGCGCTGATTGGACGACGGCGAAAAAAGCGCTAAGTCATCGTCGTGATTGGCCAATCGGCGCGCTCCGTCAACTTCTGCCCCAACTTTGTCTTTGACGAGTTCAGGGGCCCAAGACACGCTCAGAGTGCGCAATCAGGCAGGCAATGGCGGACAGACGATGATGGTGCGGACTTTTCAAAAGGGTTTATATTAGCTGATTAAAAGGCGCAAACAAAACAGGACAAAAAAAAAAAAAAATGACACGTACGACACGGACAGGCGCCAGTTTTCGTCCTGCTTTGTTCGCGTTTTTTTAACCTTTTAATCGATACCAACTAGCCTCCAAACCAAAGCTTTATTTATATTATAGTGATCGTTACGATTCGAACACCCCACTTTCAGAGCCGTATATAGCTGCGGTATCCGGGAACAGTGAGGCGATATCGTTTTCCCCTTGGCGCGTCCGTCCGCAAACCGTCCGTAAACGGTTTAACCGTTTATAAACGGACGGGAAACCCCGTTTTCCGCGATTTCAGATAATCGTGCAACTTTTTCGGTCAGCAATGATTTTAGGCACCAAGGTGGCCGAAATGCCATTAAGCCGAAGCGTATAGTTTAATTAGAGTGGCTGTAAACACCAGAGAACCGTAATATACTCGTATTCACCTCAAGAAAAAAAAGCGAGTTTTGCGCACACTGGTACATATATATGCCGCGCGAAGTAGCTCTTACAATATTTGGTTATCAAAGGAAGAAGAGACGCTTTTTGGCGTTTGAAGCGCGCATTAATACATATTGATAAGATGACACAAATCTTATCTTAGTAATGTTCCGCGAGACGCCAGACTCTTTTTACTGCGGTTTTCGAAAACGATTTGGTTTGAGGGTGGAGAGAAAAACGAAGTGGTTTATAGCATCTGAGGTGTGCAGAGATTCGAGTGATGAGTTTACTTGAGTTTACTTTTTTTTCTTTTGGGTAGCTCAGGGGAGGGTGGGGAGAAGGGGGGGTCGCTGTACGGGTTGTAGAACTGTTCCTCTAGAAAATGAAATATAGTAGAAAAAGAAGGACGAAAAGTAGAAATGAAAAGAAAGAGCAGTTAGGACGATAGTTTGACATCGGTTTATACTCACACTTAGATAAGAGGAAAAATGCTTTCGCAGGATTTTTGTGTGTATCTCGAGTGGATAATATTTTTTTATATGTGAATGCATTAGGGTAATTAAAGCATATTCATTAACGTTTAAAAAAAAAAAAAAACAAGGTTGCCGTACACCTTGGAAAAGCACATAGTGGTTTATGAAGTGAATGGAAGGGCGCAAACGAGCCGGTTTAAATTGAACATGGCATAAACACCGATATTGCAGGGAAAAACGACACGAACACTCAAAGTGTTTGTGTCGTTTTTACATGCAGCATCGGGGTTTATGTAATGTTTAGTGGTTTATAACTTTATTATATCCCTCATCACGGATCTTTTTCACTGAGCTCAAATTGAATGTGTAATTAAATGTAGAATGAATTACTTTTCGTGGACAACTGTTTGAGAACTTCAAGTTCATTGAAAATACTAATAATAAACTTGGCATTATGAATATATATACACGAAAAATAAAAATATAATTAAAAGAAAGTGATTCAAATTCGGATTTAAATTAAATAAATAGCATTTGTTTAAATGTTTCGCGGGAGAAAATTGGACTGCAAATTTAAAAGTTTTAAGAACGACGGAAATAACGCCACACACAAACATACAAGAACCTAAACACGGATGTGAACACAGTGTTAAAATACCCCGCCGCTTTACTATCATACGACTTCCCTACCAGATTTCCGAAGTTCCAATTTCGCTGAATATAGCTTCCTCTTTTCTTCTTTCTTTCACTAAACTCTCTGGTTTACTTTAGAGGATCCCATTCGTTTCTGGCTCGGTGTTTTTGAGTGGCCCAGATTGGTTTTTGTTTTTTGTTTTGTTTTTATTTTAGAGTGCGCAGCGAGAAATCGCGAGAAGGAACACGGTAGCAGGATATGAGAAAAAAAAAAAAAAAAAAGCTTTAGAATTGGGTCTTTGCACTTCTAAAAATCTCCGTCCGAAAGCTTTTTTTTTTTTTTTTTTTTCGACTTTTTTGTTTAGCTTAGTCTCCATCCATGCGGTTGACATATCCCGTATGCTAAAAAAAGAAAGAAAGAAAAAAAAAAAAAAAGACACAGGTAGACAAGGCATATAATTTGGAACAAGTAAAAGACGATAGAAAGGCAACACAATGACAGACAGTCGCGGTTAAAACGTGAGCTTCGGCCAGAGGTGTGGCGGCGAGAGTAACATGACGTTTTCCCGTACACTGGAAGTTCCGCGATCCAAGATGGCGGCGCCCGCGTGCAGAGGACGCGACGTGGCCATCGGCGCCAATCCAGGGCTGCATGAGCGTCACGTGATTCTCCGGATTTAATAGTCAGGCTTGGCGCGGTGGAGATCGGTCAGTTTTATATTCACATTAATGCGTTTTTGCATCGGTTTACTTTGTTCCTCTTTTCGTAAAACCCCCAGCATTGTTAGCTGAGAACTATACCTGTTGAATCTGCCGTTTATATTTCCTATTACATCAAAATGTACACCCCCCCCCCCCCCCCTCTTATGTAATGAATAAATACAGGAATGAATGGCTGGGGAGGGGGGGGGGGGGGGGGGCGTTTGCAAAGAGATGTAATGTGATGTCCGGATTTAGCGAAACGTCGGGCGCCGATCAGAGGCCTCTAGGAGATCTTTTTTTAAATTTTTTATTACGCTTTATATCGTTGATTTTTTAATTGCCATTTCACCAAAAGCGAAACATTGCTTCATTAAAAAAAGAAGAAAACAAGTCTATGCTATATATTTTTTTTTTTTTTTTTTAAATAAAATTGTTTAGCAGATTTAGAAAGGGGAGGAGGGGGGAACCACTTCCTCCCCTTCCTACCCTCTTATGCCTCGCGAGGGCAACTTCTTTTATGGACAAAAAAAGACACACACCAACTTTTCTTTTAGGAAAACATGTTTATTTTGGGGGGTGAGATCGTATACCAATTGCCTCGTAGGTATGGGACAAAAACAAATACGCCGTGCGTACAGACTGTGCAGTACAAGTGCAAGCTCTTGGAATGCGCACCTAAATGGAATATATGTACTTAATCAGGCAATCAAACTACTCCTTTCGGGACAAAATTATTTTATTGCTTCCCAACAGTGGTTCTAAGTGGCATTCAGGCATTACTGCTTTTCTACTGCTCATGATGACCACACCTTCCATATAAGGACGACAGCACTGGCTGACTTGACCGCCGAATTCAGGAACCTCACTCAAACTACACTCAAACTGAAGGGCCCCTCCACTTCCTCGAGGAAGTGGAGGGGCCCTTCAGTTTGAGTGTAGTTTGAGTGAGGTTCCTGAATTCGGTGGTGAGTCCAGTTAGGCAGACTTAGACGGCGACGCAGTGTGGCTTCATATGCACACGCTCCTTGCTTAGTGGTTGGTTTTTGGACGTTTTTATCGCCTGATGCTGCGCTCTGATTGGCTGCCGAGCAATAAGATGCTCGGAGTGATATTATAGCGCTAAGAAGTCAGTACGTTGAGTTTACCCGGTGCAAGTTAATAACGCCTTAACCCCGAGACACAGGTAGACAAAGAAGGGAACAAAGACCACGCAATCTTTGGAGAAAATCAGCCGTCTTTCCTGTGAGCGAATAAAATACCCTGCCCGCGTTTCTCCCAACGCGGCGCGTCGAATTAAGCGGGAGGAGCGTGTGAAAATGGCGGCTGCCCCAGGTCAGGATCGAGGAGGGGACAAGAAAAGCAAAACAAGGCTGACAAAAGGATCACGGAGGGGCAGGTGAGGCCCGTTCGACGACAACCAGCTTCTATCGTCCGCAGATCCTTCCTTACGAGAGTTGCCGATCTTCTTCAAACGGGTTTTGGGGCTCGGGACAACGAACTTGGAAGAAGAACAGCGAACCAGTAGCGCGGTTTAAGCAGACGACTCCGCCGCCAGCAGCAGGCGGTTTAGCAGACGACGCCGCACGACGCCGCAACGCAGTGCGGTAGCAGACGACGACGACCGGACCGGCGGCGACCGGCTGTCTGCTTCTTCTCACGATGATGATGATTACCCAATCACGGGGGCCCCGGAGGTCATCGCGAACTGATGGCTTGCTGGTCCCGTCTCCGGTTTTTTGTTTTCCTTTTTGTGTCTTTCGTTTCGTACCGAGTTGCTTTATTTTAGTTCTCTCCTTATGGTTTTAAGCGCGCTCGCAGAGAGAAAGAGAGAAGCGCGTTCGGAGGCTAAGAAAGTAAGCACCGAAACGAAATGGAAATGTGTGTCTGTGTGCTCATGGGGTTTTGAGCCCTCGGACAGTCGGGCGGATCTTCACATTGCCAAAAGTAGGCGACGACTCGATTAGTGAAAACCCGCGAAACGGTCATCAAAAGGCAGACCGCAGCGGTGCCGGCTACCCTTGCATTATACAACGATGCATTTGGACACTGTTTCTTCATCTTAAATATACTTTTTTTGTTTCTTGCTAACATTTAGCCGGTATTTTTTTTTCTCCCACTTGTCTTTGATGTCTTGCCTTGCGCAACGGGAGATAAAGCCCTTCAATGAAGAGCTCTTAAAACTTCTGCGTCGCGGAGGTCGCTTGGATACCAGCTGCGACGACAAATAAAAAGATACGTACCGGTTAAAGAAAATAGTGAACCGCCACAGCAATCTCCATTCCTTTTTTTTTTTTTTCTTTTCTTTTCACCATTATTAGTGCGTGTCTCGGCCACGCGATGGCGTCACCGACCGTCCACCCACACACAGCTCGCGTCGCTCGATGCTTCGCGGCTCCACTGTGCTTTGGAAACGCGGATCGAAGAGCCCCCGAAAAATCAGACAAAACAGAGCCGCTCGGAGTTAACGCCCGGTTGTGAAAGGGTCGCCCGAGCCGCGGCGTTCCAGCTCCCGAGACGCGGGGGTTCTTACGCCAGCGCAGACGGTGCTCGGTTCTCTCTCGGGGCCAGCTCGTAAATCAGGGGCTCGCATTGCGGGGATTGCACGCCGTTGCTTTTCAGGGTGCCCCCCGTCCACGTACCCAGCGTTAGCTGGTCGAAATGGAGGGATAAGAGACAGCGCCACTGGCTGCAACAGCCGCGGTTAATGCGCAATGAGGTTGGTTGAGATCAGTGTTGCCAACTCAAAAATTGAAAACCCGCAGTCGGAATCCCGAAAACCGCTAAAAAACCGCTAAATCCAAAATACAACGCAAAGCGACTTTTTAAATTTTTTTTTTTTGCATTGATTCTCGGCCAAGGTATAATAACAGTATAGATCATATCAATCCCATCTGAAAGGAAGCTTTCCTTTTGTTTTGACTAGAAATCTGTCACTCCACGCCACAGTTCACCCAGGTGATCCGAAGCCAAAATTGCAGAGTGAGCGCATATGAACGTGGCAAGGGACCCTTCAGCAGTGCGTGACTAGTCAGACCCGTTCAACTTGTAGAGTCGTCTGCTACCAGAGGAGAAAGGTGCAGCGGCCGAAACATGCTTCTTCGTTGCAGCTTGCATGACCAAATCTACATTCTTCGCAGATAGTTCCGTTTTGAAATAGCGGCACCTGGCTCGTCTGCTATTACCAGGAACCTCCAATAGCCAGTCTTTTTAGTTTGGGGTCTTTTCTAAACTTTTGAGCGTCTTTACCGCGCCCATTTCACGAAACAGTGACAAAAACGTCAAAGGAAAATTGGAACATTCATGCTGTTCAAACGTGCGCGCACAAAACGGGAAGGCATGTTCCGATATTCGACGTCTTAATGTTTTGATGACGTCACAGGCATTACTCTCACAACCCAGACAATTATTGAGGGTCAGCGAAGACGACTGTGGCTTATTATCCTTATTATTATGGATATGAAAGATGCATAGTCGACAGTAAATCGATATAAAACTTCTATATCTCTAAAAAACCGCCAAGGTTACATAAAACCGGCTAAAAATCCCGCCGCCCGCAAAACAATAATTTATCCCGCTAACCAGAACCAAAAACCGCTAAGTTTAGCGGGAAAACCGCTAAATTGGCAACACTGGTTGAGATTCTGAATGCGATGGATGACGACTCGCTATCAGTTTGCGGCGACCCGGGGGATGACCCCTTCTAGACTATCAATGCCCCCTGGAGAGACTCTCTAATGCCCCCTGCATAGAGCTACTCCCTCTGGCGGACAATGGCGGCGGACGACAATAGCGCAGCGTGGCGGATGCAAGAACACCGCTGGAACAAAGAGGGGAAGTGGTAGCGACGAGAGTGGAACCGTACGCGTGATAAGCGCGTCGTTATGTGGCAGACGATGTCCGCTTGCGGCGGTAGCAGACGACGCTTGCTCGCGGCCGCGCGAATATTAATAGCAGACGACATCCTTCCGGGCGTCGGAAGCAGACGACCCCTGAGTCCCGCATGGGGGCATACAGCGAGGCCTAGGTTATGTTGCTGATCGCAGATATATATATATATACCCTCTTTAGCGCTCTATGCTCTTGAGAATATTGTAAATAAATAAATGAATATAAATCACAAAAGAACTGCGGCAATAACTAAAAAACAACAACGATAGATTAAAAAAATAAAAGCCAGCAAATATATTGCTGGCGCGGTGACCCATTAAAAGGTTTTAGAGAAAAAGGACTCAGTCGAAAACTTCGAAGCTCGGAAAAAGCCGTTACGTCATGAAACAGCTTGAATCTAGAGAATAAAATCACAAACCGCTGCGGGGATACCTGCCTTCCTTCAAGGCACAATTTATAATAAAAAAAAAAAAAGAGAAAAAGGCCAGCAAACGTATTGCTGGTGCAGTGACCCACGCTAAATCCTCTTTAAAAAATAACAAAAATAAATAAGAAAACAAAGAAACACTCAAGAGTCGGCGAAAATTTGGGAATCTAAAAAACGTCGTTGCGTCACGCGCGGTCGTCCTCGTTGCAAAACTCGACGATCTAACGTCTCAGTGGCCCAGCCCCGACGAATGACTCGAACATTTCGAATACGTTGCAGCACGCCAGTGCGCTTATGTATGCGACTCGCGCGGGTTACATAATGGATCAGTCCACGCGCGACTCCGCGTAGCGTCCCCCATAGGGGTGACGTCACACTTTCTCCCGTCGTCCTCGAGAGCGGCGCTGTTGGCCAACAACACGAACAAAACAGAAAAAAAGAGATGGTAAACAAACAGGGCCGATTATCGAGAGAACCCGATGTCGCGCAGCACTCCCAAGGAAAAGCCCGTGACAGGCGTGATTATGCGCGAAGCAGTTGACCTCGCCGGGTGCACCCGCGCATGAGCTATCGTGTGTCTGTGCGCGCGTGTGCGTGCGTACACACGGATGGGTGACAGAACTACAGGTGCTTGCTCGTGGTGATTTTCGAGCGCATTTCGGCCGGCATTGAAAACAAAATCAGACTACTCTGTCTGTGATTAAAAAACAAAATACATCTTTATTAAAAAAAAAAACACGTTTGGAAGCAGACGACTTGCTGTCCGTACACTTGGCCTCATCTTAGCATGAACTAACTGCCAAGGCTGTGCAAGCGCGAGCGGCTAGTCTTGACTGCCTTGACTGGAGCACTCGCTGCACGAGCGCTCGTGCAGCCGCCGGGGCTTCATCCGAAGGAACTAGCTCGCGCTTTTAGCATTCGCGGCTAACAATAAATGATCCGTGCCAAGGTGAGACGAAGTATAAAGTAGAGATTAATGAGCTGCAGGACCAGCGCCGAGTGCTCCAGATCACAGAATCAAACGATCAGCAATGCAATCGGAAATTCCTATATTTATGTAACACCCGAAGGTTTTTTTCTTGCTTCTTCTAATTATTCCTAATATTTTATTATTGTTATTATTATTAGCGGTATAGTAGTGTTATAAACCACGACCCACTAAGCAACGCGGTAAACATGGCATGCACAATATTTACTATTTCGGCGATACGTAGTCATGGAACATACAGGAACAATAATGAAGCCATGTTGAATTAACCTGAGACTGGGGTAGAGAAGAAACATCAAAACGTAGAAGGGACAGAAAACAGACAGGACGACGTCGTCATCGTCCTGTCTATTTTCTGTCCCTTCTACGTTTTGATGTTTCTTTTCTTTTTTTTATTTCAATATTGAAGCATTCTTATTGCTTTACAGATCCCCGAATGTTTTTTTTTTATTTCTTTTTATTTAGGCAATAAATATTTTGTAATCTTTTTTTTATTCTTGAAGTAATACCTGATAAGGTAATAATAATAATAATAATAATAATAATATAGTCGTCCGATTTAGCACATGTACGTATATGACCTTGCACATGCGATCAGCACTCGTACGGGTGCACGCAGATGCACATAGACACGCACACACGTAAACAAAACGCACATAAACATGCTCGTTGTCCCATCAAGGAAAAAGGAAGTTTTGCGAATTATTGATGCGCTGCGCCAAGTAGCTCTTACCAGATTCGGTTGTCAAAGGATGCTTACGGCGTTTAGAACGTGCAGTACGTCCTCATAAAATGGCGTAAAGCTATTCAAGGATACGCACAAAAAAAGGCCGGACCTCTTTGTTTTCTTTTATTGCGGTTTTTGAGGTTAAGCTTGTGTATACATACATACACAGATACACCTGATGCACGACGGACGGACTCAAGAGAGACTGTGCAAGATGCCTGGGCCCTTCTTCGGAGCTCTGCAGCAGCAGGGAGCTCTGCAGCAGCAGGGAGGGAGCGTACGGTTCCCATCACCGGAAGGGCAGACTCAAGGCGGCTGACCCTGGCGTTTCCTTGGCGCCTTGCCCGTCGGGCAGCCCACCCTCTTCTCGCTTACGTCCCCACCTTATTTCGGGGTCCCCGCCGAAGGACTCCCCCCGGCAGCAGCCACCTACGAGACAAGGCCTGAGCTTTTCCCGCCCTGACGTCACCGCTTGTGGACCCAAGCAGCGCCGTCTAGCACGCTGATCTCTATTGTGGGTTGTTCTGGACGACGAAACTTTTATCGTGTTTTCCGGGAATGACAGTTCATATTCTGGGCACCAATATCAAAAACGTTAGAATACTTTTGTTTTTAATTTTTTTTTTTTTTTTTTTTTATGGTGGTTGGGGGTCGTGGGTTGCGACTTTGTTAAGTGTAAACTGTGATGCGGTTCAGTGAGACAAGGGTTGCCGAGAGTTAATGCGGAGTCGTTCGTGATCTCGAAGTCACCGGAGCTTAGCAGACGATAAGTTAGAAGGTTCTTACTGGGGGAATTCGCGTCGTTTCAATTCTAATTGCACAGAGTACTTCTAATGCAAGATTTTGCTTTGAGCTGCAGTGAGGGCTTCTGTGACGAACTAAAATTCGGGGCGTGTCGTTCATTCGTTGAAAGTGTCATTTAATTTGGCGACTGAAGCAAGCGACGCCGGCGCAGTCGGTGATGCTCCAGCACATTTAATTTTTTTAATCGGCGTTTGAACGCTTGACATATACCGATTCGATCTCCAAAGACCCGATATAATGATCGCAGCACGTCATAAAATACTCGCCTTCTACGAGCACCACGTGCAAGCTCGAATATTCCTACTTTTGTGTGTTTCTCCCATAGACTCGCGTGTACAGGTAGTACCTGGGGTCAAGAAAAGGCCGCCGGTGCTGCCACCGACGTGCTCCCGATCGACAATCCAGCCTACTACAATAGAGATCAGTTGTCTCGCAGCGAGACTAGCATGCGTGCGCACACTTGCCACTCCTTAGGACCGAATGCCTTGTGATTTACTTGTGATCTCTCACTGGCGCCATCTACCGGGTAGCCGTGGAACACCTGCGGGTCCCGTATCTTCCCGATTTTTTCGAGATACGTTCTTCCACTATTGGCAATGCAAACTTTTGACAATGTTGTAAACGACTATTTCTCCCAGACAGCACGCACATTTGATCTCGCCAACACTGCAAAGCCTTCGCTGTGGTGAAATGCAGTTCCAGGGTCAACTCATAGATGGCGCCAGCGTGCCAGTGTTTCCCCCGTCGTGAGAGGTCACAAGAACTTGGTCGTAAGGCAAAACGCAAGTGTGAGAACTTTTTTGTTGAAGTAACTAATAACGGTATTTAGTAACTTCTGGATGGGAACTTACGCAACATAGCCAACCTGGTTCTCACCTTGGCTCGTGCCTGTAACCTTCGCAAGGAGAAAACGCACTAGAACGATAGACCGTACAAAGATGGGCACGCAAGAAAGACATGTCAGTATAGCCACAGTTATCCCCGAATGAACGCGGTAAAAAAAACGAGGAATTGTTAACGACGACAAATATGCGGAGTGCAAGTTTGTCTGCTCCTTGCACAGCGGTTGCGATGAGGTCAGAACACCGAGCTCTTGGTTTATTGAAAAATATAGTGGGTAGACCTCAAGGCATCAAGTATTGAGGTCTACCAACTCTCCTTCCAATCGAACCAATCAGAGCTCGGCTTCATTGTGACATCACCGCAACCCCTCCGCAAGAAGCAGATGACGTGTGCTCCACATTGGAAGCGGCTACTGCTTCATAAAAACGACACATTCAGAGTAACGAGAAGAGAACGCGTTACTTTCAAGCTCACGTAACGCGTTCCTTTTGAATCGCAGTAACGACTAACGTACTTAGTTGCTTGTTTGAATGAGTAATGAGTAAGGGTATTTACTTACTCTATTTCAGTAACGTGAATACATGTCTGCAAGTTGCGGCGTCTCGGAACGAGCGGGACGCTGAGCACACACACGACTCTCTTCCTAACTTCAGCGTGTTTCCCGCTTGGGGCGGGTCAGAGGTCCACCAATGATGACGTCATGTGTAGGCCTTTTCTTTTACGTAGTACCGGCCCAGCCCGCAAGACGACGACAACGTAACCAGAAACGAAGCCAGACAAAAGAAAAGAGCAGACGACAAACGGAAAACACGCGGAGACGGAACGGCGTGAAACAAAGACGGACGGGTCGCTGGCAGCGGCTTCGAGGAACAGACGAGAGCGAACTGTTGCGCGCGTGTGTGTACTTTATCGTGTTTAGAGAGGGGCATACGCGGTAATGTGGACGACGGGTAAAGGACGCTTTAGGCGCGCTTCAAAAGGTGGCAGACGGCGCGAATGGATATAGAGATTTGCCGGTAGCAGACGATTAGCAGACGACGCGTCCGTTCTTCCAACTCGTAAAGTAGCAGGTATGCGGCGCAAATTCGTCTGCTTCTTGCAAAGGGGTTGCTCAAGGCATCTAGCATTCAGGTCTACCCACTATCCTTTCAATCAAAGCCAATCAAAGCGTCGATCGTCTGCAAACGTCTTCGCCTTTCCGCCCGCTCTGCTATTGGCCACGGGACAGCGCCGCGCATGCGCACTTCTCTGACTAATAGGCGCAAGAGGTCTCCGCGCCAATGCATACAAACAGGGTGTTCGAACGAAATGTTTTTCGTTCCGTTTTCATTTTCGTTCCGTACAAAAAAGTTCCGTTCCGTTTCCGCTTCGGAACGAATAATAAATGCTCCGTAACGGTTCGTAACGGTTTCTTTCGATGAAAAAAAATCGCAACAAAAATTAAAAGGAACGTAACGTTTATTTTTACACAAAAATAGATAATTCAGGCGCTCTAGAGGAATCCGCGGAAACGACATTGCTTCTGAGATCATGTTCATTGCCTTGAGAATGAGATCATGATCAATAAGGCACCGAGCATGATCTCAGAAGCAGCACGTCATCAAGTGTGCTCGGTGAAAGGCAAGACCTCTGGTCCGATAAAATAAATTTCAGCGCCGAGAAAGCCCTGAAGGCCCATAGGGATGAAGAAGTACACTTTTGCAACAGAGTCTCAGACTGCCGTATCCGTAGAAAAACAAAAGATAGACTTCTACAACGCCGGGTCACAAACTTCCCGCGCTTGCCGTGATCTGTTGTCTGTCTGTGTCGTCAGAAGAAAGCATGGAGGGAGAGGGTGCAAGACGTGCAAGAGCCAAGGAGAGCATTGCGAGCGTGTGGAGGCGTCGCGCCACCGCGCTCTCATTGGTGGGAAGCAATGGCGCCTTGCGTCATGTTTTTTGTCTCTCGTTGTATTTTTTGTCTTTGTTTTTGCTATGCTTGTTCGCCCGGAGTTTAGACGCGGGAGCGATGGCTTGCTTGTCTTCTCTTTAATTATTGTACAAACCAACGGCTGTCTCTTCGCTGTGTGAAACGAATTACTGAAATACCTGATATTTTCCATTGAACCGAAAACCGATAAGAAAATTTTTCGGTTTCACTCCGGAACAAAATAATAAATAACGTTTCGATTACGTTTCCGTTCCGCCCAAAAATATCATTTTTTTCGTTTTTCGTTTTTGGTTTTCGTTTTGTTCCGATACCCTGCATACAAACGCTCCCCGTGGTTGGAGTTGCTCCGTCTCTTAAATCTAGGCTCTCCATGTCATGTCGTATGTCGCGATCCTGGCGGCGAAGAGCGAACGCGGGAGTGTCGCTGTCGTCGCGGGGTGCTAACTCCTGGCCCTGAAGCTTCCATAGACTTGTCAAGCTGGAGACCAACCTGCAGCAGAGCAGGCCAACACATGAATCGGAGACGCGTTCCAATTGCACCATAGTTGCGAATGACGCGAGACAGGGAATAATTGATTAATAATCAGAATAAGTAAGCCATACATCCTTCAAGACCCCACCAGTCGAAGGAATACCATTCGAGGCAGAAAATAGGTGATGTTAATGACATTTTCTAGTAGGTGCAGAATAGCAGACGATTAACAGACAATCCGTCTTTTTGTTTTGTTACATGAAGGAACTAATTATAATGAAGCTGGGCAGTGTTTCACCAGAAGAACTTTGCTTCATCCGTTGCTACAACGCAAAGAAGACGATGAAGGCTAGCGCTTGATTGAAAGCAGACGATATTTAGGAAACGACGCTCACTGAGCTTGTAATGCAGATGAAGCGAACGAACCGGGCAACTCTGGGAACGCACACACACAAAGAAAACGAAGAATAAATTGTGTTTTTTGCAACCAGACACGTTAAGTCACTGTGCAAATGCTTTTGCAACGCAGACAACTCGCAAACGAAAAAGAAGAAAAAAAAAAAGTTATTCGAACTTGCAAAAGTATAGCAGACACAGCGCAAGCAAAAACGCAACTCCAAACCGAAAAAAAAAGGTTAAAAAAAGTTAGAATGGCAGCTTTTTTTTATTTTCTGGTTTTCTGAAGACATTAGTTATATTACCGCCGGTTAGGAAACCCCCAACTTTCAAAAGTAGGCTGTGCTTAAACAGGCTTAGTGGGCGCTAGTGTCGATCGCTATTGCGCCCACGTGCACGAAGTCATTTAAACGACGTACAGCTGGGGTATTTTTGCTTCTTTTTCACCAATGACGTCTAGTATAGCGAACAGCTACGAAACAAGTGGTCCACGAAGCTGCAACTGTGTGCCTAGCGTGGTGAGCGAATAACACATACGAAACTGAGGGAAGGATGCAAGGGTGCACAGGTGTGGCTGAACGATCTTTTGCAACACCTGGAAAGGACTTCGCACCTTCCCTGAACTCTAACCGCTATTTTTGAGGCGGCGCGTGTGTATTGCGAAAAAGAGCAGAGATTGCTAGAAACATCCGCCATTCAGACACGGTAATCTTTTTACCGTGTATTTCGCAAATTGAATAAGGACGCGTGGGAGTCCTCGTAGCGGAAGAGGTTCGACTTGCCTTCGTACGATATAAATATGTGTGTTCTTTTTCAAAACCATTGAAAAAAAAAAAAAATGCCATTTCTGTGGCCGGCAATCCTACCGAAATTTCAATTTTGGTCGTCGACCCAATGCACGTTGCTCAACCGGTACTCAAAATATTAAACTATGTTTTGCACGAAGTTGTTCAATTTCAGAGTTTTCTTTTTAAAGGCAACTTCCGAACAGTACGTCGCGCGGAGCGTATGACCTTGTGGGCAGAGCCTTCGCGAGCACTGCATATAACTTATGGAATGCAAGTTTTTTTGTGTGTTTTTTTTTGGGGGGGGGGGAGGGGGGGGGGGCAATTTTTTATTTTTATTTTTGTTATTATCATTAAAAAAGAAAAGACTATCACTATGAAAAGGTTTGCTAAACAAAATTCCGCAAGGCAGTATGCTGCATGGGAAGTGAAAGGGGGAAAAAGTTACGATGGTATGCATACAGTTCATTTGCAGCACAATGCACACAGCCATGAAACAGCTATGCAGCACAGTGAAGACGTAACACCGCACTTGGACAGCTGTGGGCGAACGCGCGCACTTAGGGTACAACATAAACACCATCGCACAAAGAGGCGAACAGCACCATGGCACAGGACTTCGAAAGATTGCTGCTATCTTTTTGCAACGCCAGACTGCTATAGCGCGTTATCTTCAAGCAAAGTATAGCACCTTGTTCGAGCATCTCTCTTCTGCACATCGCGTTTGATTTTATTTCACGATCAGAGCACACCTAGCAATCAATCTGATTAGTCCCAACTCCAATGGCGTGCATTTACTTCCCCTTTCTCCAGTTTCACATTTCGGTCGCCAGGCAGCGCCAGTTTTCGCCACGCACCTGGATAGGTGCGGTAGCTCCCTGCTTTTATCCTTCACGTCTTTTCCGCCAGGCGGCGTTAACCGCCAAAAACAATCTAACGTAAAAAAAAAAAAAATAATAATAATAATAATAATAATAATAAAGACGAAGCACGGTGTTTGCGGACCTTGCGGTTATCGAGGTTTTCGTATACCTTGCACTCGTACACCTGCATGCTTCGGCTGTCGACGTTTGGGCAAAAAAACATCCGTTATAGGAAGCAGCTGGAACCACTTGGGAAGGTAAGTTGTATTCGTGGTCGGGATGTTATGGGAGCAGTGACGACCAGCCTATGAGCTATTTTTATTTTGTCGAGTACCGCACCTCTCTGATAAGCTTGTGGGATTTCCCTTGCTGCTACCCGTCTCGGAGAATGACACAGCACACCGGTTCAACAACACGTAAACATTTAATGACCGCTATCGCCTGCGCCGCGATCCCAACAGCCCCCGCGCATCCGCTGCGACGGCCTTTTATCAGCGGCGGAGCGCCGCTCGCGTGGCCAGTTGCCCTTGGCCCCCTCGTGGCCAAGATGACCACTTATGATTGTCGGAGGGGCAACCTGGGCCAACCGCTTGGAGTCGCCAGGTTGCCCACACATCTCCCCCCTTCCAAAAACGAAAACAGAGGACGTCTTTGATGGTCTTCGGGGGGGGGCCTTCCTTCTTGGTCAGCAAGGGTCTTCTCAGATGAGCGAGCACGGGTCCGACGTCAGTACTTCCGGACAGTACCGATGCAGCCATGGGGGGTGGTCTGATGATGGGAGCTGCGTCGCCGCTGTCTGGCACGAGGAACTAGAAATTAAAAACAACATGAGGCTATGGCGCGGTAGGAAAAAGTAGCCGCGCACACGAAAGATGCCTGTCCCACTGTGCATGCGGGAGCGCGGACCATTTCTCTTCTCCCCCCCCAAGACTCCGAAGAGGGCATGAAGATAATACGCTTAGAACTCGTGCTACTCCCGGTCGTCTTCACCGCCGTCTCAAGTTGTACCGCGGTAGAGACGGTGTGGAATCTTCCGAGAGGTGGTCCGGATAGTCGTCATCTGGAACCTGCGACACATCTACCTCCTCGGGTTCATAGAAAGCTTTTAGGTCGTCGACATGAATAGACCCGCACACTTCACCAGATTCACAATGCACCAGCTCATAAGACAGGTTGGAGAGCTTGCTACTAACACGGTAGGGGCCATCCCACCTCTTTGCTAAAGAGGCCGTGAAGCCTCTAGCAGCATCACTCAGCGGATGAGTTCGCCTCAGTACCAGATCTCCTACCTTGAACTGCAGATTTCGCCTCCCCTTGTTGTACTGGTTTGCCTGCTGCAGTCTCGAGACGTCGAGGCTCTCTCGAGCTTCACGCAGGTTCTCCGTGAAACGCTTCCGGAGATCTTCTGCGAACTGCGTGGTTGTGCGCTGCGTGCTTGCAGGATCTGTGCAAAGGAGGCCGTTTCCCAGGGGAAACACGAGCTCTTTTCCAAAGTTAAGTTGGGCCGGAGTAAAACCCGTGGACCGGTTGATTGTTGTGCGGGTAGCGAATGCCATTTCTGCTAATTTCGCGTCCCAGTCTTTGTGTCGCTCTGTATGCGATACAAGCATCTGCTTCAGGTTACGGTTCACTCTTTCCGTGATATTCGCCTGTGGATGGTATGGCGAAGTCCGTTTGTGCCGTATGCCTAGCGCCTTACACGCATCCACGAACACCTTGCTAACAAAATAAGAAGCGTTGTCTGTAATAAGCGTTGCGGCAAAGCCAAAGCGCGCGAACGTCTCGAGAAGACAGTCCCAAATTTTCTTAGAGTCTAGTTTGCGCAAAGGAAACATTTCGACCCATTTTGTGAAATGGTCGGTCACTACTAGCAAATACTGATTGCCGCGTGGACTACGGGGAAAGGGACCGACAACGTCGCAGGCAACACACTCCCAGGGGTACTTGCTTTCGACCGACTGCATTAAACCTGGTGGTTGGCCACCTCGGGGTTTTGCCTTCTGACAAACCGGGCAGCTACGAGCGTACCTCATCACATCCTGCCTCATACCTGGCCACGTTGCAATTTGGGACAACTTTTCGTAAGTTTTGCTCCCACTGCTGTGGCCTGCCAAGGCGGGATCATGCATATATCTTATAAATGACTTACGCAGTTTACGTGGTATTACAGACCGGAATGGCGGGCCGCTGGACCCATCGTCCGCCTGGGGGATGTATCGCAGCAGGATGCCGTCGCTGCTGAGCAGGTATGAGTCCAAGTCTCTGGGATTCCCAGCGTCGGCTGAGTTTTCTTCTGCCAGCTGGTGCATCACCTTCTGACAAAGTCCATCGGACAGCTGGGCCGCTCGGAGCTCCTCTCTGCTCACCAGGGTTCCCCACCGCGACTCTGGTGTGATGGGCGCCGCATTGGCCAGTGCCACCAAGTCGGGATCCACCTGCATTTCCTGCCCGAGAAGTGGAGCACGGGACAACGCATCTGCAACGTGGTTAGCCACTCCACGCTTGTACTCGATTGTGTATTTGTAGCGCTGGAGCGAAAGGGCCCATCGAGCGAGTCGTCCTGCAGGGTTTTGAAGCCCTTTGAGCCACGAGAGAGCCATGTGGTCAGTTTGAATGCTAAACGAAGCGCCGTCAAGGTACATGTCAAACTTCTTAAGCGCAAAAATAATTGCCAGGCACTCTTTTTCGGTTGTTGAGTAGTTTCGCTCCGCTCCGGTTAACGTATGACTGGCGAAAGCTACGGGACGAAGAACGCTGTCATGTTCCTGCAGAAGGACTGCTCCTAATCCGTAATCGCTTGCGTCGGTCTGCAAGACGAACGGACGATTCAAGTCGGGCAGGTTCAAACACGCGTTTTCAGTCACAGCCCTTGAAAGACACGCGAATGCGGTTTGCTGCTCTTGCCCCCAGCACCATTTCGTTTTTTTGCGGAGCAATCGGTTCAGGGGTTCAGTTATCTCAGCGCATTGCGGAATAAAATCTCTATAAAACGCAATCATCCCGAGATATCTCTGTAGGCTTTTGACGTCATACGGGGGTGGGTACTCCGTTATTGCGCGCAGCTTATCTTCATTCGGCCGCAGCGTTCCGTTATCCACAACAAATCCGAGAAGGTTGATTACAGGCGATGCCAACTGGACTTTATCTGGATGAATCGTAAGGCCGGCTTGACGCATTCGTTCGAGTATGATCTGAAGGTGCGCGAGATGCTCCTCGAATGTTCGTGAAAAGACCACTACGTCATCCATGTACGCCATCGCAAACTCGTACTTCGCGTCACCGAGGACAACGTCCATTAGGCGTTGAAAGCTGGCGGGAGAGTTGGACAAACCAAAGGGAAGGCGAGTGAATTCGAACAACCCCCTATGGCAAATGAATGCGGTCTTCTTTACATCAGCCGGATGAACTTCGATTTGAAGAAATCCGCGGCTGCAATCGAGGGTTGTGAAAACAGTCGCGTTTCCAAGGGCATATATTACTGAGGAAATACTAGGAAACGGGTAACTGTCTCTGACTGACACTTCATTTAGGCGCCTGTAATCAACACAAAGCCTTGCTGTGCCGTCCTTCTTTGGAGCAAGGACTACCGGGGAAGCCCACGGGCTTTTTGACTGACGTACTGCGCCTGTGTCGATCATTTCCAATAGCGCCGCATCAAGAAGTTCGCGCTTGTGAGCACTTATGGGTCTCGGATTGCACCTCCGGGGAGGTGCATCCTTGGTTTCGATGCGGTGCTGTAGGAGATCGGTTTTCCCAGGTCTTTCCGTGAACATCAGCGAGAAGGGTTCCAGCAGTTGCTGGAGCTGCTTCTGTTTGTCTTCACCGGAACACTTTTGCACGGCTTTGAGCACGCTGTCTGGAAGTAAAGGCATCTGCCCGGCAAAGTTTAACGGGAACGCTTGGCCGCGAATACAATCCTGCCGTCTGGTAAACGGCGTTAATTTCGTTTCGCCACCCAACCAATATCCAGCCTGGGCAAAGTCGAGCAAAACCCGCTCCGCTGCAATAAAATCTCTACCAAGGATCATGGGCACCGGCAGTTCTGGGAGGTATACGAACCGTTGTCTTCGTTTTCTACCATGAAAGGAAATTCGTAACCTGACTGCGCCGGCAGCAGGCAGTACGGACCCCGATGCTACTTGCAATTTCACGTTTGCTGACCGAAGATGTATCTTTCTCTTGTTACATTCCGCAAATACTGCATCCCCAATAAGCGATATATTTGCTCCAGTATCTAAAAGAGCGGCTACTGGCATACCTAGTACATTCACAGTCATACGAGGTTCAAGAGACTTGGGTGTAGATTCGATTCTACTCACAGCTGGGATGAGCAATGTCGGTTCCTCGTTTAGTGAGGTTGTTCCTACCCCCGTCGGCTGGTGCGAGTCCATTAGCGGCCGGCCATCCAGAGCGACCATCCTTGGTGTTGAGAACTTCAAAGCGGCTCTGACGCTGGGGATCGTGCCGGCCTTTGGCTGAAAGGGAATCGCATTAGGGTCCAACTCAAATGCAGTTGCTTCGGGTAGCCTAGGACCGGGAACAGTGGAAGCTGTACGCCCGGGGATCAGTGCAAAGGCAGACGCGCCGGGAGTCTCATGACCGAGAATTTTGTGAGCTGGCCGCCCGGGTGTCACTGCAACAGCAGGCACGCCGGGAGTCTCAAGACCGCGAACGGTGTGAGCTGGGCGCCCGGGTGTCGGTGTGAAAGCCGACACGCCGGGAGTCTCACGGCGAAGAGTGTTATGAGCTAGCCGCCCGGGTGTCTGTGCAAAAGGAGACACGCCGGGAGTCTCAAGACCGCGAACGGTGTGAGCTGGGCGCCCGGGTGTCGGTGTGAAAGCCGACACGCCGGGAGTCTCATGACGGAGAGTGTTGTGAGCTGGCCGCCCGGGTGTCACTGCAACAGCAGGCACGCCGGGAGTCTCAAGACCGCGAACGGTGTGAGCTGGGCGCCCGGGTGTCGGTGTGAAAGCCGACACGCCGGGAGTCTCACGACGAAGAGTGGAAGTGTTATGAGCTGGCCGCCCGGTTGTCGATGCGAGAGCAGACACGCCGGGAGTCTCAAGACCGCGAACGGTGTGAGCTGGGCGCCCGGGTGTCGGTGTGAAAGCCGACACGCCGGGAGTCTCATGACGGGGAGTGTTGTGAGCTGGCCGCCCGGGTGTCACTGCAACAGCAGGCACGCCGGGAGTCTCAAGACCGCGAACGGTGTGAGCTGGGCGCCCGGGTGTCGGTGTGAAAGCCGACACGCCGGGAGTCTCACGACGAAGAGTGAAAGTGTTATGAGCTGGCCGCCCGGTTGTCGATGCGAGAGCAGACACGCCGGGAGTCTCAAGACCGCGAACGGTGTGAGCTGGGCGCCCGGTTGTCGACGCGAACGCGGACACGCCGGGAGTCTCATGACGGAAAGTGTTGTGAGCTGGCCGCCCGGTTGTCGATGCACGAGCAGACACGCCGGGAGTCTCAACACCGCGAACGGTGTGAGCTGGGCGCCCGGGTGTCCATGGAAAATCGGACACGCCGGGAGTCTCACAACGAGGAGTGTTATGAGGAAGAAAAAGTGATGGAGGGCCACCGAGGGTCGATAGAAAAGCGTCAGTCCCCGGAGCCCGTGTGAGCCTCCGGGAGGCCCGGAGGCGGCTGCGGCGACACGATCTCGTGGATTGTGTTTTTGACGCGGCCGGCGGAGAGTAGAAATTTCTTACCACCGCCGGCCGTAGCCGTTTCCCTGTGTCTGAGGCGGGCGCTGCCGTTCGCTGCAGTCCCGGTGTATGTGTCCTGGCTGGTCGCATCGAAAACAACGGGGCGTGACCCGCCCGTCGGCTTCGTGCGGTGTCCCGCTCTCTTTTGCCTCTCCCGAGCTCCGCGTTACCGGTCCAGAGGACAAGAACTCATCTTGACCAATGGAGGGGCTGTAGCGTTGTGATTGCGTGCCTTCGTAACCGCTGCACCTCCGTGATTCGTATGCACGAGGATCTAGGGTTCGTGATTCGTATGCACGAGGATCTGGGGTTCGGGGGACGGGCGCCTGATTGGAATCGTCTTGTTCTCTCTCGACTCTATGTGCACGTGCGTTTCCAGACCACGCAAATGATGGTTCCAGAGTCATGTTCTGCGGTGGAGGGGGTCGGTATCTTAGTTCCGCGAGGATGTCGGCCTGGATGGTGATTGCCTCCCGTGCCATCTCGTCTAAATTCGTAAAGGTACGTCCCCTGAGATGGGGATGGAAACGCGGGTGGCTTTGGCGGATGGCGCGTTGTACTTTCTCCGCGTCCGGTGCCGCGGCGTCGGCGATATCGTACAGGCCCTGGAGAGCCCTTACAAACTCAATAAGTGACTCTTCCGGGTGCTGTGTGCGCGCGCGCAGCTCGTCCTTTATCCGCACGCTGTAATCCGGAGGCAGGAACTCCATCCTAAATCGTGCCTCAAAATCTGACATACTTGTGAATTTAGTTTGTCTTTGCCTCCACAGTGCTGCACTGTCTGTCAGTGCAACCGGCAAAAGGCGGGTGAGGATGGATTCGTCGTCAATTCCCGACGCAGCTTGGTAGTCCCGCAGTTCCGAGACGAACATCGCAACTGACTTTCTATCTGCGTACCCCGAAAAAACCGGAACGCTAAGCGAGAGCCTTAGGAAGTCCCTGGGGGGCGTACTTCCAGCAGGAGTGGGTCTTGAGCGCATCATCTGCTCTCGTTGTATGTTAAGAAGCATGGTCATGGCCACTCTTAGTTCTGCCAGACCACCCTCTAATGATGCGTCTACCGGGACTGAGACTGCAGGCTTAGCGTCTGGTTTTATGTCACTGGCGGCGTTATCCGCGAGTGCACCGAGCGTCAAAAGGTCGTCCTCACTCACGTTTCTGTCGGCGTCCTCTGTAGACGGCATCATGTTGTAGTGGAGACTTGCGCAGTTCGATGAACGTGGGCTTCCGAAGAAACGCCCCCTCAACTTTGGGCAAACTCAGGAACGCAAAATTGACTATGTAAAACGTAAGAACGAACCCAGTTTGCTGCCATCCTCCCAGACGAGCAGCATATCACGTCTGGGCGCCAGTGTGGGATTTCCCTTGCTGCTACCCGTCTCGGAGAATGACACAGCACACCGGTTCAACAACACGTAAACATTTAATGACCGCTATCGCCTGCGCCGCGATCCCAACAGCCCCCGCGCATCCGCTGCGACGGCCTTTTATCAGCGGCGGAGCGCCGCTCGCGTGGCCAGTTGCCCTTGGCCCCCTCGTGGCCAAGATGACCACTTATGATTGTCGGAGGGGCAACCTGGGCCAACCGCTTGGAGTCGCCAGGTTGCCCACAAGCTACAGCGGCTGAGATTCATTCGTAGTGAATGACTCACTTGTACACCGGGTGTATTGGAGAAAAGTGAATCATGTTTTTCTCCCGAAGTTTTAGGGCCTACCGCCATCAGATTCACGATTTATAAACAATTTTCGTTAATAAAAAAAAAAAGAAAGTGGCGGTTACGAAGACCGCGAATACACGGAGACGAAATAGCGTCTGCTACAGGGACAGGGCCCCAGTGGCTCACAGAACATTTCCCGAAATTTTCGTATATGTTGCGACTTTTGAATCGGATAACTGATTTCTGAAACTTGGGCATGTTTGATCTCAACCGCTAGCGCAATAGAGTAGTTAATTCTTGCGGTGAGAAAGGGTGTCTAGTTCTCTCCCACGAACCCTGTAGTTTACCGCAGTTACAGGGAGCTTTACTGCTGTCCTGGAAAGATGAATAGCAACACTTACGGCTCTGATAGCAACAATCTGTATACTTTCTCGAGATGGGCGGTAGGTAGCACAGGGCCACCTGGCGTATATACAATCGCGAATGAAAGTGACGAGAAATACAGACATTTAGGTTCAGGTTACCGCCAACACGATCATTTTGAATATACCGACCTTCAACGTAATACGTTCAACTCGAAAAAAAAAAAAAAAATCAAAACGACCAGAAGCAGACGACTGTAGGTCAGGGGCGCGGGGCCAAATACGACGACGCCATCTGTCTGCGTTCATCTCTTCGCACCTTTACCGACGTAAGTTGGCCGGCTGATTTTTCGTCTCTTCCCAAGAGTTATGAAAGTTGCGTGCCCGAGGGCCTTCAAGCTGAAACGACCGTCTCCTACGTCACACCCGTTTCGAAAGCAGAAATAAGGTCGGAGATGGTTCGAAGACTTTGAAATCGCGCAACAAGTCACATTGCGCCTGTTGGAACCGTTTCGAAGACGGAGAAGAAAAAGAGACAAAGAAGAAGAAAAGGTCGAGAGAAAATCAATAGTTGGGAAGAAAAAAGAGAAAAAACCGAGGTTGTTTTTTTATTATTATTATTTTTCTCAAACCCAGACATTTATTGACGTAAGACTGAGAAAGGGGGAAAGGTGAGCCGAAGCAGACGGAAATATAAGAGTTGGGAGTGGAGGGAATCCTGGGCTGAAGAGGGGAAAACAAGAAACTTGTCTAAAATACAACAGAATGGATGTTTTAGAAACAAGTGTGCCTGGTCGTCAGAGTGCTTCCAACTGCTTCTTCGGGGTCACGTGATTTATGGGCCGCGTTTGGAATACGAGCTTCAAGGTGGAGTCGATCGTCTGCTAGCGACTCCAACCGCTCGCGCATGCGCGCGAGCACCCAATGTGCGCCCGAGGTCTCCGCCAACAAACGCTTTCTACGGTTCGAGTTGGACCCCCTCTTCAATCTGGGCTCTTTAGCAACAATGAAAGGAAGCTGCGCCCCCAGGCAGGTGGTGTCAGACGAGGCAAGTTTTTCGAAACAAAACAAGCGCGGTGTTGAGAAAAGAGAAATGGAAAGATGAGCAGAAACAAACAAAAAGAGCAAGGCGTCTTATTTTCTGTTGCATCTGTCGTTTTTCTTCTTTCTTTTTTTTTTTTTTTTCCTGCCGCGGTGCCTGCAATGTGTCTGTCGTCTGAAACTTGCTCGGCAACCTCGTCCTCTCCCTTCTTTTCGTTGTTCTCCTTTCCATCTCTTTTATTTTTTGTGTCTGTTTTTGTTTTCTCGTGTTTCCACGGTTCTAGAAATAAAGTGGTCGAGTGAAGAGAGAGAAAAAAAAAAAAATAAGATACACGCGAAGTTAAATTAGCAGGAAAAGGAATGACCCACCGCGGCGAAGCCATGACGACGTCGAAAAACGTGATTGACCCAAATTTTGGGTCTTTATGAGTCTTTGAAGTAATAACAAAAAGAATAAAAGAAACCTTGTTTTTTTTTCTCCCCTTTCAGCTGCTATTTTCCGTAGTCGTAATTATTTTCCCGTTTCTCTTCTTTCCTAAAAAAAAAACATAAAAGAAAGTACCTCTGCCTCGTGTTTTCTTAGTTTTGTTTTATTTACGTCATAACTTTTTTTTTTTCCCCCGACAACTTTTTTCGTCATGTTACGTCTTTTCTTTTTTGTGTCCTTATTTAACTTGTAATCACCTTTTTTTCCACCCTTCATGGTGGAAGCCCCCTACGGCAAACCGTGTACACTGCCAAAACCTGCCGCCCACCAATTTGCGAAAGAGCAGGTAACTCTTTCGAAGGTGTGTTCGATCCAGCGTCAAAAAACTAGAGCCCCGCGAAGCGGGTTACACTATGTTACAGTCTAAATTTCGTCGCGTGAAACGTCACAAACGAGAATAAATAAAGAAAAAGAAAGAAAGAAAGAAAGGAAAGCTGTCGATCAGCTGTCGTAACACTCGTTTCGATCACTATATATTTTTTTTTTTTTTCTTAGAACGAATTCTGTCGTCTATTCATCATTAGATTTTTTGGGTGGGATTCGTATTTTCTTTCGGCTCACATAAAGCGATAAAAGTTTCCTTGCTTCTGTCTTCTTTTTTTTTAGATTTTTAATTACTTTATTAAAACTTTCGTGCGGTAAGCCAGGATATCTCTCCAATGTCCTAAATATAAAATTTGTACTCGCATTTTGAGATTCTAATATCAACTGAAGCCATATATATATATATATATATATATATATATATATATATATATATATATATATATATATATATATATATATATATTTATGATATAGCTTCGTAATTTCTAGTCCGTTTCACCTTTAGTTGTACGGCAGCGAAGGTTAGAAGCGCGAGCTCATGGCGTTGGCAGCTGCCCACAATGCGCGAGAGCTTGTGCCGCCGCCCTAGAGCAAAGAGCCCGCGATTGTAGCCTTTCCTGCGGCACATCATAAGCTGAAATAGAGTATAAAAGGAAGCAGGTTCTACTTGCACAGACGGGAACGTCGACATTACGCTAAGCTGGCTAGCACCATGCTCAACAAACACACGTTTGTACTTTGTTACTGAGAGCTTGGTGATCTTCGGCTCATTGGAGCTCACATCTCACAAAGTTTTGGTAAAGGACATGCGTTACTTAAGTTCTGTGGAAAAAAAACAAAAAAAAAACAATGGGAATACTAGACCACAATAAATAATGACAACAAAAATGGCATACAAACACGTCCGCAACGCCGAAAAAAAAATCGGCATGCAAAAAAAAAAAAGGTTAAAAAAAAGTTGTTCACATCTTTGTCAACACCAAAGTCGTTCTAAAGCCTGGAACGACAGGCTGTTGGCGGTGAATATTTTGCTGGGTTATCTTATCACCGTCAGGGCTAATGACGTCACGAATCGAGATGTGCACGAGGCTCGCGGCTTGGCTCGTTTCAGCTTTAGTTGACTCTGCAGTTTTGGTTGAACCCGAACCCTGTGAGGAGGAACTCGTAGGTTAGGACCCGTTGACCCGAAGGAACCTGAACGTGCTAAAAGGCAAACCCCACTTTGTCAGTAGTTCTAGATTTAAAAGGAAACTGAAATGGCACTTCCTCGGGACAAGTGACCCTGTGCTTTTTACGCCACCGGTCAGGAAGTCATTAGTGAGTTGTAGAATGAGGGTCTGCTTTGGGGGTTCCCAAAGAGCTTGAGACGTCGTATAAGGGCGCAGGCGCAAAAATCCTTGCGCATGCGCAGTTCGACGTGCCAAGCTGCTCGGGGGCACCCAGAGCGTTGGGGGCCCCCATATCCTAAAACTATGTTATAGACCAACACGCAGCCCTGAAGTCACGTAACTGCGGTGGCGCTGTCGACGGCACTGCGCATGCGCAGACGCTTCACTTCATTCGAATTCGGTTTTTGCGCACGCGCAGTGCCCATACCTGGTGTGGGCAAACGCGGGCTTGTTTGGAAACAGCGTGTCGGCCTATAATGTGAGCGTAGGTATCAAAAGATCGGACTTGACTTGAACGGGAGCTCAAGGTGTCACGAGGTGACTCGATTAATCGAGTAACCTGGTGACACAGCGCGAGTTCCCGTTCAAATCAAGTTCGATCGTCTGATACGGTCTCGACATACCTCCTCTCCCGTATGTCGAAACCGTATCGTTTCTGCCAACGAAATTTCCGTTGCAAGACACCATGTGTGGAAACGAACGTTTCGCAGACGACAACTTTGCATCCGTTTCACCAGCATTAAAAACAAAATCTTGCAATGTCCTAAAAAAAAAAAAAAAAAAAAAAAAAAAAAAAAGAAAAGAAGCAGACGAGACGCATTGAAGTTATGTCTACGGTTCCCGAAACGCGTATCCGACTTGTGTGTTTACCTAAGGAACGTTATGTTTACCGCACCCTAAAAACTTTTTGTTGTTGTTGTTGTTGTTGCTGTCTTCGCAGTACCCTTTTCGACGTCTACCGCCAAAAAAAAAAAAAAAAAAATATTTCAACGTTGGTGACGTCACTTCCGTAAAACGTCAAAATAATGGCTTCATTATTTCGACGTCTCCCGTCAATGCAGCCGTCGCAGTGTTTCGGTAGTGACTATTTCGACGTTCACTTTCAAAATAATATTCAATATTATTTTTACGTCCGCGACGCAACCTCCTGAAGACGTGACAATGTCTTCAACAACATTTTAACGCCCCCCGTTAAGATATTGTTGGCATTCTTTCGACGTCTCAAACTTTGAACTTTGGAGCATCGGAGTCCGGACTGGAAAGCAACCAAAAGTGACGGTCAAAAAAAAAAAAAAAAAAAAAAAAAAAAAATAATAATAATTTTGTTTGCAGCAGAGTCGCGGATCCGTCACAGCTTTTCCGAAAACAAATGCCATTCAGTGGACGGCTGCTTTTTATAACTTTTTAAGTAATGTGAAATAAAAAAAAAAAAAAAAAAAAAAAAACTCCTCAAAGTATAGACCAACACGCGGCCCTGACGTCACGCAGCTGCGGTGGCGCTGTCGACGGCACTGCGCGTGCGCAGACGCTTCACTCCTCCCGAATTCGGTTTGTGCGCACGCGCAGTGCCCACACCTGGTGTGGGCAAACACGGGCTTGTTTGTAAACAGCGTGTCGGTCTATATTAGCTATCAGGCCACACGTAAGGCTTCCTTGGTTGTGCTAACCATTACAAAATGCGGCAGGGCCGCTTTTCCCGATTTATTTCACGTGATTTATATCAACAAAGGAGCTGAATGCCGTGTCACAAAGTTTGCAGTTGATTGAAAAATGCGAGACAAAAAAATGCATGTATTTCGCACAACCACGCCAGAACCATTCTTCGTTCGCACCAATCAAGAAACATCGAGGAGGCAACGTTTGCATTCGCAACCTTTTATTTAACATACCGATCGTTTCGCAGTTAACCCCGCCCGTTATACACAAACCAAACAGAAAATCTAAACTAAACAATGAAATCACGAATGAATACAAACTCACCAAAATATCCATTCTGATTTTAATGAAACCGACACGGTGGTTGATTTTCGAAGTTTCTGCAATTTACCGATTTCACGAAGCCTTATACTCCTAACTTTGGCTCGCGTTTAGCAGCCCGGTGGCCCGGCAGCAAACGAGCTCGGCCTTGTTGCCCCCCCCCCCCCCCCCCCCCCCCTCTCTCCCTCTTTCTCTCCAGGCCAGGACAGTCCTGCACTTTCCGGCCAGCGGAACGGGTTGTATTCTTTTTGCCACCCGAGCCAATGACGTTGTTACGTCGGGCAGTGTACTCTGACCGCTAAGAGCAGAAACAAAGATCGGGGTCAATGGGCGACACGGACACACAAACACAGACCTTCCATCGGAGACACCTCGGAACCGTTCAGGTCCCGCCGGGCTAATCAGCTTTTAGCCTTTGTCGCTCCCTTCATCTCCGGACCGATTCCCACAGAACGGTCCGAACGTGAATCCGCGCTGATTGCAGGCGGACGTGACGCTTTGTAGGTTAATAGGATTACGAGTCTCGTAGGCTCCATTTCCACAGCCGAAATACGGCGACCGTTCCCAAAACAAAAGGGAAGGTTACCAGACTGTTGGAGGATCACGCCATACTTGGCGGAATGCCACGTTAGTCTGGCAAACAGTTCCAAAATTTTCGGATTTCCACGATTTTCACGGAATCTAGAAAACTACACCAGTAGATTCGCGCTGTTCTCAGAAACCAGATTATTGAATTGAAAGAGTTATCAGTAAAGTTGCACGAGCTCGATCGCGCCGACAAAGACCGGGGTGTGCAGCGAGCACAGAGTTTGTTGAGCGCAACCGACGTCTCACTTCACTTGACGTCGCGGTATCGTGTGGGGGACGTCAGCTGGCGATGGGACAAAGGTTAATCGGCTACGACGACACTGGATCAGTCGACCAGGGAAGGACGTGTTAAATACCACGGGATCCGGCACGATGGTTCAGCGACGCCGGAAAAGGGGCTAAATCCAAAAGTGCGTTGCGCGCCGACGCCATCGAAGCACTCATCCCCAACGTCGTCTGCTCGCCGCTCGGTCGTCTGCTCCGTGGCTGCGGTCTGCTTCGTCTGCCCGCTGTCGCGGCTGGCTTTCTTCGATACGATCGGCGCACCAAAAGAGGTTTCGATGGGAGCGCTTCCTTAGAACAAAATGCTATAATTTACGTGACCCGTCACAATGAATGTTGGAAGGTTATCTTAGAAATGCAGATCAAATTATGGACAACAAATGGTTAGGTATAATTCCTAAGTTTCTCAACAGCTGTATAGAGATAAATATAAACCATGAGTTACGTTCCGCTAACCAGCTGCGCTCGTTTCTTTTCTTTCTTTTTTTCTTGAACGTTTGAACATACAATGTGGATTTCATACTTCCTTAATTGTTGTTAGTCTTAATCCTGTAATAATGTGTTTTTGTGTTATTTATATATATATATATATATATATATATATATATATATATATATATATATAATTATTATATAGTCATATCACAACCCCCCCATTCTTAGTCAATATGCTGTCACAAACGCATTGTACAAATCTTTTCTTTTTTTTTTCGATAAGCCTATGTAAAGGTAGCTTGGCCGCAAGCTTCTTGGTGCACGGCGGAGTGCTAACTTTACAGGGGCTAAAAGCAGGCCGAATTTGAAAGTCTCGAGGAATAAAAAGCATTAATTAATATACCGAAATTTTAACTGCTGTGTGTGGTACGAGTCGGCAGCTATTATATTCCTCGGGGACTTTACGATTCTTCATTTCAGTGAGAAGAAATTTAAAATTTTGTCAAAGTGGCCCATAGGACCCAAAGCAAAATATTATATCGGGCCCAGGAATAAAAAGTATAGAATCCTGAGGTTCAAGTAGGTATTAAATAAGAGTGTATTAGTGCCCTCTATAGATATTCCGGGGGAACTTAAGGATTTCTGCAGTAGTTTGGCTGAAATTATCATTTTACTGCGTTTTGCTGAGAATGGCCAAGAGAGGGCGCAAGGAGACCGTGTCCAGGAATGCTGGGGATGGTACAACGCCCGACATGCTCGCTTTCCAAAGCCCCTTTCCACTTCAGCAGAGCTAACGCTGGAAAGGAGGTCACCTCCCCTCCAGCGCTCGCTCCACTAAAGTGGAAAGAGGGGAGAGACAGTCCGGCACGGTGTCCAGAGCATCCGCAGGCCACGCGCCGTCTTCGTACTGGACGCCGCCATGTAAGTATGAGGCCAGGGCCGTACCCTGAAAAACATTTCGGGGGGGTTTTCGGGGACAACGGCGGCCATTTTGAAAGTGTCTATTGTCTTATTTTCGCCTATGAATCATGTGCATCGGTGGCATATAATGGAGAGTTACAGCAAACCGGACAACCGGTCCCGGTTTGGTACCCGGTAGCCGACCGGCGCTACTGCGCATGCGCGGAGGTGGAGATTAAAATCGGCTGGCTGCCAGTGCACCGACCACCCTATTGAAAATTCTCATTTGTATGAGAAATTTTTGTGTCCAATAAACACATATGAATCATACAAGATATATAAGAACATATAAGAACCATCTAGGAACTATACAAGAGCTATATAAGAGATATAAGAATATACAAGCGCCATATAAGAGACTTGTGAGAAGTTTCTCATACGTTTCTTATATGGTTCTTATATATCTTATATAGTTCTTATATAATTCTTATATGATTCTTATATCTTCTTGTATATCTTGTATGATTCATATGTGTTTATTGGACACAAGAAATTTCTTATACAAATGACTTTTTTCACTAGGGCAGGGCCGTACCCAGAAAAAAATTTCGGGGGGGGGGGGGGGGGGGGGGTCAGAACCCCCTATCCCCCCCCCCCCCCCCCCCTGGTTACGGCCCTGTATGGGGCTATCCACGCGTTGCCACGGTAACAGAGTTTTAGTAGATCGTTTCTATACCTCCGATGCCCTCGGTAACGATACAATACGTGCGCAAAGGCGGTGGCGGGATATCGTTATCGGAGTCATCAGAACGATCCACTAAAACTCTCTATTGCCATGGCAACGCGGTTGTTTGCCCCATATTTTCATGGCGACGTTCATTAACTGAGTTTCCCGATTGCGATGAAAATTACCCGGTATTAGTAAGAGATTAAAAACTTAGTATAAAAAAAAATTAATAAAAAAGCACAAGAAAAGGATCGTCTCATTTGCCGAGACACTGAGGGGACATTTTTCGAGGCGACGCCTCAATCGCGTTGCCACAGCAACGCCCTGGCAAGGCGGTTGTTTGCACCGTATTTGCATGGCGGCGTTCGTTAACCGAGTTTCCTAACCACGATAACAATTCCCCGAGACTGGTAGAACACGGGTAACTCAGCAGAAGAACAAAGACCCAAAAACATGATCGTCTCAGTAGCCGAAAGTGTGAGGGGACATTGCGTGACCATTTCCGTTACGCTTTGCTCCATGTATGGACGATACGGACGCCACCTGCTGCCCAATTGACCCGGTAAGTGCGACGTCACCGCTCCAAACAAACCGTTGCTAGGGGTGTTGCTACGAACGAATCCATGGAACTGGATTTCGCTCCGAAAGAATGATTGGTTCAAAATCGGACGTGGAACTTAAAGGCCGACGACCAGACAAGAGATTCTGCAAGGCAGAAGATTCTCCTCACCCTGGGAGAGGAGGAAACAGGCAACGGTGGACAGGGTAGAAAGCGGCGAGGAGGAGGCGGGGGGAAAAGGGGAAAGCGCGAACTGGTCGTCGGTCTTTTTAAACGCCTAAAAAGAACAGGTATAAGGAGCCTAGATTTCCCACTTACCACGACAGAAATTCGCCGAGAATCGGCTGTTTCTGAAATATTTGCGACGACAACTTCCGGTCCTTAAGACGTCTTGAGATGCCTGCTGCCAGACGACAAACCCATTGCGAACGCAGACGGAATTACTGAAGTATGCCGTCTGCAACAGTTTGCATCGCCTGCACGATGATCCGATTTTGATTTTGCAATTATTTGGAACACGGCAGACCTAAGAAAACTCACCAGGTTTATAAAAGCGAACTGTATATTTGCGTGCGATAGGATACGCCTGACGAAAATCATCACACGCAAGGAGATCTAAAAGCACAGTGAGAAAAAGAATCCGTTTAGAACATGATATCAAAGCAACGTGGGGCCCCCTTTTTTTTTCTTTCTTTTTTTTTTTTCAGTTGACGTGCGTTGTAATGAACCGTGCTGTCAGAAATCCTTCAAACGAGTGGTGGCCTACGTACACTTCGACCTTGACACCCTTCACGTCGTCGTCTTGCCTGATTCGGCTTCGCAGTGTTTTCAGCGTCTCCAATATTGCGGAAGCGAGCTCTGCGCACCTCGAGCATCGATCAAAGCTGTGTACGTGTACTCTTCGCTTTCGAAATCCCACAAAAAGAGCGACCCTGAGAATAGAAGTTTCGTCGATCGTCACCTACTTCATTCAACGCAGTCGCGCACTACCTCAGAAAGAACCACTGAACCTGCGAAAGCCATCCAGTCGTCTGCTAGTAAGGCAATTAACCTCTTGCGAAGCTTTATTACGGGCTTTTGTATTCACTTTATGGTACTGGGACGATAGAACAAGTTTTCATGATTAAATATTTAAAAAAAATACACGATGCTAAGAAAAAAAATATTTACTTTTTTCTTTTTTTAATTACACAATTTCTAATTTTACGTCAAGACCCCATGCATTTGCCCATAACAACGGTCCTAGCAACGGTTTCTTTGGAGCGGAGCGCCATGTTTTGACGTCATGATTTACGGGGTCAATTTTATAACCTTCTTGAGACCAGGGCAAAGCAGAGCGGATCCAAGTCGAGAGCCAAAGCTGCTTAAATAAGCCAAGTCGAGACAAAGGCGACCGTAAGCCAGCCGCAGTCGACAAACCCGAGCTGGTGGCAGACGACTTCAAATAAAAGCCTCTTGACGCGCGCCTTCTGCAAGCATTCAGGAGAGGGCCGAGTCTGAGCGTTTCGTAACCTAAAAAAACTTTCTTGGACGCGTTTGTTTTCCGAAACATCCTTTCGGAGGAGCGACAAAGACAAGTGAAATCTCGTTTTGTTTTAACTCCTGTGTTTTGCCAGTGCGAGGGAGACTCAGAGATTATGGTACCTTTCCAAAAAAAAAAAAAAATAAAAATAAAAAAAAATAAACAAGTGCAAACTTTTTTTTTAACACGTTAGGAAAAAAAGATATAAAAGAATGGTAAGATCCTCGCCTCATGTCTTCATCTGTAAACGAGAAAAAGAAAACTGCTGCGTGACGAAACACAAACGACCCTCTCTGAAGATTACGTCCAGCGAGGTTACTGTAACAGGAGCAGTCTCAATAAAATAAACAACCTCACAAATACCACACTATCCTGACATCGCAAACTGTACCCTGTACTACCAAAAGAAAAAAAAAAGAAAAAGAAACAGACACCGGAACAATGGACAATTTGCGTCAAACACGGAGACTCGTTTTTTTAAACAGTTTCGTTGATTCTTTTTTTCTTTTTTCTTCGAGGGTAGCCTAACGGTTTAATGAGACTACGATGTTGTCGTTTTTTGCGACGAGAAGCAGCATGCCGGAAAGAAAAGCGAACGTGAAACCTACTCGCTCGGAAACAATTGAGAAATCGCCGGTGTCAACAAAGTCCCACGTTCCAAAGAAGGTATAATAAATGGTAATGGGCGTTAATCCGCCGGTCGGTGTCCATTCTTCCTCGAGGCGACTTCCTCCTCGCGACGCGACAGTCGCCGCCGTAATTGGTGACGCAATTTCAGGGAGACAAAAGACCGGCAGCGCGAGGCCGCCTTTAGTTCCGCGTAATCGGTTTAGTGTTTCGCTGCAGCTGCGAAGCGTCCGTTATGTAAGTCGAACGTACTATACGGCCGTTTGGCTCGCGTAATATGCGGGCAGAGCAGTTTCGTCGTCCGTGGCATCCGCTTTTACAATCAACTGTCTGCTACTTGCCCAGCCAACTCCTGGAATCTTCTGCCTGGAGGGCCGGCTTGCTAGAAATCAGCGCCGTAGCTTACAATGTGCGAAAGAAAGCTTGTCAAGCCTAGGGTACGCGAGATCGCTTGAGACTCGAACTCCCCTGTCACTCCGCAAGTGCGCTAGCTTCGGCAATGCTTTCTTTCGCAGCGTCTTAGCTGAGACGCTGATTTCAGACGCCAGCCCTGCTGTCTGACTCTTGCAGTCAGCCACCCGACGTTGGAGATCTGCCACCTGATTTCTGCTGTCTGCTATAGCTGACTCGATCCTACAAATCTGCTGTCTGACTTCTGTAATCTGCTGTCGGGCACCTGACTTTTGTAATCTGCTGTCGGGCACCTGACTTCTGCAACTTGCTGTCCTGAATTCAGCAATCTGTCTGCCACTTGACTTGTACAGTCCGCTTGTTGGCTGCCTGAGTTTAGCAGGCGGTTGTCTGCTATGCGCTCTGCTGCCGTATTTCGTTCGACTAACGGCCTTCGGTATAGCTGTCCTCAGCCGGCTTATTTTGACCGCCGGCCGTCTTCCGCAAGCTTTCCCGAAAACCTAATTTTACCAAGTACCTTTTGCGAGTTTATGTCCGCTACAGTCTGCACGAGTGCCTGCGAATGACCTTTGCAAGTTGTGCCCTATCGACTGTTAAACCGTTTCTCAAAGGCGACTGCACTCCTCCCGACAACAGGCTTCTGCGGACTACAACCTGTAAGAAAATCGCCGAAAGTCAGGTCTGCAGTGACATCTGGGCTGATTCACTGCTTGACAGAACCGCTATAGCTGCTCTCTCCCATGTCACCTAAAAACTCCAACCGTTCCTTGCAAAAAAAAAAAGAAAGAGAGATAACCAGCCAACCAGTTTCTACAAGCTCACAATGCCGAGCTGCTTTCCAGTATTGTCCCTCTCGACTTATCGTCGCGGAAACTAGTAAGTCGGCATTAACCCGACTGGGCAGCTTTCTTGCAGAGCGCGCATTATCGTAAACCTGAAAACAGGTATCCAGTATTCAGTATTCAGTTGCACCAAAACCCTTTCGCATCAGGGCGGTCGCTCCGAAAGGAACGTCTCAGGCGCGTTAAATCCCCGATACTGCACGAAGAGGGCGCTCTCGTTCACGAAACCAGTGCAGAAATCCGGCACTCCGGAGATCCCAATCGAGTAATGCCGGGCCTTCGGCGAAGCGCGAGATGCGCTTTGGCGCCGCTCCGATGACCACGGGAAGGAAAGAAATAGGTTTTCGCCAAACAACGCAGCGAAGCAAACAAGACGGCTCGCGAGCAAAGAAACCTTGGCAACGGCGTTTTCTCTCGGACACACTTTCGTATCTATACGCGCAAGAAGACAAGAAACAAAAGCGGGAAAATCTCGCCAAAAGGAAAGTCGCCGTTCAGTGAGCGCATCATTACACACAGGAGAGGAAAAAACAATGCCCCGAAAGGGCATTCGATTCCCCCAGCCAAGCCTCGAAGCACGCAACCAGTTTCGCCCGTTTATACCTCCCTTCTGTATATACTCCCCCGTTTGGGGCACCATCAAAACGTGCCTCCATCCAGCGATAGTTGGGGAAGTTACGACGCGCCCTTCAAACAGCACGGATTGAAACGCCTCCGGGTCGCTCCGAGAGATGGCGCTCGCCGCGTACCGGGGGACGCTACCCTCCCCCACTTAGCCGTAATAACTTGAGCAGACGACCGCAGTATAACGCACGCGTCGGGCAAGCACGCGAACGAATGCAAGCAAACGCGAAAGCAACATGAAAGTAAGATGCATACGGGGAAAGCGCTCATGCATAGTGTACCTGTCGCGCGAGCCTCCGTGCCTTGTAAACACAGTTTTGTTCAAGCCGCGTTCATTATTAATCTGATCGTTGACGGAAGGAGGGGGAGCGCCCACCAAACCCCGTGCAAAACAACGCAACAAAAGAGGATGAATAGTAAAAAAAAGGGCAAAGGAGGTTGGCAACACTGTCAGCGCGCGGCAGAATACGAAAGCGTCGGCGTCTGTCTTGTCGCACGCAGACGACGCTGACACCGTTGACCCAGCTCGCGTGCGGGAAGGGCGAAAGGCGAGCTTGTGGGCGACGCCTGTCATTAGGCCGATCGAGCGACTCGTGCTCATGAATTTGATGAGGGTCGCCTGACGAGCTGCCGGAAACCGTGTTACTACTGCGTCGGGTCCGCTCTGTATCGCGCAACGCGGGTGCACACGCAAACCCGTTCGTCCGTATTGGATGGGGGGCGGTACAGTGCATGGCTTGTACGTGACGTCACTGCACGGTACTAACGGTCAATTCCTTCTTGGTCGAGCCCAGCAAAAGAGATTCGGTGATGCGTAATGCACACGCAGCAACAAGGTTCCTAGAATGGCCACAAATGCGACGTCACTGACGTAAACGCGAGGCATGTAGATGGAGCGGCCTTGGTGTTTCCTTCTTTTTTTTCTTCTATTTTTGTCACAAAATGCGTTTGAAATTCGAGCCTTATTCCAAAATTTACACATCCGTGACAAGCTTGCCTTTATATCGAGTGATTGCACCCGACGAACCGAATTTGCCTTACCGGCTTGGAAGCACACGGACGCTGAAATTATACGACATAGGATTGACTCGTAAAGGAGGGGAAATATATATATTTTTGGTGGTGGCATACTTTCGGGGAAACCGACGCAATGCTTAGCCGCGGCAGCGGAGTAACTTTTAAAGTAGCGTATGCCTCGATAAACAAACTTGCGCGAGTTATTTCAAATGGGTTCGATTATGTGGCGTTTACCCGATCCAACACCCCTTGGGCAATGATGTCACCGCTGTAGCATCTAATAATCATCGAGTAAAATATTGGAACGTAGCCAGATGATGACAAATGGCTACGGGAGCGTCAGAACTGAACGTCGTCAGTGTGTCACGCGCAAGTCCCCAAGGCGAGATGGGTCACAGTTCGCACGGCTACCCATATCGCACCGTAAACGGGGCCAAATGACGCTCGCTCACTCTAGTGACGTCACCGGAAATGAAGTGAGAGATTACGTCATTTTCGGCGTCCAATCAGCGTTCAGCTGCAAGGTGAGAAGGGTCACACGGTGCACGGCTATCCATATCGCACCGGGAACGGTGCACGTGGCACTGCCCTCGCTCACTGTAACGACGTCACCGGAAGTGACGACACAGGTGACTTTATTTTCTGCGACCAATCAGCGCTCAGCTGGCGGTCCTTTCGAACTTGATATACAAAATGGCCGACAAATTACTGGCTCGGAAGCGGATCCCAACGACTCCGCAAAGTCGACTGACCTAAAAGTTTAAGCCTACAAAAAAAAAAAAAAAAAAGGAGAGAGAAGGAAAGGTTTACTGAACGTCGTTTACACAGAGGAGGGAGGGGACGGGGTCTAGTATATAATCGATTTGAACCGATAAATTGCCTTTCTTGGCCGGCGCCTAAAAAAAAAAAAAAAAAAGCTAGCTTTTTTAAAGTATTGTTGCATTTCAAGGGAATGCTGCAAAACGAGGCACTCTGTTTCTTTTCCGTCGACGGGCCGCCCTTTTGTCAGCCGGCGTGGTCGAGAGTGAAACCTGGGAACAGCTGATAATAACGGCAGATAAAAGGGTGCGGGGCGACCTTATCGCCTCCTAAGGCAAAACATAAAATAATAATAATAATAATAACGCTGAGTGGTGTTGGTATGCAAGGTCAGCCGGCATTTCACAACAAGCCTGTCGCCTCGCGGAACTGAGAAGAAAGAAAAAAGAAAAAGATAGTCTTCTATATCCGGTTTTAGATAGCGACAAGCTGATACACCAGCTCATACAGTAGTTTGCAAACAAGTCCGTCAGGCGCGAGTTCGGTCACTGTACGCGGCAGCCCCTCTCAACAATAAAGTCAGTCCCCTTTTTTTTATTTATTTCTTATTGTTTATTTTTGGAAATGTGGAGCGAAAGTTCGTCTGCTTCTTGAACAGAAATTGCGATGATGTCAAAAAAAAAAAAAAAAAAATAGTGGGTAGACCTTGATGCATCTAACATTGCGGTTTACCCACTATCCTTTCAATCAAAGCCAATCGGAGCTCAGCGTCGTCGTGACGTCACCGAAACTCCTACGCAAAGAAGCAGACGACTAGCGCTCCGCATAGTTTTGCTCAACACATCCGACCCTCAAACGCCCGTGCCAATATTAGAAGAAGGCAGCTGTGCATGGGCGCCGCCATAACCGACCTTCAGTTTTTCTTCCCTCTTATTCCGTTCGCTCCACTTCATCATTACCACAGCAGGACAGGTTATTGCCATGTGAAGTGTTACTGTGTCCTTCTCCCCAGTATAGGCCCTTGTGGAGACTCGTCAACGCCCGCTTCAGTGGCTCGGCATCTCGGTAAGACAAGAGAAGGTCGGCTATGGCGGCTCGATTTGGCGCGCGCTGAAAGCGTCTATATCTGTCTGTTCGCTAAAGCGGACGTCGCTATTGGCGACGAGATGTTTCGGCGGCGCACTTTTACGGTTCCTATTCCCGACGTCACGACCAAGAAGTTAGAAGCGAGTGACAAGTTCGATGGATCACGTTCCTAAATCAACACCGTCCGAGTTGATAGTCTGGGCTCGTATTTCCGTCAATGAGAGCAGAAATAATCCTGCTTAAGACGAAACACTGAGCGTTTGTTACATTGTGGAGGGCCGATCAGAGCCACGCGTTCGGTCGCGCACGTCACCAAAAGAGAGATTGCACTGTAGCAGTCTTCTTCGTTATAGCAGTTTTCGTCAGCTAAAGCGATAAAACTACTATAGCAGCCTCCATCAGTTCGCAATGACGAATGCTGTGGATCCAGCGAGCTATACAGAGTGAAAGTGAGGCCCTTCTGGAGAATAGAGTGCCGTAAGAGTGCAACGAACGGTTCCAGATAATCAATTTTGACAAAACGACTACTCCAGTATCTAGAGATGCGTCAGATGTCGCGTCCTACTGGCTACGGACCCTCGTGCCTCTGTTGAACGAATCAGAGTTTTGATGCAACGAACCGGAAGATTACGCGTATCACCGCAGCTGATCGTCCGACCACAAGATGACCGATTGTTGCGTTCTGATAAATCGTGCTATTAGCCCCGAGAGCGAGCACAAGCGTCGCTGCGGTCGCCGCGCCCGGATTGGGTGAGGTGTACTGTGACGTCAGTGCGAGTACTCCGCTCCGCGATCTCGCATCGGCTCGCCTCCCAGCACCGGTTTCCTGGTTTGGCGTTGTGTGCCGCAAGCTCTTCATGGAGCTGCACTTCGTTTACCTGGTGTGCAAGAAGTTGAGTTAGGCCGATATGGACGTGATTCCGTACATTTTATAAGCCTGCTTGTCCCTTTTACCTTTAAAATTGCGTTACAAATCCCGAAAGCTATCGGCGGAGGCAATTCCGCCGATGAGCCTCCCCGTCCGTCCACACGACACAAGGCAATCTTGCAAGAGGTCAGTGAAGCGATGGCGCAAGCGTTTGAGACGCTGGAATTCTGTTCCTTGCACGTTCATGATTTAAGACAATATTACATCCCGCTTTCAATGCATTTGAAGTGGCATTTATATCATGCGCCTTTGGGTGGTCGGCAAATTAGCTCGCGACCCTGACTCTGCGGTGCCACTCTGCATGCGCTGGTTCGCAGATGTTTTCTTTGAAGTGCTCGTGGAGCAGGGTTGTTTTACATAAATGTGGCTTCTTCGTGAATTAATTATATAGTTTATACACGTATGCAGGCATATTTCTTAGAAGCTGCACACTTACTGGAAATTAGTTTGTATGGTAGCAGCAAAAACGGCCGAATTGCCCCCAGTTCTCTGTATGATATGTATTCACTGCCAAACTATGCACGGCAATATTTCCGTAATGTGGAATGCTTATACTTTTTCCTGACATTCTTTATTCCAGCCTATTCCGAAGATACACCGTTTAGTCTGAATTGTTATTTCCAATTAAAAGAGACACTGCTGCAGGTCCCCAAAAGCTTCCTCAGCCTCCAAACTCCCTACAGCTGGACTCTCTGACAACAGAGGAAAACAGGAGTAAAAGCAAGCATTCGAACGTCTGTCCAGTGGAAGATGCAGCACTAGTAGCAAAAAATGTGGAACCTGTGAATGGCGATAGTCTGCGTGAGAAAGGCGCCTGGTATTTTAACTTCAGGACAATTCGATTTAAGTAAAATCTCAATTTTAGGGCTTAAGGGGCTAATAACGAGCTAGACACCTTCGCTTACGTTTTTTATACATTACTTGAGGGTTGATATAAACAAGTCCACAAATACCACCCGTGTAGTCCATTGAAATACTATCCGAATCCATCAAAGGTCAAATGCAAGCACTGTATATAATAAATGTTCCTTGTTTTTTTTTTACTTTGCCCCTGCACTTGGGCTGTCTTACTTGTGATTTTTTCTTGATGGCCCAGACTGTATTTAACATGTTGCTCGAGCAGCATGCAGCTTTTCTGCTTCGGCGATCTTGTTTAAAAACAGAGATACAAAAAAAAAATAGTATACATAACCTCCCAATTCATTCAGACCATCAGCAGCATTTATTGTGCGAGATGTAAATCTATAGTGACGCTCCTGCAATTGTGGCCATATTTCTTTATTTTCATATACCAGCTGTGATTCATGCGTTGCCTGCCCTGTCAACCATGTTTAAAATGTTTGTTGAAGCTTCGCCTGTAGCTGCAGGCCGTACCTCAATAAAGGTTCAAATAAAAATTTACACTTCCTAAGAAAAACACGCCAAAAAAATTAAATAGAAACGAGCGCGCCGTCAGCTAGCGTCGTCACAGCCTCCACAGGGCGAGCCGGCCGAGTCGGGGAAAAATTCTCTCCTCGCCGTGACGTCACCCCGGTTCGCCGTAAGGGGGCGCCACGCGAACTTCTCGGGGCTAATAGGTGGACCGCCAGCACGCTATTCACAACCAGAAACAAGATTCAGTAGCTGAAGTGAAGCGCCGCACCGACAGCAGCGCCCCGCAGCGGCGTGGAGCCGCGCGTTGGTATATATAGATATAGAGAGAAAATCGGGTTGTTTGTATGTTTACACAGCCTAGAACTTCGTCTGCCTGAACGGGCGGCGAGTCTCCCAGCTGTAGATGAGAAATTTAGCCAGTGCAGTACAACCGCTAGCCTGGGGTCTAGCGGTTGTACTGTACGCCGGTACGATGCTCACCCAGATCGAAACGGGCAGGGGTGGGGTGGAACGCAGGATCTTTGGGTTCTGCAGCGCCAGCTTTCGCTCCACGTGCTCCGAGCTGGTGTGCGCTAGACCACTCGGCCACCGTTCCCCCCAGATATAGAGAGAATGATGTTAGACCGCGTCCTTTCCAGAGAATCATCCTACAACTTGAATAAAACACTTTTCTTTTGTAGCGTGAGCTACACTGGCCGAGGTTGAGCAGTTTCGGGCGGCTCCCATAATGAGCCGTGCTCCGTGCTGCGAATGCGCGAGGAGCAGTGCCGTCACACGGCGCACAGCTGGCGCGCCGGAGCCGCCGCCGCTGAGCGGTCCGCCGCCACCGCGCGCTCCTCGCCGGACTGCGCGTTCCAGAGGAGTGACGTCATAGCCGCGGCAGACGCACTGGCGCCGCCGCGTGCCCAGCTGTGCGCCTCCGTTGCGCAGTAGCCAAGTCTGACGCTGCACCGGAGCCGCTTGATAGCGCCTCTCATTTTGTGCGCATAAGCTCATACTACGTATATCCTGGCATAGCCGAGCTAAGCCACCGCAATTTTTTCTCCCCCAAGAGTCGTTCACAACAAAAAAAAATAAAAAGATAACGCGGGCTGTTTAAACACCGTTATCTCGAAAAAGGTGGCGAACATTTCAGTGAAACAGCATTTCAGAACCAAGTTCGTTGACCCCCCGTCCTTTTTTTTCCTTTCCTTTTTTTTTTTCTTTCCACCTTTGTATTTTTAGTAGACAAGAGGCGACCAGATTTCTTTTATCGGGTGGTTTTTAATGGAAAACAAAACTCAGTCCGCCTCCGCAATGCAGTAAAATGTATTTCAATAAATCGATAGCTCGACAAAACAACAACCACCCTTCGCCCCCCCCCCCCCCCCAAAAAAAAAAAAAAAAAGTCTAATAACTTCTAAAAAATAGATATAAAAAAACAACTCGCTCGTTGTAGGGTGCTATGATATCGGTCAGAGCCCCAAAACCAGACAAACTAGTAAAAAAGTAAAAAAGAAAGAAACCAGCGCAACGTAGAAAAGGCTAATCGCTTAAAGCGGTCGTTCAAAACTCAATCGCGAAGATCGAGAGGAGAGTACCCCGAACAAGGCGACGCAATCTCGAGCCCCCCACTCCGAGACAAAAAAAGCAAAGACGCGACCTCTGGGAGAAAGACGCGCCCGAACGTGGCAGCGTGGGGACCCTGTCAGTTTTCCTGGTCCTGCTCGGCTCGGTGGCGACGATAACCACAATTCCGCCTAACTGGGTCAATGGAACGCTTTATTGGGACCCCAAGCACACGACCCGTCTAAGCGCTGTCCCCGACAATTTCCAGTGTCGCCTTATTTTGAAGCAGTTTGCGTCGCCAAACTCCTTTGCGGCACCTCGGGGGAGGGTCACCAGCCGGAGGGGCGCTTTACTTGAGAAGCAGAGTATCGCAACGGCCTCACATTTTTTTTTTGACTCCGAGTGTAGCAGGGAAGCGACCGTCGTTCCCGCAGGAGATCTGACGGGCGCGATCAAGGATGGCCCGGGTGCGTCATTTACACGACCATAAAGGTACCTTCAGCTAAGGGACCTTTATCTTAGGCTGGCCGTTCGAAGCGGTTAGGAGTGGCACACGCAACGTCCCACGGGTTCCAGAAGCTCCTCGATCGTCAGACTTGATGTGTAAGATCTACATTTCGCGAACGCAGAGCTGGGAATACGTCCCGCCCCAAAACCCGCCTCCCCGCAAGCGCGTAGTCAAATTTGGCGCATGTCTCCGCCAATTACGAATTATTGGCGACGAAAGGAAAAGGCGATACCGTGACTTCGCCATTTAGTTATACCGCCGTCAGACAATAGGGACTTTTAGTTAGTGCTTTAAACATATAAAAAGTACTTCAAGTGAAGTACAAAGTAAATTAGAGTGTCTACAGTGCTCGCTAGAGTCCTCGTATACATGAGCGTATAATGTTTACTTAATTTTGTTTTCTTAAGTTGGAAAGACGTTAGTTTCAGTCAATCTTGTCGGCTTATTCCAAGTTTTAGAGGTTGATTCGTATTGATTGATCAAGTTGACGACGATGATTGAGCGAGTGTTTCGCTTTTAGGTCGGGCGGTTTGGAATCCAGTTTCCGTCGGTTTTCGTCGGTGACAGGTCAAGAACGAAGTGGAAGCTCCTCCCACCACTAGGGAGGCGAACCCAATTAATCTGTATCTAAACCTTCCAGCAGGTATACCTGCACGGGCTTTACTCTTGGGTAACGTCGAAACGATGGTGCAGTCGTCGGGTGGAGTGTGGTATCTTGAATGCGCCATTAATTGATCCCTCCGGGGCAACTTCAACAGTCAAACGGGCTATAAATACATGGAAAGCGGGATAACATGTTCGATCGATCCCGCGGTTTCACTGGGCAAGGCAGCGGAAACACGCGATGCGTACATAAGTAAGGAAAACAATCGACTTACATGGAACGATGACAGCATGAGCCGCTATGCAAAAGCTCGATCGGTCTCGCAGCACACTGGACGGCCAAGAGACGGGGCCCACCTAAAAAAGAACTGCTGCGAATAATATTCGAATGTAGAGCAGACAAAACGCATGGTAGATATACGTCTTGCACCGTGAACTATGCAAGATCGGCGTCTCGGTGCAGTTAATGTTCCTCCGAAAAGTGTGATGTGTGTAGTCGGTTTAAATTTCCGAATCGGGTATCTTTCAAACAGAACTAGAATGACTATACTGTTCGTTTTTAGAACGGTGGGTTACCGTTTCAAAACGCAAGTACGCTCAACAAAGTCGCACTCTAAATTCAGGAATCACTTCAGGAAAGTGACACTAGGTGGATGGATGGATGGTTGAATGGGGATGAACCCTTGTAATCGGGCGGCAGTTCGCGCCACCTACCCAAAGCTTCCCAGTGACGCAAGTGCCACACGCGGTTTTCGAATGAACCACCGTGAGGGGTTCGCAACGTGCGTTGGAACACAACGGTCGTGTTGTCTGCGTTTCCCGAGATGTTTCCCGCTTTTCTGCGGCTAAAAATGATGGATGAAAGGTCCGCTGGGTGAGTACATACGACTGAACCCTTATTGGGCGGCGACTTGCGCCACCTGGCAAGTGTCTTTAACATCAAAAGTTGACCTGCACCCCATATAAAAAAAGAACATTAAGTTAGCCCACACACCCACATCTCTACTGGCTTTCCCTTTTCCCTTCACTCCCCACCCCCTCGCCCCCCCCCCCCCCCAAAAAAAAAAAAAAAAAAATTAGGATAAGTTTTTAATAGCATAAATTATAGGAGGCGCATTAATTCAGTTTGACAAGGGCAAATGTTTCGTAGCGGCACCAAGCGCATCAACACCGCAGAAGGAGCGTGAACTCCCGGCTAGTCTTGTCCCCAACTGTCGAAACAGTTCCTTACAATCCATTCATTCCTTTCGTCGTCCATTCATTCGTTCCCTAATTCATTCCTTCCCACAGAGACACGTATGTGTACACTTGTCTACACACACACACACACACACAGAAAGAGAGAGAGAGAGACGCGCACCAAGGCGGTATCTAATTAGTTCATTTAAGCCTGGCGCCCGATCGAATCGTCCTCAACCTGGTCCGGTATTCTACGCGTGCAATCAAATCTGCTCAGAGCTCCTCGCTCCATCCTAAATGAGGATTGCGAAATTACTCCTGACGGTTTCGTAACACGCCTTACGAAATCCGCAAAGAGTCAACGCACGCGACTAACACACACACAAAGAAAAAAACCTTAACGTAAAAACAAAAAATACAAACAGAACATAAAAACAAGCAAGGTCGATTGTCGTCTGCTTCGGATGGAAACCCCGAAGCGAACAATTTAGAGCAGGGGTCTACAAACGCCGGCCCGCGAAAGTGTTGCGACGGGCGCAAGGCTGGCAGAGGTTTTTCCATTGAAGCACGGACCGTGGCCTTCTTCGAACAGACCACCTGCTACCGGCGTAAAGATATGATGCCGCGACGCGCTCCAAATGAGTAAAGGAATACGCCAGAAAGAACGAGAGAAACTGCATCTATAACGCGCCATATTGTTAACTCAAAATAGTCATCAGCAACATCGCCATCTTCAGTTGCCCCTTCATGTTTGTGTAACTAAAGATCAAACTCTGAATTAGTTTATGTAATCATCAAACTTAATTTTTTTTTCTTCAATACTTTAACATTAATTTCTGCGTTTAAATGCTTGTCTAGATGCATCCGGCCGCTTAGCCAAAAAGTATGAAGACCCTTGATTTAGAGAGAAGAGATGTGTAAACAGACGTAGCAAAATAATAATAATAAAAAAAAAAAACTCTCACGTTTTATTTGATTTTAACACGATCCGACTCCATCCAAGCCAGAGAAATTTAATCTTGAGCAATTTCCGCGGAGGTCCGTTACGAAAGCAGCACGACGACGTCAACCAACTCGCCTTTCAATCCGAAGTTAAAAAATAAATAAAACGAATTGGAAAGAGAATGCAAGATCAAGATGGAGGAATCAAAAGGAATCGGAGCAAGGGAGGGTTAACTGTCGTCTGCTTTCACGTCGATAGAGCAGACGATAAAATCGGACGTCTGCTTCGAAGTTAACGTTTCTCGATGTTATCAGATGGGATCAGAGAGCGCAAATGGTCACTGAGTTCGCCTACGGGGTCTACTTCATTTCTGGCTAATCCCGCTCAAGCTCCATCGGGCAATCTAATCCGACGCCATTTTGAAATAGCCCCAACGTCTGTTACGCAACGGACCAAACTCCCAACGCGCAAGCGCGATGCTAACCAAACCGTTAAGACTAAATAGATGTGAACGAATTATACGATAGAAAGAAGTAAGTAACAGAAAGAAACTGGAGCAAGCGAGGGCGTCCTTCACGGCGGAGAGTATCCCAGAGGAATTGCACGCAGACGATGACAAACGAGGCTTAGCAGACGCTAAACATCAGTTCGACATGGCGGTCCCTTCAACTCAGTTTAATTACAATTTATAACTTCCACGTGCGACTATAGATGGCGCGCACTTATGAAAATGGCCTATTCCGAGAGGATTAAAAATGTTGCAATCGCTTGGAACGCCTACTACGAAGGTTACAAAACCGACTAAAACACCAACGCATACAGAACGGAGAAATAAGAATAAAAAATTGCCGAAACTCGGAGAACAAATAACGAGTGTGCGAAACCAAAGAAATCGGGGCACACGGGGGCGACCGTGTGCGACCGTCGCGGGATAGGTTCTTTTTTAGCAGACGACGACGGATGATAGGCTCTTCGCAGATGCTGACTGCATCGGTGGTTTCCTCAATGAAGCGCGAAGCCTCCAACAGCTCTCCAGTTGACCTTGTTCGCCGCCGCGTTGACTCTGCCCTACAAAGAGCTCGGAACGTGAGCCGAGTCGTGTTTTTTAGGGGGCCCGCTTCTCGGCGACTCTAAGCACGCTATTCGTGCCAGAAAAAAAAAAAAAAAAAAAAAGAAAACACACACACCCTCGCCCTCAGCCGGCGATGTCATCCTTTTGTGCATTGGGGGCTTCCTCCTGACCTGCCCGGCTTCGCTTGACTTCTAACACTTTTTGCCCGCCGTAGAACTGTCTTTTTTTTTTTTTTTTTTTTTCTGGTAAGAGGTTGACGACATATAGTCCAGTTTGAGAGTCTATTTGCTAGCTTTCTTTCTTTTTTTGTTTCGCGATTTCCTCGAAAGAGTTTTGTAGATTGTGGGCCCATCTTGGACAGAACAGTCAACACAGCTGAAGCATTCGCTTCTCAAACTAAACTGTTTTTTCCTTCCCTTTTGCCAGGTTTGAGAGTGTCGCCGCGTAGGCACACAACTGGAAATCATTGGTTTTGCAAAAGCCCTCGATAAACTTATTACCAGCCAAGTACCAGGGAAAAGAATGGAAACGTAAGTAAACACGCTCGCCTTTTTTTTTTTTTTTTTTCCTACGGAAGATTCGAAGTAAATGACCAAGAAAAGGCTTTGAGAACGCGCGCGCGAACTGCCATTTGTTTAGGTTTTTGTTTTAGAACAATACCTTATACAGACGCCACCATGTACAGCGCTCGAAATTACACGTATGGCACATACTTGGTACTTGGGTAATTTAGCAAAATGTCTATTCAATGCATCAAGTCTAGCAGGCTGTCCTGAAAACTAGGCTGTTGAACACTGTTGAACGACACTGCAATTTAGAAACAGCAATCTTAGCAGAGGCCGCAAATTGATTTTAGACAGTCTGTCTTAACCGTTTTCCGAAACAGAAAGAAAGATACTGAAGCAAAGTGAATATTTTGGCTAAATGATTGATATTCAATATATATATATATATATATATATATATATATATATATATAGAGAGAGAGAGAGAGAGAGAGAGAAACCAAATGAAACATATTATTTAATCCTTCGGGATATGGTTATCGACACCAGTTTTAAGCGAGAGAGTAAATTACCTATTAATTAAGTTTATGGGTATTAATCTATCTTAGCTCACACGTTTCAATCGGAGATTTGAAGATGAGCGTCAAAATAGGCCATGACCGTTGTTAGATTTCAGAAAACTAAACTCTGTTTCATGCATTTTTTTAATTATTATTTTCGGCTTCTAAAATTATAAATAAATAAATATAGTACAGTTAAGCGGGAACCGTCAGTTGGCGGCACCACTGACACTGTTTGTCGTTAACGCTGAAATAAACTTATTCATAAGGTTGTCTACCAGCCATCATTAATATTATTTATGTCTCACTGTTTTGAATGTTACTACGGTTGACGTAAGGAGATTATTTCATCGTGCTGCAATACCCCGCCCTGCGAAGAGCCCAGCTAGGGATTACGGTACTTATAAATAAATAAATGAAATCTCACTTCAAATCAGACGGGTATGAAAAAAGTGCATTTTTGGGGCCATATATCGCCATGCATGACCAGAAATGGCACGCCCCGCGGTGCAATAATAATAATAATAATAATAATAATGAACTAATTATAACTCCTGTTCAAAGATCGGACTGTTTTGCACGACTCACGCCTGTCGTGCAACCCCCCCCCCCCCCCCCTTTTTCCAAAAAAAAAAAAAAAATGCAGTTGCTGAGGGCAATTATTTGGGACTAAACGAAACGGTATTAGAAACAAAGAGTACAAAGAAAGCGGGCGAAAATCGTTGAGGCTAAGCAATAAATATAAAAACAGCGGAGAAAGCTGCAAGCAAGAGCGCTAGGTAGCAGACGAAAATGGCGCGTCTGAAACCGCAGCGTCCACGCAGACGAAACTAAAAAACCGCAACCTCTGCATCGTTTTTTTTTTTCTTTTCCTTTTTCTATTCTTGTATTGCGTTCTTCGTAAAAATAGGGACTCCCCTACCGAAAATAAATAACGGCATATTCGCCGCTGCTTTCCGATAATCACTTTCCGTCTCGGGCGCTCTGGCGCACGTGTGTGCACGCACGTAGCACATTTGGACTCGAAATCGAAATTGACTAGCTTTTTTTTCCCCCAAAGCAGCCGAGATGAGTCCAGTCCAATTTAATCCACTCCAATCAATTCGCAAAGCAGACATGAAAAAAAACACCCTTTTGTGCGCACTTCGCTCCATCGCAGACGACCCGAACGTTGCAGACGACAAATTGCGTCGGGACCGAACCACTCCGCACGACAAAAGAGTGCGCTCTCCTCACGCCCCCCCAAAAAAAACAACTCGGAAAGGCGACAAAAAAACCGGTACTACGCGACGAACGCAAAAAGAAATCGAAGAGATACGTGCCTCGCCACGACGGGAGACAGTCCGCCGAAGAATAAAAATGGTAGCGGCTATGCCGGAACAACCATATACACGGGCACTAGCCGTGGGTTGTCGTACTCCGCGCACGCCCCGGCTCTCGGCGGCAGGGGCGGCCATCTTATCGATCGGCGGACTCCTACGCGAACTAGGTCGTGCGGGCAACACGAGAAAGATACAAAAAGACAGAAACGCTCGCTCGTCGACGATTCTGAGCACAGGACTACGCCCCTGGCTGGGTCGCACAGGTCGCGTCCGCTGTCGTCGGCCAGCGACCATTACACTTGGCACTCATCGTCATGGTTCGGCGGGGAACCGCGAAACAAAAAAGTGCAAATTAAGTGTCGCCGATTTGCCTTCAAATCAGGCTCCGTGTTATGCGAGCGAAGGGCAGCTGAGGGGGACGTCGTGACGGCGAGAACGCTTTGTATGCAGCCTGACGAAATGCAATCATGGAAGGACATGCGAAGCACAATCCCGCTGACACGTGTTCCTAACGTGTGCGTTGTCCAAATGAATGTTCGGAGAATGATGTTCCAGCAAATCTGTTTAGCCTGCACCTGCTTCCCAAATGGGTTCAGGTGCAAATGTGATAACTGCCTTTTCAACTTTTAACTGCATGTGTGCAAAGGATGCTTTAGAAAACACTCTCTCCGTGGTATGTGCATATAAGTCAACGTATGAAAGATGAAATCCAAGTGTGGTAAACGAAAAGCGCATGTACTGTGTGAACAAAAGCTGGTCAAGAAAACCTGTCTTTAGCACAATTATACTGAGATACTTTTGTCATCAGATCTTATCATATGTAGTGCATTTGTATTCAACTTGTCTGAACATCATATAGCTATTGTGATTTTAGATATCCAAATTATAGAGTTTGGTATAAACAGACTGCAGTGCCATTGCTCCAAATGTTAATTCTAAAGTACTACATTGACTCATTTACCATCATCATGTCTACATCAAATGGTGTTCTAGCAATCATTCCCAGAACAAACATGTTCAACATAATCTTTGTTAAAGTGCACATATGCCATTGTTATCTATCTGATACACATAAACCAACATCACTTACGAACACAAACAGGGCATAATGCCCCGAATTGACTCGTTAAGCTTAATTGAAGTGCGTGAACATGCATCCAATCCAACCATACTTTTATCAGATTTTCCTTTCTTGAGCCCGACTTTCCTCGATCAAACAAAAGTGCTACAAGATTACTGCGCTTCAAGGGAGATAATTCACCGGGGCAAACAACGTACCAACAAAAAATGGAAAAGCAGACTAGAATAAAATAAGGAAGCACTGCTGTCGGCTCGAAGTGAAAAGATATGACAAGGGAGGAAGGAGCAGCACCGAAAGCCAAAGGTAGCCATCAAGACTGATTAGGGCGCTCCCAATTTTAGTTGCCGTTGCCGGCAATCATGGCAGCTGACAAGACCTGGTTACTGCCTGAAAGATAGATTGTGAGGCGCCTGTCCGGCCACGCTGCGGAAGCGGTGCCCTAATAGGGTGACCCCAATGTCAGCCGACAGTTAAGTATGAGGTGACGGCATACCTTCCTCTAGTCCGACGGCCCTCTATAGCCAAAATGGTGCCTAAAAACTATCACCAACTAAAGTCAGACGATCCTGGGAAAGTATTCCACTGCCTTCCCTGCTTCCTAGTAGGGCACAAACAGATACTAACATACAGATGGCCAAAACCTTGCAAGGGCTTACTATTATCTTCCGCCACAACAATTGCTATTTCGGTCCTTTCAAATCTCCGAAGTTTCGAAAAAGTAATTCTGAACCAGCCAAGCCAAGATTGCAAGGGGCCATCATCGTACTGAAAGGGTTCCATACCAATATAAGCATCTGTGGCACTGTATGTGCAATAAACTTATCAATCTGGCTTATCTCCAAAGATCTCTTACGATTATATTGTTCGTTGAGCATGTTTCATGACAGGCACGTAGCCAGGAGTTTGTTTCGGGGGGACCCGCCCATGACAACATTCTGTATGAGGGGTAGAGGAGGCCCCAGCAAAATGGAAGATATCGGGGGGGGGGGGGACTTTCCCCCTGGCTACGTGCCAGTTTCATGACAGGAAAAATATTTTTCCGCGTCCCAAGCACTGACGCTGCATGTGGTGATGGTGTGAAGAGTTTTGCCAATGTGCAAATAACAAAACATCTGCCCAGTGTGTGGGTAACCAACTTTCCAGCATCGGCTCAATGAAACCAACTCTATGTGCACATCTACTAAGGCAGACGGTATTCCATCCACTGCTTTTCTCAGCCGGAACAAAACAAAAGAATGACACCCAGCACAGTGTGATAATGTCACTGCAAGGTATGTATTGCTGTCACCATAATACGGGGGAATCGGTGGCCGAGTGGGCTAGAGCACACCAGCTCGGAGCACGTGGAGTGAAAACTCGTGCCGCAGAACTCTGGGATCCTGGGTTCAATCACCACCCCTGCCCGTTTCAATCTGGATGAACATCACACCGGCGTGTGGTCGTGTGTCACTACCCAGGCTATCGGTTGTACTGCACTGGCTCTATTGCTCATCTACAGCTGAGACACCAGACAGCCATTGGGGCTAACTTCCAGCTGTATAAACGAGCACACAACACAATTACTTTTTACATAATACAATGATTGCAATGTATAGCATGTCTGACTGTTTTAAGATGCCAAGCATGCTTCAACAGATAATTCCTGCTGAGGTCAACCAAGACAGTGTTAGGAAAGTACAATTGTGTGCAAATTTATATGCAGAGCCTTCCTGTCAAGAATTGTAGAAAATTACTCGAAATTCAGAGCGACATTGCACAGTAATAATCACCGACTATACTCTGTTTAACCGTAAGCCGAGACTAGAAGCTCCACCATCAGCACGAGCTTTCTGCCTTTGCTGACACAAGTGTGAACGTGCAAACAAAGCACTGCAGAACCCAGCGAGCTCACGCTGATGCAGAGCTTCCAGTCTCAGTTTGAGGGGAAGTACAGAAACAGCCTGCCAGACAGGAATATCCAGAACCACAAGACGTCACAGCAACGTCACGCGGTAATAACCAGACGGGGGGCCGGGGTAGCAATTGTAAAAGTCCATCGCACACGCTTTAATTCCAGTCCATTTATGTACAATGCTGGCGTCACCACACGTAGCAACCGCACAAACACACATGAACACACACATCCACTGGCGCTACTGGTTTCCAACAACTTTTTCTCCCTGTGTTCCGTAGTTCACACAGAGTCACTTGCACTTTGCAAAGAAAAAAAAGTCTGTACAACAAACGGCGGGGGGGAGGCAAACAACAGATGTAAGCGTCCCCTAGATTCCCGCTTGCCCCCTGAAATGCCAGCGCAACAGCCTACCTCACCGCCACGCCAGGATCGGCCAAAGCCTCTAACTCCTCGAAAGTCGCGTAGAAAGAGAAGAGGGAGGCCCACCTAGAGTCTAGTATCAACGGGGCGCGTACTGCCTTCGTGGGATGTCGTGAGCGGAGTGTACCCACGAGACGAGCAAACCACGCGTGTTAACTATCCATGCAGGTACAACAACGGTGAAGCAGTGGCAACACGGCCAGATTTCGTGCTCCTCCACGTTGCAGCACAGCTGGGAACAGCAGTCGGTGGCAGCCGTTTCTAGCAGGAGTATTTGGAAAGCTCCGGTTCCCAAGTGCAAAACGGTTTTGGTCTGTGCTCGGAGATGCGACAAAGTTAGCACCAAGGTGCTGGTGTCTGGTCCGAACCCTCCGAAACGCAAGCGGAAAGGGGGCCAAGGGAAACAAAGTTCCACGCGTAAACAAAGAAGCTGCCAAGCTAAACCGCATGTCTAGCAAATGAACCGGATAAATCGGGCTCCCCGTCAAGATGCGACCTCATCGAGACTCGTTCGGTGCATTCGGCCGACCCACCGGCTACAGAACTGCCGTGGAAGACTGCGTTAAAGCTACGCAACGGCCCGTCCAATCCCTCTGGGGCGTCGTAATCTGGCAGTCGACAAACCGCAATGTTCCTTGCAACGTCCGTCCGGAACAAGCCTGGGATTTCGCAAAGACAAGAAAGTGCCCGTCGCCAACTGCAGCCAACGAAAACCTTGCAACGAGACGGCAACAAATTGACGCAGGTCTTGCGACAAAGGATGACAGGTCCCTTTCTTAATGGAGTGGAAAGCGCCATCCGGGCGAGGAAGCCAGCCGGCAGACGAACCCTGCTGCTTACACCGGCGGTTGCCAACGCTTCCGGACGGGGCAGAAGCAGCAGACTAGGACAGTGGGACACTGCCCCCCTGTCGCATCAACCGCCAGAGTCGAAGGGGAGGGCAGGTAAAAACAGACGAGGCCGCTAAAATGAGAAGGGCGAGGGGATCCAAATGCTGCACCGAGGAAGCAGTACCTCGAGTGCGGAAGGAGGGAACGGAATAAAGTTGGGCAGCACTCCAGTGACGGAAACTGACTGATGCACATCTGCCCTGTCGAGGTCTTCAACCTTTCCTGTCGAGAAACCTAGGCACATTCTGCTCGGCTCCAAGAACCGGGTGGAGGAGCGCCCAGAGGGATTGTACTGGCAACCGAGGCTGTGAACAGACGACTCGAAGAAGCACGCCTTTGACTCGTGCCTCAACTTTGATCCGGATGTCGGTCACACCTCGGAGTCGGCAGGCCTTTGTTGGAAGCAGACGGCGTGCAGTCTGCGGGAACTAGATGCTTTGGCGGTTGGTACGTGTCGGCTCAAAACTTGAGGTTCAGTGGTGCCTGGCGTCGAACCACGAAGGGACAAACTGAATAAATAACCGACCCGCTAATCGTGGCAGGCTGGAGGGTCGCTCAGAGATCATCGAGGGGGAGAGAGGACACAACACTTTGTAACAACAGCCACTACATGCTTCTTGCACTCTGACAATTACAAAAGACTCCAGATCAGAGTGAGTGAGTTGTTCCGCTCTAGGAGCCTTTCTGAAACACACATCAGGTCACCAAGGGACTGCACAGTGGCACAGCTGTGCAGTGAGTGTGCGCTCTTACAAGTTAAAAAAAGAAAACCTAAAAAGATTTAATGACGTGGGCACAGAATATCACCAGGCTTCGTCAACGAAATGGAACTATAGTCCCCACCAAAATTGGTAAAGCTTAGATCGTAATTTTTTGTTGTTTTACACAATGCAGCGATTTGGAACCCTAATAGGAGTGAAAGGGGGCAAGCTGTGCAGTACTGGTCCGCTGCTTGTGAAAAGGTTAGCCAACTTAACAACGCGGCCCTGAAAGAGAAATCGGCGTCAAGGCTACGTTCCCCTCATCGCATTTCACAACAAAGATTAGCTTATCACAGGTTATTGGCAGTATTTCATTCCTTCACTCTTCAGAAAAAAGATCTTCACCACCTCTCGCCGAGTACACACCACGGAAAGGGAGAGATTGAAAAAAATCGCTTCTTTGGTCTCCAAAGACTCGGCAAAAAAAAAAAAAAGTAACGTTTTCGTATTTTTTTGTTGTGAGATTTGAGTATTCAATGTTAGGAAGGATGCGGGGGAGATGCGTAACAAACACTTAAATAACTACAATTTACGTGAGGTTGAAGGATAAAGAAGAACGAATCCGCCATGCCGCGGAAGCAGACGATGAAGAAGTTTGCGGGCAGGAGGAGGGAGGACAAAATGGCGTCCTACTTTGTTCACCGAGAAGCCAGCTCCTGCGGCGACTGACTTTGAAGACGAACGGGCACGTAACGCGTTTCGCCCAAACGCGGTTGTACGAATCGTTCCGTCTCTCCCTCCTCGTAAATTCATTATCTAGTAAAAAAACAAACGATCCCCCCATTACCTCGTATTTACAAAAAAAAAAAAAAAAAATCACGACCGCACCCGAACTAACGCACCCTACAACCGCATGTGGCGGGGCATATGTTACAGCAAACAACCAAATCGGAAACAAAAACACCCCTAAGCCTAACGTAAGAAAGGAAAAGGAAAATGGCTTCGATTGACACACATTTTCATGCACAAAATATCACAGATCTGCGGACTTAATTCTCTAAAACTCCGTGCTCGTGAGTAGCACAAAGGGCAGACCCGATGTTCGTTGACGCGTGAAAAATGGGAAGGAAGAAAAAAAAAAAAGGCAGTGACAGCCCAAAGGTCAAACGGGGTCAGGAACAAGAGCGAGGTCAAACAATCGCCGCCCGCTGGGAACCCTACGAAATTCATTACGTAAACGCAACCAAAATTACGCTACGAGGACAAAGAAACGTTCGCGTCGCACAAAAAAAGAGAGAGAGAAAAAAAAAACGAACACACATGAGAAAAGGATGACGAGATTCTGATCGGTGTAAAAACGGTAAAAACCCTGCGCATGCAGCTAAGAAAGAAAACCCCGGAAAATAATTTATGACGCCACAACGAATTAGCAGACGATACGAAAGGCGGAAAAAATGATAGCAGACGAGGAAGGTCAATTCCGCGCAAACGGTCGTCACCCGCTCCACCAAAATACGTTTATCGCGGATCGGACTCCCGCTCGTCAAGAAACGGCAATTAAAAGGAGCATAGATCGAATAATAAAATCATAATTCAAAAGCAGGAACAGTACTGGGAGATAGAAGAGAGAAAAAGTCGGGAGGGGAGAAGAAGTGTTGGAGCGAATTCCACTTGCCGATCAAATGTTGCGTATTCCGCCGTTGCGTTCGGTCCGGACGTAGGGTTGTCGGTTTTGGGACGGGGGGCGCTAGGCTAGGGGCGCAAGGATTCACACCTAGATCACCACCACCGCCGGCCGCACAGTTCGGCCGGTGGGTAGGCCGGCTGAAGAAAAAATAATAGTAATAAAAAGGGTCAAACACACCACTCGGCGCCAATTTGCCGTCCGTCGTCGGGTCCGCACGGTCACGACACGGCGTTTCCGATCTGCGGCAGTTTCAGCGTGTTGGCCAGTTCGTCGCCTAGCCGCGTCGCCTTGGAGGCCACCACAGACCTGGACGACGACACCGACGACCGCTGCGTGGACTCCGACGCCGTCGTCTGCGGCGTCCTGGGTAGCCGTCGCCGCAGCCAGGCGTGCCGCAGGGCCGCCGAGGGCGTCATCCGCGTGGCCGGGTCCCACTCGAGACACCGCTTGAGAAAGTCCACGAAGAGGGTGTCGTCGCAGCCCTTCAGCGCCGCCGACCAGTCCTTGGAGCCCGGCGGGCCCCGGAGCTTGCCGCGCCGCGACCGCCCGGCTCCCAGGACGACGGCACCGTCGGGTAGGGTCGTGACGGTGCAGTAGCGGGGGTATCCCTTGGAGCTGATGAAGTTCTTGGCCCGCTTGGCCTGGTCGAGGAGCTTCTGGGGCGGCGCGCCCAGCAGCTCCATGATGCAGGCGAGCTGGTCGGCCTCGTCTTCGCCCGGCAGTAGCGGGTAGCCCGTGAGCAGCTCGGCCAAGATGCAGCCCAGGCTCCACATGTCGATGGGCATGCCGTACTTGGCGCCCAGGATAACTTCGGGGGCCCGGTAGAACCTCGACTGGATGTAGGTGTAGACACGCTGGTGCTCGAAGCAGGACGAGCCGAAGTCGATGACCTTGATGCCCGAGCGTCCCTGCTGCTTGAGCAGCACGTTCTCGGGCTTCAGGTCGCAGTGGATGATGTGGCTTCGGTGCAGCGCGTCCAGGCACTGGAGCAGGGAGTGGGCGAACTTACGGACCAGTTGGAGGGAGAACCCCTGAAACTTGTTCTTCTTGATCAGCTCGTACAGGTTGATGGAGAGCAGCTCGAAGGTGATGCACGTGTGGTTGCGGAAGCTGAAGTGCTCCAGCATGTGGATCATGTTGAGCGAGTTGTCGCGGTCCTGGCGCCGGAGAAAGTCCAGGATGCGGATCTCCTCCTGGGCCTGCCGGTGGAAGCGCTTCTCGTTGCGGACCATCTTCAGCGCCACGTGCTGGTGCTGCTTGTGGTCGTAGGCCTTGACCACCTGGCCGAAGCTGCCCTTGCCGATCACCTTGAGCATCTCGAAGCGGTACGCGATGTGATCGTGCGGCACGTGCAGGTACGAGCCCTGGTCGTCGTCGTAGCCGCAGTTGTTGGCCGTGCCGGGGGCTCCCTGCCGCTTCTTTGCGTTGGCGCCGATGAAGTACACCTGCGGGTAGCCAAAGATCTCGTGGTGCTCGTACGGCGTTAGCTTGTGCATGTACAGCTTCATGACCTGTTCGGGCGTCGCCACGAGCGCCTTGCCGTTCTTGTTGTCGGGCGAGTCGCCGTTCTGGTCCACCTCGAAGAGCTTCTGCACGCTCGACTGGAACTTGAAGCCCGCGATGGTCTGGCTCTTGATGGGTGGCAGCAGTAGGGCGCCGTTGCTCCCGTTGCCCAGCGGATTGTTATTGGGCCCGTTCTTGTCCAGGTAGCCGGCGGCGTCGGCCGAGGGCGCCGACCCGTTCATGTTGGCGATCAGCGACCGCGTTCTCGACAACGGCATCGCGGGTCCCTCCCGCGAGCTCATGACGACGACTGCGGCGCCGTAGCAGCCTCCGTGGCCGCCGTCCTGCCGCCGGCACCCACCACCACTCCGAACAACGGGCGACCCAGGCCTAGCGAGGCGGACATGGACGTTCGTCCGCTTCGGCTGCGCTACACTGGGCCACCATTACCCGCCCGCCTTGTTGCTAAGGGGGCCACGTCACGAGCGCCACCGCCGCCAGCCAATCGGGGGCAGCCCTGAGGATCACGTGGGAGCAAAGAGGCCAATGGCGGCGCGTAACTGGGAGCGACGCCCAATCAGCTGGTCGTTGGGAGAAATGGCCTAGGAGTAACGTACTCGGAGAGGAGGAAGAGGGATCGTCTGCTCCCTAGTTCGCGCGCGTCCTGTCAGGGGCCGCCACTCGCCAGGCGCCGGGGATTTTTTTTTTTTTCCTTCTGCGTTTTTAGAGCGGATGTTTTTTTGTTTTTTTTTTATCGGACTTCCGAGAAAGGCAGCGGGTTTTGAACAAGGATGATTCTTTTTTAAAAGTTTTATTGGGGTTTTCGAGGTGCAGGGTACAGGTCCGATTCGTCCGATTTCGTACGCTCATAGGGGAGGTTTTAGATCGGTGACTAAGACATCGGCGACTCCCCGTTGAACTCCTGACGAGCGGGCGGCTATTTGACGGCCAGGTTTTTGCGCTCTCTTTGTTCGGGCCGCTCCGGACAAAGGGGGAAGTGCTCCCAAGTTCATTGTTCGAATTGTGCGTCGTCGTCTGCTCCTCTCGGTCGGGGCGTCCTGTCTGTTTCATAACGACGGCCCACGCATTGTCGCCGCTACGGCCAGGAGTTCTCCCCGGTTTCTTTTTTCTTTTGAATGATGATGATGTGCATTACTCTCTGCTCTCCATTCTTTCGTCATTTCGGTCGACTAGCTCATGCGAATAAAAGTTGTTCACCTCATGTTGTTTTCCTTCTCCGAACTTGATCTCTGGCGGCTGGTGCCGCGAAACGCTTGGAGAGTGTTTCCAGAAGGGCGGTGCGTGAGGGAATTTTTCGCAACATCTCGAATTTGAAGAATCGCCGAAGCGAACACGCGATCGCACAGATAATTGGACAACAAACCAAGTTCTCGAAATAAACTCACTTGCTGTTGTGAGAGAAACAGCTGCAGTCAACAACAGATCCCGGAATTCGTAGAATGATGATGAGTTCAATTTCCCTCGAACAACAGACACATTGCGGGCAGTACTTAGAAATATATGTTTTGAAACGTATTTTAGTTCAACTACATGCGGATGATGTATTTGTACTTCTGAAACAAAAAGGGGACTGGGCTGGGTAACCTTACATGAAAGGGGTAAAAATCTTCGACTCAAGTTGTTTTATTCAATTTATCATAACCAAACAGGGGTTCGTGCTTCATCGTTTTTATGTTCACCTAATTACCATTCATCACGAATATATAATTTCTGCAAAGTCCAACCTTATCTCTCCATGAAAAAAAAAAAAAAATCTTTAACATTTTTTTTGTTAGGATTATGGTTAGGACCACTGAAGAATGGAATTCTTTCCTGGCGGAAGCGGTGCGCCGCAATCATGCCTGCAAAGTGCTGCGGGTTTATTCTTAAATAAAGAATACAGAAAAAAAAAATTGGACATCGTGTTTTCATATCTTCTTTTAAAATTTAATTAACATAAACTCCTTGTAGCATCACAATTTTACTATTTATTCTATCAAACGCTCACTTTTGTTTTACTCCTTGTTTGCTAAGCAATGGAGCGCATTGTTAGTGGAAATGACATTTCTTCTACTAAACCGATGAGATTGGGCACGACGACGGGACGTGGCACGCACGACCATCTCGTGCCAGGCGCTCCACGTGCTGGCCCGACCTTCATAAATCCTTTGTACGTGTGTTCTACGATCTATTATACCTTATTATACCCCATTCACACGGTCAACATAAAGGTACCTTTTCTATCGATGAATCAGCCCGTGCACTTGGGTCGCGAGCACACGCCACGTGCGGAAGATCGCTAATTGATTGGCCGCAGGAACTAAAGGTCTGGTGGAAGTATGGTGGAAGTGCGGGGTAGGGAACGTCAGGTAGGCGCAAAGGGTGGCGGCTGTGCCAACACCACCTAGACAGAAGGCCTCCGCATGGTTTCTTCTTCCTCTGTGAAACGTCATCACAGTCGGATCGCGCTCGGTCGGCTATGGGACCCGAGCCCGACCTTCGACGTGCTGATTGGCCACGAGCCGCAGCCGAACACTGACGCAGCACTCGTGCCCAATCTCTCGCCTCGATCGATCTGACTATGATGACGCGTGTGGAGGCCTTCTGTCCAGGTGGTGTTGGCTGTGCCCGTTGCCGCCGGTGCATAAGCAGATGGTGTTGCCGTCAAAAGGTGCAGTACAGCACGCAGCGTGGTTTCATGCAGTTTAACTTTATGGGGAAGTCGATTTTACATGCATCCGTTTGTACAAGCTTTTCTTCCAGCCCTCATCCCAAACTCTTTATTTCGTGGCGAAATAAAGAGTTTCTATGCTTATCTTGAAGCACCAAACGCGTCATTGTTTTTTGCTCTTATATGTGCCAATCGAAAACTGGATTCAAAAAGATATGTTTCTTTCAACGTTTTTTTTTTTTTTTTTTTTTTTTCGATTACGCCAGCTACGGGGAAAAAAAAAGTAACTAAAGCAACCTTGCAGATTGGACTCAGTCCCACGTGCGTGAAGTGTGCTAATATATAGATATATTCCTACTCGTACTATATTTTCTTTTATATGGCGTGCAACAAACATGTTTATCGTGCAGCTTCATTCTCGGAGAGATCCTTGTGCTAGAACCGTGCGTGTTCGTAACATTTTACCATAAAGGAAGATTGAAAAAAAAGAACGCACAGACAACAACAGCGCCGCGGTGATGATAGCCTCAACCTTGGCCAACATTTCATGTCGCTAGGGCTCGCCGCTGCGCTGTGACCGCGTTCGCTCTTTTTTTCTTTCTTCATAGCGGCGGGCGGTATGACCTCGATGACATCAGCTGTCACAATAACAGTCGCCGCGTCTGTTTGTGCATGACTGTGCCTCATAGTCCGGAAGCGCGCACGAACTGTATAAGTTTTGTGACATTGGTGATACGAGGGCTTCTCATGGAGGGGATCGTTACATTGATTACACAAGGTTCGCTAGAACGATGTTGCACAGGTTACAAAGGTGTGCTTCAGAAACTCGTAATCAAAAATGTATTTGTTTCTACCCCCCCCCCCCCCCCCCCCCCCGCCCCCCCTAAAAAAAAAATGAAACGAAAGGGAAATAAGAGGCTGATTGGTTCGGGTTAAACTCTCCGCTGCGGTGGCGCTGCTGTCGGTACTGCGCATGCGCGGGCGCTTCCTCTCACGCGAATCTGGTTTCTGCGCACGAGCACTGCCCACACCCGTTGCGGCCAAACGCGAGTTTGTTTGTAAACAGCGTGTTAGTCTATAAAGTGCCGTGAAATGTAGAATAAAACGTCCCTACGTTGGACTGCAGCGGACGCTACAAACCCGTAGCCCAGCCAATCCAGCGCTCTGAACGTATCACGTGACTCCCCGGAGGTCACCTGACACCCACACCGCGTTGGATAGTCTTCGATGGCTCGTCGTCTGCGGTCCGTACTAAAGTGAAACGAAGCTATAGTACTCCTCGTAACCGAAAGGTTACGAAAGAACCATATTAGGAAGTTTTAGTAGGTCGTTCAGATGACTATAATAATTACACCCGATACTCCGCCGACGCCTTTGCGTATACAGCGTATCGTTATCGAAGCTATCGGAACTACTTGCTAGCTGGACCTCAGTGTTAGGTGTTTTCTTTTGATAGAGTTAATTCTTGTAGATAGTTCCAATACCTCCCCCGATAACGATACGATGCACGCGTTGCGGAGTCGTCGGAACGTTTTACTAAAACTCTCCGGTGTAGTAGATCGTTTCGATATCCCCGATAACGACACCCCATGGCGAAGCGACGGATGCGCAAAGGCGTCGGAGGAGTATCGGATATCGTTACCGGAGGTATTCGAATCGGGAGGAAACTTTAGCTTAGCAGCCGTACGGACACACACAGAGGTCATGGAAACTACGGCAGGGCAACCTTGAAACTGTCAGATCACTGGATAACCCCCTTGAACAAACGCACACAGCTGACGTCGAAGGAAGTCTGGGCCAAAGCCGTTGGAGGAAATAATAAAGGGGTTTCCTTTCTATAAACTCGACGTTTCCTCCTATGCAAGTTATTTTCTCTTCTACGCGTATAGGTTACTTAAAATAGATTAATTATTCTTCACACTAAAAGGACACGGGCAGAATACTCATATATCCATATCCCGACACTGAGTCGAAGAACAGACAGGTTGCTAGTTGAACTTGGAAGTCATTGTTGTCCGTCCCCCTTTCTGTGTATCTTCCTTGTGTTTAATTACTGTTACCAACACGCTCGTTTTGTACTCAAGACAGTCACAACAAACCTGTCTAACTCAGTTCTTTTTTTTATATTCGTGTTTTCTTTTATTGGTCCCAGTAAGTCTCGAAATAAATAAGGATGTCGCACATCAGTTTGTCTACGTTTATGCACTTTGCTTGTAAAGACTAAATCATGTTTGTCCGTTTGTTAGCTTAGGCTTTTCTTATGTAGCTGTAGTTGAACTAGATTTAAGCTGAGCATGTTCGTTGAAAATGCTACTGAAAGTCCCCATGTTTATACTTTCAGTAACAGAGTTTTAGTAGATCGTCCCGATACCTCCGATAGCCCCGATAATAGAGAGTTTTAGTAGATCGTTGCGATACCTCCGATAGCCCCGATAACGATACTATGCATGCGCAAGGGAGGCGGTGGCGAGTATCGGGTATCGTTATCGGAGTCATGGGAACGATCTACTAAAACTCTCTATTAGAGAGTTTTAGTAGATCGTTCCGATACCTCCGATAGCCCCGATAACGATACTATGCAAGCGCAAGGGAGGCGGTGGCGGAGTATCGGGTATCGTTATCGGAGTCATGGGAACGATCTACTAAAACTTTTTCTTGAACGCGTAACTGCATCACCGTGGTCTACATAGCGCCCCTTCGTTGTTGATCGGCTCCGATTCTCCTTCCATTCGGCTGGAGTAAATCAGTGCGTTTTATCAGCCGAATTCTACGAGAAAACGTTCACGAAGAGGAGTGACATCGTATGGGACTGTGACGTCACGCGACGCCACTTGACGCAGTGACGTCACATCCTGTGACACCATTACGGCAGTCACGTGACCTCGTGACGTCACGGCTGAGACGCGTAAAAATATTTCGCGCAATAAATTACAAATCCTTCTACCGCGAATCGAACGAGCTGTCAATAGACCGATCCAGGATCGATTGAACCGGTGGCGCCGCGTGCGGTAGCGGGACAGAAGGGAACCACGTGCACGCCGCCATTATCCCCTGGCCGTATGAGGGTTAAAAATTAAAAACAGCGCAAAGCCACGGATAAGAACGAGAAGGTAGACGAACAAGGCGCTCACCAACTAGCTCTAACTTCTACGTACCGGGTGACGAAAATATCCTTCCTCTCGTAACCCCCCCCCCCCCCCCCCCAAAAAAAAAAAAAAAAAAAAAAGGCATCAGAATTTGTTTATGAACAAAAGTTCTTAACTTCTTATACGGTTCAGTTCCTCTTTCAAAAACTAGAAAGGTTTCCCTACAAAAGCTTATTTGTCACATTCTCGTCCAAACGCAAATGCAAATGGAAAAAAAAAAAAAAAAAAAACACTCGGAAAGGGGGAAAGAAAAATACCCCCATAGATTAATGCGATGATTATGATAATGTCAGTAGTAATTAAAAACATATTGATTAAAATAATGACAATGGTACGAGCGTACAACACGTGCGAGTTCTTACTTGGTGCTAGAAAGCCCGACCGTTGCTACTCTGTCTTTCGGTACTTCTGGCAAGTCCTTGGAAAGGCGGCCTTGACAGTCACAGGAGGTTCTACAAGAGATGCCTACGGCATCCGTTCCAACTTCGAGCAAACAAGGCAATTCACCAGGTTCAGTGACAGCTGCGTGCCGAACTGCAATTATCTCGCTCTCGTCGCTTCGTTCAGCCCCTTCACTGGAATCAGCATCAGCTAGACAATAACTTCAATAAAATGAACGCAAACGACCAACAGGTCTTCAAACGCTTGAACCGAGCTTTGCCCAGTGCTGAGTAAAGTACCTCTAAAAAGTACTTGAAGTACAAAGTGAGAGGTTAGTATATATGTACATAAGTGAAGTACAGGGTGTCACAAAAGAAAATTTACAGTGTTTTTATTTCCGCCAAAATAAACTAGGCATCGCCGAACGCTGATTCTCCGCCCAAAGGTAGCGCTAGAGGTCACAACCAGATGCCAAAGTTTCAGCCCGATCCGATAATCTAATCAAAAGTTATAAGTGATTTTCTGAAAATTTCAATGGGAAAATGGCGGCCGACGGAGCTTTCGAATACATGGGGCTCTAGGGCACCAGAAACCGAAAACGGGCAAAAATGAGCTCCATTTTCCCATTGAAATTTTCAGAAAATCACTTATAACTTATGATTAAGCTATCGAATCGGGCTGAAACTTTGGCATCTGGTTGTGACCTCTTGAGCTATCTTCCGGCGGAGAATGAGCGTTCGGCGATGCCGTTTATTTTTGCGGTAAGAAAAACCCTGTAAATTTTCTTTTGTGACACCCTGTACTATAGTAGAGTACAAGTACTTTTTAACACGACCTTTCATGATGCCCTTTCATTCCCCTATAGTCTTTTTTTTAGATCTTGTATGCATTTTTCTATTATGCTATCACACACACGCAACGTGCATAAGTTATATTCGGAAATGGCGGCAAATATAGAATAAAGTCAAGCCAAAGTCAAGTGGATAGTGTTGCTGACAAACTATTTAACATATTTGGATCCGTCCCTACAGCCGCCATTACTTCACTCCGAGGAATGACCAGATCACGTCATGAAAGACGATTTCGCGTTTTCACATGGCAATACGTCATTTAAAATACGCCATTTGAACGCTCTGACGTGTCGTCTGGACACGTGTCTGGTAACAATAATACCATAATACCCCCCCCCCCCCCCCCCCCCACCTCCCCCAGTTATTACTTCAAAGTTGACAAAACATCACTTTGTGATACAAATTTAGCAAAGCCAAATTTTGGAAATGTACTTCGAAGTCGGGAGTTGTACTTTCTGCTCAGAAGGTACCAGAAAAAGTACTTTAAAGAAAGTACGAACATACTCGGAGAATGTACATCAAGTAAAGCAAAAGTTCTCTAAACCTACTACTTCGCGAGCAAGGTGAATTTAACAGCTAGGTACAATTTTACACACAATAAAAAGCGAGCAATTTTCGGAAACGTTTTCGAATAAGCATCAGACGTTTAACGTCCACTACCAAAACAAATGCATTTGCTGATATATACAGTATCAGGGGCGGATGCAGGAATTTCCTGAGGGGGGGGGTCAGGTGTTGGTCAGCGTACCATATGTTTAGGAACCCCCTCCCCCTCTCCTTCGTTTTACGCCCTAAAATTTACACAAGCAGAAATCAAGAGGGGGGTCAGGACATCCGGACCCCCCCTCTAAATCTGCCCCTGAGTATACATAAAAAAAAAAAAAGACGTTTTGATGACTTGAATAACGATATCCGATACAATAACCTTTAGACCGGAGACGTTGACTTGTATTTAAGGACCTGTGGCAGTTTCGAGGGCCACAAATTAGACAAGACAATAAAAAGAAAAAAATACTAAATAATCAAGACTTAATAAGCATTTAAACGCAAAAATACTAGAAAAAAAAAGTGAGATGGACGAGATGGAAGCGGCCATCGATCTTTTGCAGCAGGTTTTATAGCAGACAAACTATTAGCTTGGAGCAGCCAATGAAGCTTTTGGAGCAGATATGCCAACAACTGTTAGCCCGTCACTTGAAAATGAAAATTTAATTGCATCGCGATATGAGTTCATATTTGATAATGACGGAGGGTTTCTCTTCGATACCGAATCTTATTACTTGTCCTCTTTTGTAGCAAGAAGGAATGACACGCAAAACGAACACACAGTCTTCTTTTTAGTAATAAGGCTCTGTTCGGAGCAGCTTCCTTTTTAAAATCGGCATCTAAAAATTGTTAAAAAGGAAAGCACAGTGCAACTCTTCAGTTTAGATAAAGCCTCTCTCTCCCTCCCACTTTAACCCTAGATAGTTAATTTAGCCTGCATATACCATTTCTCTAATGTCAGCAAGAATTAACATAACCGCTAAAAAGTCGACGAATAAAAAATACGTTCCGCCAAGTTTCATGAACACCCAACTCAACATTCTAATATCATAAACTGCGAAAGCAACCACCGAGAAGGAACAAACACGATGGGACAATACTGGATCACAACGTTGTCCCAACCGGCCCGGTCCACCACTTTATTGCTGCGCTTTAGCGGCGTTCGAACCAGAGTTGAGTCAACGTTCACTGCCCTTACGGCTGACTGCTGCACGGGAGCTACCTTTTATTATTATTATTTTTTTCTTTTTTTAAATAGAGGTCAAAGGTTAAGCTGTACTGAGCATTATTTCCGCGCCAATCGCACAAACCCATGAGCTCTCCCATGTCAACCGCTGCTCCTTAGCACTCCGGTGCAAAGCGGTGAAGCTCGACGCACGCGCACAGGTGCGACACCGCAAAGTTTGACGCGAGCGGCGCATGTGCCACGGTGCACACTGGCCACGCCATGGAGGCGTGCGGCAAGAATATTACCAAGGTTAAAAAGAAAAAAAGTATGGTTTTATTGCAGTAGCTGTTAGGGGCTAATTTGTCTCGCGACTTTTTAGCTCCCGACATTTCCAACATCTTCAGGAAATGCGGATGACGTAGGCGCCGGTACAATCGACGAGCAACCACTACACTTCGTTTCATCTTAATTCAAAGCACAGGCGACGATACGAGCCAAATGCAACCAATAAAACAGCATCAAAAGCGTGGCATTTGTCATCTATCTGCACGTGTTTCCTTTCGTCGGCTAAACCAATCGAGAGCAGCGAATGTCACAAGACTTACAATTTTAGTACGTGTTCGTAATTGTGTGTGTTTGAGCCTTCGACTGTGCTCTGACCTAAGATGAAACAGACTGTACGGTGGGCAGAGATGCCGTGAAATTGATACGTGTACTATTTTTGTTTCCTTCCACTCCGCTAAGTATTAAGATCAAGCAACAATAAAACATTTTTTCTGTTTGAGGGATAGTGGGCAGACCTCGAAGCAAGAAATCCCATAATGCAACGCGTGCAGCCACGTGTCACACGTGGCTGTGCGCGTTGCGTTATGGGGTTTACATGCCAAATCTAGCGGAATAGTTTTCCCCCCAAATCTAGAGGAACGTTTTCCCATCAAATTTAACGTAAAATTTTAACGCCAAATTTAGCGGGTCGATAGGATCACGACGTCACGTGACACATGACGCTGCTAACTAGACCATGGTTGCACGGCTTGGCTGAGGCGATGCTTAGCGTCCTCTAAACATTTATATGCCCAGTTAAATCTAAATACAATGCAAACCCCGGGAACAAGCGCAAACAGGACTGAAAACGTTGCCATAAAAAAAAAAAAAAAAAAGAATGGATGTGCGGCTGAAGTTTCGCCGCGCATACGCAGCGCCACTCCTCCCCCTGGCGAGGCGCGCCGATACTTGTTAGAAGTACGAGGAGCAGACGACGCGGGAGGCTGGTGCGCTTGTCGCGCTGGCGTCGCGCTTCGTAGAGTAATGCACCGAATGCAAAAGGTACCAAATGTCACAGCATCGTATTAAAGAAAAAGGTATACACCTCCCGAAAAGTTTTGTTTGGTTCCTGGGAGGTGATTCAAGAAAGATCGCCAGAAGCATGAATCGCCAGCTGTGCGGAGGATAGGTTTAATTATTGTTTCTCTATCTTGTCGCGTGATTCAGTAATGCAGCTACGCTTGCTTGTCACATTAATAGGAACTTTTCGTAGGTCACACGCGAGAGCATGCAGGGGTTATGCGTTGCTTGGGGGCGGTAAGAGCTGGCGCCCGTGGGGCCCGCAATCCGACACTGACGTTCTACGATAAGTCCCTAATGTAATAGCTAGGATGGTTCCCCACGGGTGTCTACAAACGAACCCCGAAGATGCAGTTACCATTTTTTTTATATATATATAAAAGACTTTAAATTTGAGAACCAAGCTCACTTTGCTTACCCGCCCATTTTGTTCCCCGATGTTAACAAGAGAAAGCGGGTAAGCGGCAACAGACTTTGGGAAAAATTAGGCAGATAATCGTAGCCCCTATTGCGTACTGATTTGAACGCGTAATTCAAAAAGAATTGACGGATGTATTTAAGTTTTTTTTTCATTAATAAAATGATGTAGTTAGCCCACAACAGGTATAATTACTTTCCAAGGGCCTCTCAAAATCAGACTACAACATCCCTGGGTCGACCAATTTCAGCGTGTTGGCAATGTTAGATGTTCCTAATGTAATAGCTAGGACGGTTCCCCGTGGGTGTCGACAAAATAAACCCGATTATGCAGTTACAATTTTTTAAACAAGCTTAAATTTGAGAACCCAGCTCACCTTGCTTACTAAGCAATTTTCAATTTTGATAAATTAGTGGAGACTGGGTCGAGAAAACTAAAAACATCAACCGTGGACAGAAAGAGGTATCTATCTCTCGTACACGGTTGATATATTTAGCTTTTTTCGCCCTAATCTCGGGCAATTCATCCGAATTGTTAATACACACACCTGCGCTCTCACAGTAATTTCTATCAATTTTGTTCCCTGTGCTTACAAGAGAAGGCGAGTAAGCAGCGGAAGACATGAGGGCCAATGAGGCAGATAATCATAGCCCGTATTGAGCAATGACTTGAGCGCATAGTTGAAAAGAGATTTACGCTGACGGCCGTACTCTAGTTCTTTTTTTTATATTATTAAAATTATGTAGCTAACCTACAACAGGCATAATTACTTTCGAAATAACTCTACAACATCAAACCCAGACATTCCTCGGTCAACCAATAAGAGTGTGTTGGCAATGTTAGATGTATAAGTTGAAAGCAAAATAAAGAGGATGAAGGCACGTCACAAAGGCCAGTAACTAAGCATTCATGACTGAAATTTAAAATTAAGTAATCCTTTCTTGCAGAGAGAGTGAAAAAATATTGGCGATCCTCTCCTGGCACACAGACTCAAGATATATCAAGTTAAATTGTAACTAAACAGCATACAAAACAAATAATGAAGCGAAATTTTTTATTTGTTGTGAACCGGAACAGTGTTCAAAATTATTATTCTGCGGTATAAGTTTAAAAAAAGGGGACGCTTTACAACTCAAATGCAAGTCGATTGGAGATCCCTCTCTTCACTAATAAAATTAAAAGTGGGTTACTGACGCACGCACGTACATGAATTGCGATTCTACAGCTTTGACGGCAGCGACAGAGGCGCGCGAACACAGCAAGGTGTTGCGGCGCATAGTAATATATATATTTTTTTGTTGGACCCGCTCAAAATAAAAGCGGAGGCCTTATTGACGTACCGTTTCGGTTTTATATTAGAACTTGACCCAGTGTTGCGATCAGGCTGTACACGCCTCGTCATTAACTTCATCCGGCTGAATTAGAACAGGCGCGGCATGCATGCTTCCATCAGCCGGTAACTCCGAGAACTGACCCGAGTTCAAAGTGTGCATGAGACAACGCAGCTGTGCGCGAAAAGACAATTAAAAAAATATTGCATCCTCATCTTTGTCCGAATAGCCCTGACTTTGAAGAGCTAGCGAAACCATAAAGTAAAAGAGCATTTATCTCGAGACGGATGTTACAGTCGACGCTGTCTTGCACTTGCGAGACACACTTCGCAAACGAGAAATATTCCTATGCCTGGATTATTTACTCCACCCCGGGGACTTGACACACAGGCAACCTTTCTTTGCGAAGGTTCGCCTCCCTAAAACATTATCACAGTTTTTTCTAACGGAGAGAGAGCTTCAACGCGGTGCCCGCCATTGCAATTGGCAGCGCGATGGGACGAGCAAACGGCTAAGTAGGGCGAATTCGGGCCACGGCGCGGCGCCACTGGTGTCGCTCCAGCGCGCCCCCTGGCCCAGCCGAACGGGCCCATGCAGAGCCTCACTGGGGGCCACATGGCTAATATGAGCCACAACACCAACACCTCTCACACAGCTGCCTTCAAAAGTTCAGTCTCACCACTAAATAATGGGTTTTGTGTGGTGTCACATCACAATGTCTTCATCTTCACAATGTCTTCATCAGAATCCGGGTTGTCAGAGCTAAAATCAAACAGCTCAGTGGCCTCGCTGCGGGGCCAGCTTGCTGCGGTCAGCACTTCCAAAATATGAACATCAGAGTTCACTCCGAAGCGAATATTGTATTATACGAAGCTTCTATTCGAAAATTCGAATATTTACACAACACTAGAGTTTTCTCTAATCCTTTCCAATAGCTTCGTTTACGCTTTTGGTGTGTGTCGTGGTTCCAATTTATTTTCACGAGTGCTCATTGGTTCCATTAGTAGCAGCTCGCCACACGTCACTGGAAAGACCGCAACCATCCACGAGCCGGGGTTTAGGGACCCCTGCCCTAAACCAACACGCCATTTGCAAACAAGTCAGCATTTGATCCGCCTGGTGTGGGCACTGCGTGTGTGCAAAACAAAGCGTCTGCGCAAGTGCCCTACCGACAGCGGCGCCACCGCAGCAGTGCGACATCAGAGTCGCGCATCATCCGAAACTCCTCCTCCACTGAAGTGAGATGAGGAACAGGGGTATTAAACACATGGGCAGCAAGGAGCACCCCACTATACTACTGACACTCAATAAACAAATGTTGCACCTCGGCTCTACTTGCAGGCAACGGCAGTGGTAACACAGGGCGCGATGTGTCGTAGTCTGATACAAGTTAAGAATGACAGGACATAGCTCCCCCCACAAAACCTTATCACCACTTCTAGGACTATACCTCCGCACAACAAACTTGTTAGAGGGAAATTTTATGAGCACGCTTACTGTTCTTTCCTCGTGTCATAATATTCAGATTCAAAATATACTCAATAATAAATTCAAACATCAGGACTTGCCCAAGCCCAAGCGTCCCGTCGAAGTCTCGTCGTCGTTCTCCCCTTCCAACACTCCACCACCTAGAACCGTTCATGTGTGGCTATCGCCCTGTCCACTGACACCTGCAGCCCCTCTGTTACAACTGTCGCAGTAAGTGCTTCAGTAAAAGCGCTGTCTTGCATTTAGAAGACAAAACATTGAAAAGGAGGGGCTGTTACGCCTGCACGCTCTGCGATTACAATAGAGCACCTTACGTGGGCACTTCCATCTTGAAAAAAGTCCGTTATGAAGACGCGAAAAAGACGCTCTCACATTGGCTCGCGTGGTGATACCACTTCCTTTGAGCGGCACTTACCGCTGTCTTTCACAAGTTGTATCAGACTATAGTGTGGAGAAACTGCGTACGCATATGGAGACTGGACGACGCGAAGTGGCCCTACGCCACGCAAAACGAGCGCACCATGCGTGTCTTGCTCGTGGATGCTATCTTCCACGTTTGCAGCGTAAATGCAACTTCTTCGGAGCCTCTTGGAGTGCGAGACACAGTAGACAAAGTGTGCGGAGAACAGAACAATTGGAATGCGGCAGCGCCGAGCAGAACGCCGATGCCAGCTCGCAGCAAGAGAACCAAACACTTGCGGCGAAGTGAGCGTCTGCTTTCTTTTCTGCCACTCTTTCTCGGGCTCTTCCACTGGGGAAGCCCAGAGTGCGCTCGTTTCACGAAGCGCCGCTGTATGTTTGGACACACGCGATAGTTTCCCCCCGCTGGGAGTCAATACGGAGGCACTTGAGGAAGAGGTTCGACTGGCACAGGTGTCCAATCAGGGAGGAAGCGAATGCTGCATCAAGCACCCAGCTGGCAGTCGGCCTGTCGACTTCCACAGCCGGCACCTAACCGGATATGGCTAAGTGCCAGCCATATAACACATTGAGTTAATAAATGCAAAAACCCGAGGAATCTAAAACACCATGCCCTATCCAAATGTATCTAATTGCAAAAAAAAAAAAAAAGAAAAAAAAAAGAAAGTTGTTAACACAATTTTTTTTTAAGCCGGGTTAACTTTGAAAGGGAATTAATTGCGAAGCGACTGACCTATTTTCACAAAGTAAAAACTGAAACAAATTACTTTGTGCAAAGGTAACCACCACTGCAATGAGACAATACCCAAGCCATTCAGTAGATCAAAAGAGGACTCGAGTTGGGATGTGTCGTTTTTATTGCTATCAGCAACATGAACAGCAAGTCAAGAAAAGAAGAGCTCGGCTGATATGGCACATATCTATCCTTTGTTCTCGTTAACACTCGGCATCACAAACGGAACAGCACAAATAAAATGCAATTGAAAAAATAAACTGCGGCAATGATCTCCTACAATGCAAGACGGGCAACCGGAGCCTCCGGACAGGGGTAGTGACGGCACCGAGCGAGAGGCGGCACTTTTTCGGTGAACCTACCTAAACCACAGTGTACACGTGATGGCCACTGCAGTGAATCCACTAACAACAAATGGTTGTAGCAACTCTCTCAATCAACGAGATACAGCAGCAATTGCGGCATATGCATGAAAACGTGCTATGTGTTGCATCAAACCTCAAAAAGGAATCCAATATCGCTGCGTAAAAGGAAAATTCAGCCAGTGAGGTACAACCACTAGCCTGGGCATCTTAATGCACATAACGCAATAATGATGGCTTAAATGCATGCTTGTACAACACTCAAAACAAACAAAAGTCTGAATTGAGCTCGCGACGGCGTGAGCTTTTGCCATACATTTGCACCACGTGTCGCTGAGCCGTGATGCGTTTGTCGCATTTGTGAGAGGCAGTTGTTTTTGTCGACGCCAGACGCAGGTGCGTACCCTTCCCCTATCCGGCGACAGCGGGAGTGCACAAACAAAAATCTCAAGAAGAGCACAGTGACGATGAGAGCAGGGCAAACCGCGTCGACGCCTCACGGGCCCCGGGCTTTGACTAGCGCTGGTTTTAAGAGTGTGCAGGGACGAAACGCATGGCGAGGCTTCTACACGGCACACAAACCTACGACGCGTGGCGAAATGTGCGGTGCGTTTGTCGGCACAACGACCTCAGACACTGGCTCTCTCGATTCACGCCGACTTCACAGAGGACGACAATGCATAATGACCCCGGCACTTCCGAATCTTCGTCATCCGGCGACTTGTACGGGACGACACTTGTGACCAGACAACTCTAAAACGCGCTTCCACGCCGCCTGTACAGAATGTTCGGTACCCAAACGCGCCGAAAAAATTGCGTGCCTTTTTCCGAAAAGTTTGCGTCGGCGGTGCTGCAGGGTCCCGGCGCGTCACTTGTCGGGATTTACGACGGCAAACTGACGAAGTGTCCGTGGAAGACTTCCCTCGACGGCGGTGCACTTGCGGGGCTTCGGATGACGCGGGACTTGTGTGACCGTCCGCATCGTTTTGGTCCGGAACGGTCGACATATCGTGACACAGGTGGCTTTTTGGCACATTCGTAAGTACGACTAACCTGAATTTTTGGTCGAGAGAGGTATTTTCTTGCGGTGCACTCTTGGGCGAGCTCTTGAAATGACGAGCCTCGTGATGCGGGAAAATCTTAGAGGCAAAGAATGCGCAAAGGCGCCGAAGGTTACCTCTGAGGGGAGGGATTAAAAAGAGCCTGGAGTCCGACTCAACCACAAGCTTTCTAACCCGGAGTCTAAGTACACCTCGCATCTTGCAGCAACCGCAAGACCGCGCAACTCGCACTGCCCGTGCCACTCTAGAATCTTAACCCATTCTCCCCAAGCAACTAATAATAATAACAATAAAAAAAAAAAAGAAAGCTTCAATGTGGCACTAAGGAAGTGGCAATTTGAGATGCCGCAAAGGACAAAAACATAATTTTCAAATCCAGAAACCTCCCAGGTTCTCCACTCTCGGGTATTTGAATAAGAACCTGCAAATTCCTTCAAAGTCGTGCACCTAAAACTAAAACAGCTTAAAAAAAAAAAGCATTAGAAAGAAGCTTGTTAAAAATGGTTTGTTGGGTTTAACTTAATTCAACGCGATAAAAGCGATAAGAGTTCTTCGGTGGGTCCGAAAAAAAAGAAAAAAGCTCGGGCAAATGCTGCCACACAAAATCGCAGCGACCCAAGCCAGACCAGCAGCATCCCTTTCAGAACTCCTCTCTGTTTACGACTAGGCTATCAGATGCCACGCGCACAAGGACGCGGTTACTTCTGTACAATACAAAGGTCGCCGAGGTATGTACAACACTTCCGTGGATATGTCTCCTTAAAAATTAAATTAAAAAAAACATTAAGAGCGTGGCACTGCAAATCTAACTGCGCCGCAATGTTGCTCGAGACGCCGAGCAATGCAATGGGGTGTCCCTGCCGCAAGTTTCTGTCTCTGGTCTCGGTGGCTCAAACATAGACGGCATCTTTCGCAAGTGGACTTGGAGCATGCGTACCGCCTTGTGAATTGTGCGCTACCGCTCGAAGGCTCCAACGGGAGTTACCATACTCTGACGTGACGAAGGTGGGATATCTCGGACCTGTTAAACATTTTCGAGTGCTGCCTAAAAACATTTTTCGCGGTGCAGAGTTGAACGCCTCTCCGCAACGCGCTAGCGATCGATGGAAACCAAAACTCCAGTCGTCTGCACGTGGAACCACGGGTCGCTTCCGGCTTGAGACGACATCCGTCAATCGCGATCCTCGCGACGTTTGAAACCTCTTTGAGCCGACACGCGAACGACACGTGTAAAAGAATTGTTCCGATGGAAGCGCTTTGCCAAACATCATCCGCAACACGCGCGAGCACACACTCTCCACTTCCGTTCACTCCTCAGATCTGATAACGAAAGGTCCGTGTCTCTATCACCTTTGCACACCACCCTGTAAAGGGAAAGAGGGAATATGAGGAGGAGAGGATACAGAAAGGGGGGAGGGGGAAAGAGAGGGTGAAGCAAAATTAAGGTCAGGTACTCGGCGCCAAGCATGCTGCCCCAAAAGCAGGATTTCGGCAGGCTGCTAGCTGCCAGCAGTTTAAAAGCTTGCGCCTTTGAAGCCTCCGATTCCTGCTCCCATCCTTTCACGGCAGTGTGGAGAAAGTGTATCAGAAATTCCCTGACATCCTTTGCAAGTTGTCTCTACTTACGATTCAAGTCAGCCCAAGGTTGAGGCCTCGTTATGTGGCCATGGAGTTTTGAAAAATCTAAAAGACCCCGACGTCAAGGAGGAAATTTTTACAATTCTAAAATGTTTTGGACACACTAAGACAGCTTGGGGCAAAAAAGATAAAAAAAAAAAATATTTAAGGCTGTCTTAAAACTAGATGAAACAATCTTGAACAAGTTTACAAAGTAAAGGTCGCCTGTCCACTAAAGGGATCTTGTCTTAGACTGCCTGTATATATATGAGAGCTGCCCACTACATGCATTCACCAGACCACAGCACTGCCAGTTTGAGGTTTTGTCCAGTGACTATCACAAGTTGAGCTAGCTGCTCGGGCAAGTACAAGCTAGCCTTTGCACCCTGAAATGCAGGTGAGGGTAGCACGCTTTTTATATTTACGACAATCAAAGGAACAATGTTAGCTGTACAAGTTGCACATGCAAGCAGCCCTAACAAAAACATGTCTACACTGTGGCCTCCTCCAAATTTGATGCAAACCGGAATGCTAAACACTTACAGACCAAGGGTTGAGAATGGGAACGACATTCGGCAAATCGGTCAACCATGACTTGCAAGTTTATCCGCACAATGCAATGTCCGGCTTGTATTTGCTGCCGGGGCCATTAAGAATCAACTTCAACGATGGAAATAAATTTGTGATCTTGTGCGTGTAAAGAGGGACAAATTTCACCCTTTGTCTCGGTGCTAACAAAAAGATTGGTAAGTTGCCACAAACAACAACAAAAAGAATAATTCTACCAACTCAAAACGAAACAGCGAGACGAAACCAAGACTACTCCAGTAAAACTCGCAAGAGGTAGCAAAGGGTGTGAGAACCAGCCAGCATGCAGTGCAGGTTAGGGTTAACCCGAAAGTGCACAGAACATGCAAACCAGAAAATGAAACAGAGCAGATGTCGCGCTTTCTTCGTCTGCCACAGGCACTTTCGTTCACAAGGAATGAATGAAAGCAATTCAGACAAGCGGTGTACACACCAAGTTAACAACAAAACGTGCAGGCACGAACGTAAAATTACCGAGCTGCAGCACCAACAACATGCACCACCTCGGTGGCAACAAACGACCCAAAGACACAACGTCGGTTGGCCAACACAAAGAACCTGCGCCCGCATGCTCCCGCCATGCGTGTAGCAGACGTGCCCAGGGCGGTGCGGAGACTTGACGTTTCCGCCTCGCTCCCAAGGCGTGCAGACGACGGATTGTGAGTGACGCGATGGTGAGCGACGCGGCAGTGATGAAACCCAAGATGCCGACGACTCGTTGCGGGCACAACATCCAGGCACCCCTCGTGCACGGCGAGACACAGAGTGCACACACAAACGCACGCATCCGGAGCGCAAGTCAGGGTGCGCCGCTCCGCAGTCGGCCGGACCTATCCGTCGCCATGGAAACCAGCAGGCTCTGGAAGTCCGCCAGCTCCGGACCGAACAGGTCGAGAGCCGGAGGGGGCGCGGCCCGGGGCGGCACACCCACCTCTGGAGTGCTGCGCGGCGGCACGGGGGGCTTGGGCCCCAGGTCTTTGCGCTGCAGCACGGGCTTGTTGGGGGGCACAGGGGGCGGGGTCGGGCGCGGGGAGGCCCCACCCACTGACGGAGGCCCCGCCTTCTTGGGCGGGGTCCGGTCGGGGGCCGGCTTGGGGGGCACCTGCGACGGCAACTTGTTACACGCCGACCGTCCACGTAACCGTTGCAAGAGCAGGTACCCCCCACAGACAACATGAGCCGAGAGTCCTTTGTGATTCTTTGGCGTGCCTCCCAGTTTTTGAGAGAGCTGTGGCCCGAACTAGGCATGGAATGCGAAGTTGAGGTTCCATACTCCAAACTATTTGACGACTCAAACGATAATAAAGATTGTGCCCACCGCAGACGCAGAAAGAGGCCGGATCAGGTGTTTCGGCTTACACTGTCGAGGGGGTACACTGCACGACACTGGGCTCGTTCGATTTACCTGCACCAGCCTACAGCGGTACAGGAAGTACATCGCGCTGCATAAAAATGCAAGGCGGTGCACTTGCTGCATGAGCTCTAATATAGACTGCACCTGTAAATCGAAAATGACGGTATGCCCTTAGTGCAGCTGGTGCAGGCAAATCAGACGTAGCACCTATTAGCGCGAACATGACATCGGCACTTTGTAACTTTTTTGCTTCGCAGTGGTACGAGCGGGCACCAAATCTCAACGTGTAAGGCTGGATCGTGCACTTGCAATTGAGTGCGACTGACTGCGTCGCGGATGCCTGTAACTGCTTACAAAAGAACAAATTGGCACTTTTGTGAGGCGGACATTGAGAGACCACAAACGAGGACGTCACGAGGCAGAATTTGCAGGGCCACGAACGAGGACACAGTCGGCACACTAGCCCGAAGTGCGTGATATAGGCCCTTCCAGGAAGTGCTCTCAGGGTGGCGCCATTTTGTTAGACCGCAACGCTTTCTCCAAACGCAGAGGCAGGGCAAAAAAACTAGGGAGAGGGCATGCACCCCACTCTGCTAGCAGACGACAAACCGGGAGGTAGCCATTCTCTATCTTTGGGCTGTGCCGAACGTCAAACTCTCGCTCACAGCTGCCATTGTGAAGTGGTTTGCGTTCCTAGAATATGCATGGCTACTCTCAAAATCAGCCTATAGTGCTCCGTTGTTTGATTTCAGTAAACGATCAGCTAGCGCATCTTTCTTCCGTTACTTCAACAGCAGTGGCGTCAGCTGGCAGTACTACCCTCAACCACTGCGCCTATTGCGTCGGGAGAGCACGTTTTTATTTATTTATTCTGGACTCCCCACCCACTGTCGCTATAGGCCTACACCAGTAGAAACTTTGTATAGTAAAAAAAAGCTGCTGCAACCCCATTTACCTTTTCACCGGAGAGGACAGACCGACCAATCTCACGTTGTTTAAACATTTCTTTCTTTATTTGCAACCACAGATAACAGCGCAATCGGACCCGGTTAGTATTTCCACCGGGCATAACAGTACACAATAACTTGATTATTGAAATTCACACATTTGCACTTGAAATTTCCAAAATGACACGATTTTAAATGGAGTTGTCCCGCCAGCCGGATGTTAGATACAGCCCACTAAGCGGAGCAGACGACACACAGGGTGAGGGAGGAGGGCATTTTTCTCTCTCCGCTCTTCCTACTGGAACGGCCTATAGCCACTGACATAGTGAGAATGACAGGACGCGTCTTTTGAATGCCTGGCCTCCAGCACGTGCGCTGTCGAAGGTAGGAAGTTCGCGCCGAATGCGGGGCAACTGAAGGACTGTAGCTCGACAGACACTCGCCCTCGCTCACCTGCGGTGTCGGGGGCGGAGCACCGGGGGCCGGCGGGGGCGGGCCCACCACCTTGAGGGGCGGGGCCCGGGGTCCCACGGCCACGCCCCTGGGCGGGGTCGGGGCGGGCACGGCGGCCCGGACCGAGGGGGGCGGGGCGCTGGCAGGGGTCACCACTGTGGCGCTGCGCACCCCTTCGCCTAGGGGCGGCGTCGGGAGGGGCGGGGCCGCCGCCGCAGCACGCTCCGCCTCTAGGCGGAGCCGATCTAGCTCTGCCTGCTGCTGGGCGTTGAGGGCCTTCAGTTCTCCCAGCTGAAAGTGGAAAACACAGTCACTTTCAAAGCAGAGTTTTGTTCTAATGGAAGGTATGGTCACTGCCTGCTTAACACTTTTGACTGCCACGCCATAGTATACACTCAGGTGCATTCCCGTATGGTTTCAGCTCCCTGACCCTCCCAACTAAGTTGTTGTTTCCTTTTATTTATTTTTTTATTTTTATACGTGTCGCGGCCTTTAACAGCAAGTGATGAAAACAATGTTCTTTCTTCAAGAATCACTTTTTGATGGCAACTTTTGTTTCGGTACGCTTCTTCGCAGCTATAGAATGGTGAATCCATGTCATTACACCTCGCACTTCATTGCAAACACAGAGATCTAAAAATTATTAACGAACTCGGTATTCAACGGTCGCGAAAAAAAGTAAGTTACAGCTACGAATAAATAAAGGCAGAGTAGGGCCACTCAGACAAGTGAGCGCGATGTCGAGGTACCGCCGCATAGTACCGTGTGTCAACACAGGATCGCAACATCCAACTGCTCAACGCTCTGGCTTTGGTGACTTGTCATTTAATGCCCCTTTGGAACCACTTTCCATGCGTGGGCGGAACAGAACACTAAACACACCAGTCACAGACGCGTTCCGGACACGAGTGCGACACATCGGCAACGTGTGCATAAACTTCAATGCACGTGACTGTGGGCCGTGCAAACTCCCAGAAGGTGCCACTCACCGTGCGAGAGAACGGAAAGGAAGAAAAGCCGAGGATCGATGGGCGGACGTACCTGCGCCTGGAAGCGCTCCCGTTCCAGCTCAAAGTCCGCGGCCTGCCGCTCCATCTCCTCTTCCATCTGCAGCGAGCGCTTGCTCTCTTCCTCCAGTCCCTCCACCATGTCCGCAGAGCGGGCCTTTTCTTCCTGCAGACTCTGGGGGCACCGCAAGAACAGACGTCAATTTCAGAAGTGTCAACTCATTCGCTAACAAAGCCGGCAAATCGCTGGGTGTGCCGACAGGGAACCTATTGCCAACGCCGGCAATTCGCCGGTCTGCGCGAATTTGTTTTTGAAGAACCATTCATAGATGGCGCGCTATGTAGACTTGGGGTAGTGCAGTTAGATACATTGCCAACAGATGGCGAGGGTTGTTCTGTCCGCTGTGTTTGTTTGAGCTTGTTCTTTTGTGTGTCGCCTTTCCCCTTCGATAGCTGCCTGCTTGGAGGAGATGGAAGCGTCCAGTTTGCGGTGTGGCCTTTCTGACAATGAAATAATATATAAGCTCTTTGACAGCGATGATAACGGGACGTCTGGTGATGATAGTGAGTTTTTTGGAGCCTTCTGTCGATGACGGGAGTGATTCTGACAGCATTTCGGAGTCCGAATCACGACAAGAGTGCACTGGTTGCGCGACACCTAAGCGACCGAGGACGGAGTGCTTCGAGTTCTTTCATACGAGGAACAATCTGTGAGGGCCCAATGATTTAAAGACTTGAATGAATCACTTAAGCATGTAAATAAATATGTTTTCTTGTATTCTGCACTGAGTTTTACTGTAAAAGCTTATTATACAAGCAAAGCAGTCACGCCTAGTGTAGCCCTGTTTTAGGAGGAAAAGTGCGGCAGTGCGCTACGTGCGCAATAGTGAATGGGTGAATGGCATGCGGCGAACAAGGGCGACAAAGGGCAAACACAAATCTCCAAACACAGCTAGGTGACTGACTGAAAAAATCTGCCTGGTCCTGGTATTGTCGGAGGGTTAGGCGAATGGCTGAGAGAGGTCGCCACCGCACGGGAAACAGGGGCCCCCCGGGAGAACAATAAACGCGGACTTGCCAGACGGTACTGACTCACTCACAGGCTGGTCTCTGTCTGTTCACTGCCCAAACGCGACATGGTGGCAGCGGTGGGATCAAGAGAAACGGTGACCTTAGCCGGGCAGCAGTGAATCAGTGAAAAGAGCAACAGCAGAGGGCACGGCACGCACAACCGAACCAGCGGCGAGAGCAGCGGACACGCGTAACTGCGCAACAACGCCGGTTCAAAATGGCGGACCAAGAAGCAGCGGTTCAGGCGGGAAGCGGCTACTGCAACCCGATTTCAACACAGCTGCCGGAAAAGTTCGACTTGCCCCAGCCGCACACGTGGAAGACCTGGTTCACGAGATGACAACGCTACAGGATAGTCACCGAGTTGCATCTCCGCTCTCAAGAGACGCAAGTAAACACATTTCTCTACGCCATGGGCCGTGAAGGGGAGGACGTTCTTTGTTCTTTGAAGCTGACTGAGGACGAAGGCAAGAACTATGAAAATGTCACCGCGGCATTCAAGAAGCACTTTGTACATCGGGCGAACGTAATTTACAAGCGAGCAAGGTTCAATAGATGCTGCCAGGAACCTCACGAGACAGTGGACGAGTTCATAACCGGACTACACAAACTAACGGAGTTGTGCGAGTTCAATCCCCTCAAGGACGACCTCATACGCGACCGGCTGGTCGTGGGATTACTGGACGTGGGACTTAGTGAGAAACTACAGTTGGAGCCCCAGCTGACGCTGCAGACGTCTACACAGAAAGCCCGGAATTCAGAAATCGTCAGGAAGCAACAGAACAAGCTGCGCGAGAAAGCTTAACAGAATGCGGCCCTAGACGAGACATGACACCAGAGACCACGAAAAAACCAAGGAAACGCGTTTGGCAGTATCGGACAACGCGGGTGCAAGTGGTGCGGCAGTGCAGAGCAGCACTCTAAGAAGCAGTGCCCAGCTGCGGAAAACTGTGCAACCACTGCGGGAAAAAGGGACACTTCACTGTCGTATGCAGGTCGCCTCGACTCCCCGAGACCCAGACGCCTACAAGTCAACGCCAGCACAGCACGACTGTAGGAGAAGTTTACGTGGGAGAAATCGTGCAAGAGAGAAGCACAGAACCATGGAAGATCACTGCCAACGTCAGCGGAACGGAAGTGACGTTTAAAATAGACACCGGTGCAGACGTCACAACTATCCCACAGCATCTCTACGACCAGGCTAAAATGGGAGATAAAGAAAACAACCAACCGCCATATGGGTCCAGGCAAATCTCCGATCCACACGGTGGGATAAGCTGACGTCACAATCAAGTGGAATGACAACTCGGCACAAGAGGTGGTCTAGATCGTCAGTGGCCTCCGCGAGGCCTCCTCCTGGGACGTCCAGCTATCAAAGCGCTGTAGGTCCTTAGGTATCTTCAGGAAGTCACTACAGTACCAGAAAATGAAGAGGCGGAAGCACGCAGAATTTTCGAGAGCTACCCAGAGCTTCTTTCGGGACTAGGGCTCATGGAGACCCCTACAGGGTAGTGCTTGCTCCAGGAGCTAAACCCCATGCTGTGACATATCCGAGAAGAGTACCAATCCCACTTCTACCCGAAGTAGAAAGAGAACTGCAGCGCATGCAAGATCTAGGGGTTATAGTCAGAGTCGACAAAGTGACGGAATAGTGTGCACCAATGGTGGTCACAAAGAAGCAGAACGGCGAACTGCGCATCTGCGTGGACTACGGCGAACTGAACAAGCAGGTTGTTTCAGAAAGAGTACTCATGCCAACTGTGGACGAGAGCCTAGCGAAGCTGGCTGGTGCACAAGTGTTCAGCAAGCTTGATGCAAGGGCAGGTTACTGGCAGACACCATTGTCCAAGGAATCCCAGGAATACACAACATTCTTGACTCAATTCGGACGTTTTCAATTCTTGCGACTACCGTTCGGAATATCGACGGCACCCGAGTTTTTCCAGCGAGAAATGCTACGTGTGTTCGAGGGAATTCAAGGGCAGGTGTGTCTGCAGGATCACATCATCGTGTTCGGGAGCACGGCAGATGAACATGACCGCGACCTAAGTAAAGTGCTCCATCGTCTGCGAGAAGCGGGGATAATGCTAAATCCAGACAAATGTGCTTTCCTCAAAAAAGAAGTGAAGTTTCTAAGCCACATCGTCTCGTCGCAAGGCATCAAAGCTGACCTGGCAAAGCTCAGTGCCGTCAAAAAGATTGAAACACCACGAGACGTTTCAGAAGTCAGGTCGTACCTGGGAATGATCAACCATTTGGCGAAGTTTCTACCCGAACTTGCTGAGCAAACTAAGCCACGGAGAGACGTGCTTCGTCATGATGCAGTCTGGTGCAAGGGAGAGGCTCAGCAGCAAGCCTTCGAGCAGACCAAGGCAGCTCTCATCACAACCCCGGCATTGGCAATGTACAACCCAAGAAAGAACTTGACACTCTCGGTCGATGCCTCATCTTGTGGATTGGGGGCTGTGCTCCTTCAGGAGTCCCAAGGCGAGCAACAACCAGTTGCCTATGCATCCAGGGCACTAACGGAAACTTAGCAACGCTACGCCCAGATTGAGGAGGCACTAGCCATCACGTGGGCTAGTGGCCGCTTCCACACGTGCCTCCTAGGGCTCCAATTTCATATTGAGACTGACCACAAGCCCCTTGTGCCACTTCTCACCACGAAGCGTCTAGATGAACTCAGTCCTCGTCTGCAACGTTTCCGCATGCGACTACTGGAGTATGACTTCCCAATCTCCCACATCCCGGAAAAGGAGATCCACACCGCAGATGTGCTGTCACGTAAGCCACTAACTGGAGCAGGAGAAAAGGAAGCTGCCGACCTGGAGGAAGCCGTCTGGGAGTATGAAGTTCTCACAGTGGAACTGTTACCTGCATCAACAGACATGCTCTCACGGATCAAAAATGAGATCGGGAAGGATCCAGTCACGTTTCGAGTCATGGAGTACTGCTCTACGGGCCGGCCGAGCATGAGAACTCTACCACCAGAAGTGCGGCGATACTGCAAAATAGCAGGCAAACTCTCAATAGTACAAAGACTTCTGTTCAAGGGCAACCGACTGGTTGTACCCCCAGTCCTTCGCAACGAAGTCACAATGGCTAGGGGGGCTGGTTAGTTCATAGTCTTTAAAAGTAATAGCGCCGAAAACACAGAGAAGGACAAAGAAGTGAACGAAAAAGTAATAGCGCCGAAAATACAGACAAGGACGAAGAAAGGAAAGTAAAAAAAATTAAATTTGGGGGTTTTACATGCCAAAACAACGACGGGCATCTGGCACGCCCCAGTTGAGGACTGAGGAATAATTTGGACCACCTGGAGATCTTCTGACGTGCAACCAAAAGCTTGATTACACGGCGCCTCCTCCGCAATGAGCCTCCGTCAGATTGCGGGCACCTCGGCCGGGATTCGAACCCGCCACTTGGGGATCCATAGGCCGGCGCTCTCGCCTCGGAGCCACCAAGGCGGCTAACGGAAAGTGAACGAGTGCCTTGTGTTCGTTCATTTCTTGTCCTTCTCTGTATTTTTGTCGCTATTAATTTTTAAACACGCTGGCACACTGGCGTCATCTACGATGTGGACCTGAAACTGCATTCCACCAGAACGGAGGTTTTGCAGTCTTTGCGGGATCAAACGTATGTCCAGTCACGAGAAACGACCGTTTATAATGTCGTCAAACAATTTCCGAGCCAATACTGAAAGGACGAGCGAAAAAAAAACAAAAAAAACAGCGAAAATATACGGAAATTGCGAGTGCTCCACAGCCGCCTGTAGATGTCGGCAGTAAGTTCTTTCGTCGTAAGAGATCACAAATGGTAGCGACGCGCTTGGTTGTAAGCAGTTGCAAGTGTGCCAAATAGAGCATATTTGGACACGTTCCCGTGTGGTTTCAGGTTTGGTTTGCTCTCCATTTCTCCCAACTGGGCTGTCATTCTTTTTTTGTTATGTGTAGCGGCATGTGGGAGCAATCAATAAGAACAATGTTTCATCTTGTGCCGTCGCTTTTCAATGGCATGCAATATCTTTTGCTTAGGCGGCCTTCGTTTTAATGTGCTCCTTCGTTGTAACAAAACGGAGAATATATGTCGGTGAACATTGCGCTTCGTGATGAAAGACGAGGTTTAAAAATTACGAATAAAATTGGTATTCGACGACCGTGAATGAAAAAAGAAAGTTACAGTTTTGAATCAACAAAGGCAGAGTAAGGCCGCTCGAAAGGGTGAGCTCCAGGTGCCACAGCCTGTTAAGATATCTCTCGAAAAGTACAATAGACTTTTTCGACAAAGGAGCGCCAGCTGTCGCACAAAAAGGGAACTAGCCCCCGACGCTATCTTGAAGGATAGAAAAGAACTTTCGAGGAACTAATCCACTCTCACTTACAATAATTAATGATATCACCCAATCTCCCGTCCTTACTCCGAGAATAAAAATAAATAATTTCTTAGCGCGTGATAAAGAAACTGCAGTTTCATTTCACCCATGACCTCCTGACCACACTACGAAACTCGTGCTGGGGCGACGTAAACACACCGGGAGCATCCTGTGCCCAGCCAGATCTAGCTTTTTTTCACAGTTGTCAGACTTCTTGAAAGGGGTCTATTCGGGACTCCAGCAACCTATAGGGGGCGCCACCACCAAACAAACATGGCGGCTGAAAACAGGTTGCGTCGGTTCGGCCGGGCCGCCTGAACAAGTGGCGCATTCGATTTAACAGATTTTCTTTTGTTTAATGCCCTATTTTATAGCTATTCGAACTGCGACGGTTAAGTGTAGCCAGTGCACATAAACTTGCAGAGCATAGTTTTGTTTTCCCGGTGCTTTTTTAGGGGTGAAGCTCCTTAGGGGTTAGCCATGTCCGTATGTCCGTCTGCCGTCGGGTCACAAGCACATGAGCACGTGCTCCCAAGCTCAAGTAAAGAAAAAAAAAACAAAAAACAACAACCGCATCTGCACGTGGTGAATGATGTTGATTGGGGCGAAGCTCTGGTGGTGCTTGTCTGCATAGACAGAGCCGCAGCATGCCGAGCCTTTCGTTCGTTTTCCTACATGTCAGAAAGAGAATGTGTGGTATGGAACGTGGTTACATACGCATTTGAGCATTTGACCGCAGCGTGACATGGATGAAAACGAACGAAAGGCTCGGCATGCTGCGGCTCAGCGTCTATGTAGACAAGCACCACCAGAGCTTCGCCCCAATCAACATCATTCACCACGTGGAGATGCGTTTTTTTTTTAATTTTTTTTATGTGAAACTTTTGTTTTGGAAGTTTTGTTCAAAACCGAAACTATGGGCTCCGGAGAGATGGTAATAGACTCTAACCAGTTTTGATCAGCTAAGGAAAGCGGCAATGACAACAGAATTCTTCCACCGAGAGTAATTTTCAGCTAACTCGCATGCCTCGACCATGCGACTTATCTGTCCACGAAATCGAGCTCCAGTCGTCTGCTAGTCAACAACACAGGCTGCAGGAAAATTACGAAAATTAAGCAAGCACTTCCTGAGCCAAGGAGCATGTTAACCAACAGGCGCCCCATTAAGCAGCTGATACTCTAATTTCAATTTAGGTTTTAGTAGCAATCAAGAAGTCATTTTGACGAATATGCGGGTTCTGTACTATATTACGTACTATGTCCCACAAAAGTGATATTAACTTATTCTTTGGGTTGAAATATGAGCTTAGTTGACTAGCTATTAAATAAACTGCTGAATAAAAGTATATTTAACAGACAAAGAGATACTACTTAAACTCGGTCAAATGGTTCTAGCCGGCAGCGCGGAGACAAATGCGGACAAACTGAAGAAAGTCTTCATCGGATATTCATAGAGAACCTCTCTGCGTTGAACTTGACTTAGAATCCTGAACAGAGAAATTGAGTATTTTTTGTGGCCGGACAACCTGAGCAATGTAGACGTATATTGCTGCTGGCTTCGAAGGGGGTATAATATACATATTGGAGGCGCGGTAGATCATAATGCCGTGACAGCTTCTAACTTTGCAAGACATGTCCCCCACCTTTTGAAAGCAGACAATTTCCCTCATTAATCGTATGCAGCGAGCAGGTTTTCCGGAATCAAGTAATTGCGAAATCAGCACAACTCCTTCGGTGTGGTCCATAGGCTTTTTCGGCGAAAAGCAGCCAAGATGAATAGCCAACGCACCGACCGGCGTGGGTGGCTCAAACTTGAAGCTAATCGAACACAACCAAACTCATGAATAGCGGCTATCGAACCATCCCATTCACTTGACTGCGACATTGGTGTTCCCTTAAGTCAGACACCTCCTCTCTCGTCCTCACTCCAGTGTTCTACATCCTTATAAAGAAACCCCTTATCAGTTACCAAGTAGTCGTCACTTTGAATGTGATTCGGGACAGACGAGAAATCATAAAGTTTTTCCGCGATTCCTCTCCATCCAAGAAATCGAAAGCCCGTGACCGTGTGTTGTGAAGTAAAAGGGCTTTCAAAACACGTGATGGAAGGAAAGAATCTACTGAGGTTTCACCACACTAATGAACACTCAGGCAAACTTAACTGACTTTCGTCAAATTACATTGACTGCCACCGCGCCGACAACACGTGTCCGCGAAAGCTGCCAGAGATGCAGAGAGGCGCAAAGCGACCTGTTCTGGCTGGTTCCCGGTTTTCCCGCTTCGTAGCGTCCATTCTGCTGGAGTCGCGAATAGAAGAAATATGTTGTAGGTTGGACATATGGAGACATCAACTACCGTATTTACTCGCAGAATGAACGCACTTTTTTTCCCGAAAAATCGATGCAAAGTTAGGGGGGGCGTTCATTACGCGAAGTAAAATTTTTTCGTCCGTATTTACTCGCATAATGAACGGACTTTTTATCATGAAAAATCGACCTAACTTCTTATCTCTTTACGCGCGGCGTGGGTCCCGTAACCAAACTGGGATGTGCAAAAAGAAAAAAAAAAAAAAGCTCCTCTTGTTTTCTTTTTCTTAGCTCCTTGGGTTTTTTTTGTTTTTGCCGCCTGTTTTTCGCAAGCTGTTTCATTTGCTCAGGCGTGGGCTTTCCCGCTCATCTTATCTCCTTGCGCGCGGCGCCCAACGCGCGGCCCCCCCCCCCCCCCCCCCCCCCCTCCCTCCGTAACCAAACTGCTCTGCAAAAAAAAAAAAAGGAAACGCTCCTTTTTGTTTTTGTTCTTTTTCTCTTAATTCCATAATTTCTCTTTTTTTTTTTGTAGTCTTTCGCAAGCTGTTTCGTTTGCTTAGAGGGCTTCTCCGCTTCTCTTTCTTACCTCCTTGCGCGCGGCGCGCGACTCCAAAGTCCAGACTGCGCTGTGAAAAAAAAAAAAAAAAGAAGCTCTTTGTTTGTTTTTTCTCTTAGTTCCTGGTTATTTTTTTTTTCTTCTTGCCGCCTTTCGCAAGCTGTTTCGTTTGCTTAGAGGGCTTTTCCGCTTCTCTCACCTCCTCGCGCGCGGCACGCGACCCCGAAGTCCACACTGCGCTGTGCAGAAAAAAAGAAAAAAAAAAAGCTCTTCATGTTTCTTTTTTCTTGCTTCCGTTGGCTCTTTTCGAATTTTTTTTAACGCCTTTTGCAAGGCGTTTTGTTCGCCCATGCTGCCCTTTCATTCGTGACCTCGCTGCACCAGGATAGAAAAGTGCGTTCATTTCGCGCGCGTGGAGGGTGGGGGTCAAAATTTTGACGTCGGAGTTGGGGGTGCGTTTATTACGCGGGTGAAAAAAAAAGTCGAATTTTTGTGAGCCGACTTGGGGGGTGCGTTCATTACGCGAGTGCGTTCATTGTGCGAGTAAATACGTAACTTCTTGGCCTTAAAATAGTGTATCTTTTATAAATAAATACTCTTCACGGAGCGCGCAAGGGTGTCACCCGAGAACAAAAATCTGCGTTCGGCATGTGAAGAAAAAGACATGGCACTCCAAGAGTTAAGCAGCTTATCTAAGGACCGTGGCCACACCCCCCACCTGGAGCAGCTGGTCTCCGCGTTGCCGCTCCTGGATGAGCCTGAGGATGAGCCGCTTGCGCTCTCCGAGCAGGAGCAGCACCATCTGCTTCTGGCGACTGCGCTCCAGCTCCAGGGAGTCCCCCACCTGAGTCACGATGGATGCGTACAGCTGAAACCTTCGCATTAGACGGCGACTTGCACCAGCTAGCCAGCGTTTCAAGTGTAGGACACAGCGGTCAGAGCCCCCTTTGTACCTCCCCCAAACTATGGTGTGTCGGGAGCAGGGAGGGGGAGGAACGCCTGGTGTGTTTACCGCCTGGGGTCCAGTTTTGGTTAAAGAACGACGTACACTTCGCGCTTTCCACTCTTGCCCACCTCCTCCTCTCATATCCCCCCTTTTTATCTTGCCCCAACTTGGCTCCCATCATAGCTTAGGAGAGGGGAGCGCTAAGGGGACTATCTTCCCTGCAGAAAACCGAAAACCAATGAGACATTTTAGACCGGTTTGCGAGTTCGAAATCGGGCAAAATTTTGGTGAGAACGTCTCACCATCTCCCATATAGCAAGCAAGGTCTCGTGGGCTCTGACGCACTTGTCCTTAGTATTCCTTCATCAACAGGTCAATGTCAGCTTGTGCATGGCAGCGGAACAACTTGAAGTGTGCACGAAAAGCGCGGCTCGTCAATGGCTTCCAACGCGAAACAGCAGACCGTCGCAATTTCGGCCTGCGTCTGACCTCGCACCGCCGTGCGGCTCGGTTCGTAGCAGACGATCAACTTTTATTTTCTGGTCCGTTATGGCCAATTCACATGACGGAGGTTGGTCTCCAACTCTACGGTCCACGGAAGCTTCGAGTTGGGAAACTGCGGCAATGGCGACACTCGTGCTCTTTCATGCCGTTTGCCAGAACTTCCACACCCAACAGCCGGGATAGCGACGTCCGAGAGCACAACAATGTGGCTTCTGCGCCGTCATTTGTTACCGCTCTGGGACCACTTTTGCAGCACGGGCGGCATAGAGCAGTGAACGCATTGTTTGGAGAGGTGTTCCGTGCACTATAACGAGGGGGAGTGGGGTGGGCGGCGGGCGCCTCCTCACCTGCTGGAGGTCCTTCTCGAGCCGGCGCTTCTGCTGGCGCTCGTAGTCGATTTCCTGGCGCAGGTGCTCCCGCTCCTTCTCCAGCAGGAAGGTCACGTCGTCCCCCTGGGCCGCGTCCCTCACGCGCTTGCCCCGCTCTTCGTCCAGCTCGCGGCACAGCTGCGAGGACGCCGAGGCAGTAATTTTATACGAGTATGACAGCAAACAGTCTTAGCAACGGTGGTTGGAACTGTTGTTCAGGGTGGTTTCGGCACTACTGGGAGAGGTAGCGGGGTCGCGTTCCTTGCGCAGTCAGAAAAGCTTCCATTGCTTTCAAGCGAGAGCAAATCCGTAAGGAACGTGACTGTCTAGCCCGATCGTGACCAAGGGTATGGTGCCAGAAAGCGTAGAATTAACATAATATTCTAGAAAAAAAAAAGCTTTCGAGCATTCCGGCCACTTCGAAATACACGCGGACGTTGGGGATCCGAGTGGGTGGTCGCGACGGGCCCATATCGCCGGTGACGCCCAAATATACGCAAAGCAGCAGCAAAATGTCTCCCGTAAGCTCCATACCTACACCTTGTCTAGCTTATTTTGCAGAAAAATATCTACATCACGCATCAGATAAAAATAAGTTTGATAAGCACTCAAACAACTTCAACTCGTCACGGCAAGAACATGCCCAACCTATCACCTGCTTTCTTTCTCCGCTGCTCCGTAGCTCTCCTTTGTCCCGTGACCACCGATGTCAGCGCTTATGATTTGCCGCGTTCTGGTCCCGTCTTCACATCCCCCCCCTGTACCAGCGGAGTGCCCACCTTTGCACAGCGCTGCTCGAGGGCCCTGAGGTCCTCCCGGGTGCGGCCCTGCACCCTGCGGTGTAGCGCGATCAGGTGCTCCAGGTGGCAGAGCTGCAGCCCGTGCAGGGCCCGCACAGAGGCGGCGTCGAAGCGTCCGTCGTACGCCTTCAGCACGTCCCGCTGCAGCGAGGCCCAGGGGTCGCCCCCCGAGCCACCCCCGTTGGGGCCACCGCACCCGCCCTTGCCGCGCGGGTACAGCAGCTGCTTCACCTGCTCCGCCTGCCACGGGAACAACGGTGGCGTGAGCGATGGATCCTCGTAAAAGAATGCAGTACCAACTGGTGAAAATAAATATTGTAATCATTTTATGTGAAAACAACTTTGTTACATTTGTACTGCACTGCTCGGACTAGTGAGATACCGCTTGGCCTATCATTGCTGCAGTCTGTTGTGGCGACGAAAGCACCTTGTTTAAGAGCAGGGGTGTCCATTAGGGTTTTCCCGCAGGTTTTATCTGTTAACCGTACAACTGTACGAAATAGTCAAAATTCGGGAGCCAGCCGGGTAATACGGGAGACTTGACAGGTACGAGTTCTGCCTTCAACACTCTGATGGCGGTCACGAAACCGCATTTCGTCGGAAACCGTCGCTTTCGCGCGTCAATGGCTGATCAGAATTGGTTCTCCGGTCACCTCATCATTCTTGCTCGATTTGGTTCAGTATCGATAGTGTGAACGTGAGAACTGATCGATATAAAGTTGCAAACCACAAGTCCTTCAGTTAAATTAACACCAACAAAAAGCTTTAGAGCCAAACTTGTGCCCCAATATAGATTGGACCACACTCCGAAATAAACTCTTACTTGGCCGTTGTATTTAACTACTCATGTGTCGTGATTTACCGACGTCTCGAACATACAGGCCCCATTTACAGGGTGTTTCACGAAAGGTGGACAAATTCGATATTACGAAAACTATGCGTCGCAAGAAAAAAAGGCTTGTGTCGTTTTGGTCCTGGGCCAAGGGCCCAATTAGGAAAAATATTGAAGTCCGGGATAATTAAGTTGTTAATTATTTTTGCGGAATTAAGTTTTTTAATATTGTGTTTAAGGGCATGGTTTCAATTCGAAAATTGCTCAGCATCATCGAAAAACACTAAATCAACAAATTGAAGAACGATACAAGGCACGCGCAGTATTTTGCGGCTTTCTGAAAAACCACACAAATTTGACAGGTTTTCAAGTTTCGGTTTGATATCAGAGTGCATCTCGGCCCCGACGGAACCGCGCCCCGTGGAAAAATAGTGCAACCAACCTCTGCTGCGCTGTCCTCGCGCAACGCAGCAGAGCCTGGTTGCACTATTTCTCCACGGGGCGCGGTGCCGTCGGGGCCATTAGTTTGGCACAGACGCCATACACTGGGAAAGGATGGATGGATGCTAACGGCTGTGTCCTTCATAATGGGCGTTAGCTCGCAGTACCTGGCATGATGATGATGACGGTAACAATCAAAGTTGCCAGACCAAATTTCGGAAGGGGTCTACTATACCACCTAGAAGACAACGCCCGTGTATGACGTCATCGGTAGTGGATTCCCGACCCGTTCCAAGCGGCAGACAGATTGAAGCTCAATGAGAGACACCGCAAAGCAGTAGAAAAGTCCGTCTCGGCGTCGCCGACGCGAGCTAGACAGTGCCGCGTAAATCCAACGACGACGACGTCTGGGCGTTAAAGACACGGACCTCGTCTCGTGGGTGCTGTCGCCTGAACTCACCTTGAGAACAGCGATGACCACTTCTCTGGCCTGCAGTTCTCCTTCGAGCACGCTCAGCAGCTTGAGCAGGTCAGCCTTGCTCAGCTCCATCTTGGGGTGCCTCTGCGCGGCGTGGAAAAACGAACACAAACCTTAATCCGACGCCGCTTTTGCCAGATGCCAGAAGAGGAAGAGAGAGAGCGACATGCCGACACCGCACTCCAGAGAAAACAAAATCCCTTACAGAGGCAGGAAGTGCTCTGATCCAAAGCCGCAATATGCGAAGAAGTTCCGTCGTCCCGCCACTGGCTTCCTACTTTCGATAACACTCTGGTGTCTGGTTAAAGCGTGCAAATGCAGCCACAGCATGACAGAAGGCAACGAGCGTGTGCTGAAGGCAGGGCATGCAAAAAAAAAAAAATGCGTGCCCTGCACTTCTAGCCTTCTCAGCTAGTATGGATGGCTGATCACGTGAAGCATTCAATGTCCCATAGTCGCCGACAGAATGAGAAATGGTCGCCAACAGAATGAGAATGGCGGGGAAACTCATTGGAACGCCCGTAATCCAGCACGTGTCTTGTGCCCTTCGTCGCGCTCTGAGTGCGCGCGTGTGCTCCAGCCGCACGAAACGTCGAAGCGTTGTCGAAGATTCAATGGTGGTCACGAAATCTTCGGCAAAGAATAGCTAAGCATACCAGTTAACATCAAATTATTTATCCAAAAGGAATGATCATGTGCACAAGATACGCAAATGCTGCACCAGGACGGCTCTGCAAAAATTAATTTTATGTTAGGACGGTCAAAGACTGGAATGCTTAGAAGAATGTATAGTTTGTACTGCAAATGCTAAAACTTTCTTTTCATTATTTTCCCCCCCTGCAATAATGCTTTCCAGGTGCTGCAGGAGTTTTCCGAATAAAACGATGAAAGGATGTAGGAAGCTTGTGCTGGAGGCGGGACAACAGGAGCTCCTTCCCGCCGTCCTCACCTTGTCAGTGACTAGAGTGCAAATAAAGACGCCATTTGGGCTTATGCAAACGATCCCATGAGGATCACCCTACCCTGTGAAGGGAAGTTGACATGCGGGCTCTTTTTAGAGTTTTCTGGAGTGGCAGTAATCCACGGCATGGCCTCAGGAACGCAGTTGGTCTCAGTTAAATGCTCATCAATTTCTGCGCAAGGCCTGTTGTTGCTTGCCGGAGATTCTCCATACAGTGATTTTTGTTTATATTTCGCTTACGAAATAAAAAAAAAAACAAATCCTGCTGCTCGAATTGGGCAACTCTGGCCAATTTCAAGAAATTTGGGTTAGTGGTTGATTATATATCCAGAGGTAGCAATAAACGGTTCTACGTCATTTTCTTCCAAATGAGTGTGACATTTCTCTAAGGCTCATTCACACGGTTGCGTTCAAGTGCAACTGCAACCACTTGCGCCTCGTTAAGACTGCCTGCGTCGAGCTGTTGCCTATGGCGATACTTACAATGAGCCAAGAGGAAAGCGCTGTGCAGCAGAACGCAACTCAGTCTGTGAACGAGCCTTTCAAGCCCACCACAAACCGAAACCTTGCCTGCGGCAGCAACATTTCCCCTGTGTCATCAACTACATGCTCTAACCACATGGTACAAATCGTGATGTCACGCACCAGGCGGCAGAGCATAGCTCGGCGCGAGGGCGAAGTGTCGTCTGCTACACCTCACGACGTCTGCACTGTCGCGGCCGCAGCTCGCGTTTTAGTGCAGAAAAAGGCTAGTTTTTCCGAGGGCTTGTTTCAAAAACATTATAGAAAGTGAAGTTCAGTAAACTACACATAAATATGTCGCAACGGGTTTGTAAAAGTATGCCGCGCTCAACGTCGCGAACGTGCTTTATCGCACGTGACAAATGCTAACGGCGATGACACATGCTAGCATGGGAGCACACAAGTGCATGCATACTCCACGAATCACGTGGCCAATGACGAACGCATTGCTAGCACCGCCTGCAGGCTTTGCTTGAACAAGTATGAAACAAACAAACAAATTTTCCCAAGCCCCTCGATCGTTACGTAGGTAGCGCAGGGTAGGTTGTTAATACAGTGGTATTCACTGTGCTGGTTGCTGTACCGCGACTGCTAGGATTAGCAGATTTTGGCAATTTTGCCCACCTCAAGCTTTGTTTGCCAGTTTCCTTAACCTTTAGAGGGAATTAACTTGAAATATCTGGTGTGCAGTCTTTTTGTAGGCGATACTACTAAAGAGAATTGTTTTCTTAATTTTGAAAATGAACCGGAGTTTCCCTTTAATGGCCGACATACAACCTCGGTTTTCTGCAGGGAACATAATCCTCTTAACACTCCCCCTCTACTAAGCGGCAAGAGAAGCCAAGTAGGGGCAAGGTAAAAAGTGGAGAGAACATAGAAAAGGAGGTGAGAAAAAGTGGAAAGCGTACGTCGGCCTTTAAGCAGACGACAAATTTGTACATGACGCAATTTCTGCGCCTGCAGACATAAGTCCCGAGTGTCATGTAGAGTCCCAGTCTATGTTGCACCTAGACTATGGCTGTGGAGCGTATGTTCAGACTCGGGAAACACCATCCTGAAACATCGATACGACTATGCTTCGTTTCACCGTAACTCGGCAAAGAGCGAACACTACGGCCCTCTCAAGCCAATCGGAGCAACGGAGGAGAATGGTGCCGCATGACTGAATTGTGTCGTTCTGCACTGTGCTTTCCTATTGGCTTGTCGTAAGTGTCGCTATAGCAAAAGCTCAACGCAAGCAGTCTTAACAAGGACTTCAACGGAGGTACCGGAGCGCGCGCGTAACCCAAGCAGTTGGAGAAGAGGGGGAGGATGAACTTCCCTCTTATCCAGACCATCTTTTCTGTCTCGAATGTCACTTTTGTCTCCCTAGAAGATTAGCGGCTCACTCGACATTTGCCCACAAGCGGTTCCCCTCTCTCTCCCGTCTACGGCTTCGATGGCACTGTGCGCAACTAGTCACTAGTCTCTGTTTGACGTGCTGATTAGCTGACTGCGACCATAGTTTTTGCCGTTCGCCAATTTATGGTGAGACGAAGTCTAGTTTTTGAGACATAGCAACAATTGCTTACGCTAGTCTGTACTTTTTACGCTGTTTAAAGCTTGCTGATGTCGGAGATAGCGTCAGGCTGCAAAGCAGATGCTTGGAACCATGCGTGATCGGAACGACGTGACCAGTCTGCGAGTGGTTCCGGATGCAAGATGCGGGAAAGGTTTCCAGTCTCCGTTCCTCCTTTTCATATCAGTTTTAGTTCAAATTGTGGGTGATTGCGAGTCATTGTCAGAGCTCTCGCAAACCTCTGTCTTTTGCCCATTCAATCCGTAGAAACCAGGTGTTCCAGATAAGCACTCATAACAATCAAAATCAGCACTGGACACCTGCAGCCATGCAGATAAGATCAGGAATAACCATGATTAAATTTAACATCAACGTTTCGATTAATTACTGTTGACGGTGTCCGCATGAACCCACCTTATCCCAACACGGATATTCCGATCGCCTACGGATAAATCTCGATTCAGCCGCGGACGCAAAAGTTTTGACCTCGTATCGACACAAACTTGAGCGAAATTCCAAAAGCCCCTCCAATCCGAAAGACGCCGAGTCAACCGCGCGTCGAGGAGATTCTGAACCCCGCGCCCACCAACAGATCACGAACACTTCCAGAGCATTTGAAGCGACGAGAGTTGGATCCTACGCTCTTACCTGACGCAAACCAACAGCGGGAACTTCACAACAACAACGGCAGTACAGTTACCGCACCGCGCGGTGACCAACACGCGAAGCACACACACACAACGGTACTTCTGTGCCCCTACCATTCAACAATGACGAGTCGAAACTTGGGATCGCGCGTCGGATTCTTTGTCGAGCCATCAAACGCGACGTTCACCGCGTCACTTTAGCTTTTCCGGCCAGCGTCGGCTCTCTAATCGCCCATCATCTGTACGAAGCGGTTGACGCGGGCTGGGCTGGCGGAAGGAGAAAGCCAGGCAAGGAGAAAAGCGTGCCCGAAATAAAGAGAAACTAGGCCTTACCTTGAGAGTGCTGCTTGTGAGTTTGTCAAAGCCCTCGTAGGAGCCCAACGCCGTGCCCGGCTGGGGCTTGCCTCTGCCTGCCATATCGGTGACTCGCTTCCGCGGAAAGGGTTGTGTTGTTCCGCTGAAGACGGACAAAAGATGATCGACGGAGGAGCTAGAGGCGACGGATGGGTCGGGCGGCTGTGCAGCTAGCGCGACGGCGGCGGCGGCACGGCCCAACAACGGGACTTTGTGACCAGGCGCCCATTCCTGTCATGTCGTTAGCTTACTGCCCCCGCGCTCGGCGGTGACGGCAGGAAAGGAAAAAGAAGGAGAAAGCGAGGCCCTCCTACGGAGTGGACCGGCGGGAGAAGCACAAGTCAGCCGCCGCCACCATGTTTTCACCACACGACTCTCCTTTTCTTGTTTTGTGTGTCTTTATTTTCTTTGAATTAATAATCACGTGACGTGTGACGTATGTGTCACGTGGTTGGTGATTTGGATTGTATTGGATTTTAGTGACAGCTTGTTTTGGGCGGTTGTTAGTTTCGGTTCTTTAAATTTGATTCTCGAAGAGGAGTGACAGATGTCACTCCTTCGACGGGCGTCGGAGGAAGTGCGGCCTTGATTCTCAGCTTTTCCCGCATTGGTGAGGGTGCAGGCTAGCTGGTGTAAATTGAGCATAGTTGTAAACCCGAGACTGGAGATACGGACAAGGGACTAAACACAGAACGACACGGACTTTTGGTTTTGGTTTAACGCTTTTCTAACCTTTGCGAAGGAATGTACGCAGAATAGCAGGAACGTAATGATTATCTGATAATATTAGATGGTGATAAATTTGTTCAATCCATGTTTCAGACAACTCAAGTTCATGGTTGAAAAAACCCCGAGACTGCGGTTACACGACACAACACTAAAAAATCTAAACTTTTTAGAGGTTAGTGTTGTTTCGTTTACCCGCAGTCTCGGGTTTTTTTTTTTCAACCATGTGCGATGAACACCAGCTCGTTTGCGCCCTTACATTTTGTTCAACTCGAGTTCGTTGGCTTCAAAGACGGTGCACTGCGCTTGATAACGCCTCTTGTTCTCGCAACGCGCAGTCCTCAACTGTTGCCAAATACTAAAAAAAAAAAAAAGAAAAAAAAAAGAGATATATACGTTTAGGGAGAGAACAGAATGTTCCTGTAATCTCCCTGAATCTTTGTATCTTACGACTAACCCGCTCGTCCTGACTTATAAAATAGCTAGTGTCTCGTAGAGATTGACTGTCGTGATATAAAAATAAAACGGAGGGCCAGGAGAAACCAACCAGTGACCGTTCTCGGCCTCCGAGTCCACGTGATGAACAAAATAAAATAAACGGTGATTGAGAAATGAACGGACACGAGGAAGAAAGGCTAATGCAACATCACATTTCCTGCACACTCATCGCGTGCCAAGAAAAAGTTGTTCTTCCTAGCTTAGCCGTCCTACAAGATGACCCTGGGCCGAAAACCAAAGGAGAAGACAAAACTCATAAGCGGAGGACAAGCCACCACCCTTCCTTCCTTTAGTAAGGCGGAAACACATCAAAGGGCAGAGGAACTACCAAAAGCCAAGAGACAGTGGTGACGTTTGAAAGGGAAAGTCTGTTTTGAAATGCCTGCCGCCTGTCCGCGTGCCCCGCATGCTCGCTTCGTTTTGTTGTTATGTTATGTGTCGCAACCACGTGACTTGGAATCAGGCGATAGTGACGTCACACGTCACACCAGTTTCTTCAAGCCGTCAGCATGCGAGGTGTTTCCCGACCCAGTAATGTTTCGGAAGCGGTAAGCCCCGACGTTGGGACGATTTTGGACGGAGCTTGAACCCGTACGGACCCCGTTTGAGCCCCGGGCCTGTGCGAAAAGGACCTTAGCAGCGATGTTCAGGCACCGAGCGTGGATCGCCCGTTCCAACGGCTGCACTGCTAGGCGGACGAACAGGTGATGATCACTCGGAATGCGTTATTTTTAGCTCGCTACGTTAATGCAAAGAGAGAACCAACGAGGTTCCGATTTTTCGGTCGATCGAGTGTTGCGAGAACTGCGAAAGTACCTTTTAAATTCGAAGCAGCGAGGGGATCGGCTCCGGGTCCACGGTTCGTGCTCTCGCGTGTCTTTTTTTGTTTGTTTTGATTGTGTCTATTCTAGTGACTTCTCAGCCTCTTGAGGTGGTGGAGGATGACCGTTTTGTGACAGTGGATATTGCTGATGGTGTGACTGCATTCGCGGTTGCAAGTCTGTTATTATCGTGAAGGACGCTGCGGGCTTATCGACATCGGATGTCGATAACCTTTGTCCACACCTTGTAGTGCATTTTTATCTCTTTTTTTTTGTCTTTTGTTGTGAAAATTAGCCTGAGATATAGAATAGACACAACCCGATACCGTTGAAGACTTCTGTAGATGTCAGTTTATATTCATCACGGTACATGTTCACGCAATATTTATTATTGCGGGTGTTGTGACTCCTTATCCTAACGACTTATTTTTAATGTGTACGGCCTGCTGTTATGCAGACTATAGAAAAACATGTTGCGTTCGTTCCCGTTTTTTTGTTTCTTTTTTTTTTTTTTGCAAACCGTTTGTGTGGGTTGTATGCAGTAATACACCTACGTATTACCAACTCTGCTTTACAAACAACTACACAATCAGAAACAGGAATAGAAGGTTAGCATTGACAATACTGCTGAAGGGTATGGCCACTGCTAACCGTCTTTGGGTCAGTGCCAGTCTTTTAGTTCCTGTTCCTGAATTTGTAATTTTTTATCAAATTGAGGCTGTCGACAATACTGTTAAACGGTACGATTGAACGCTGCCAATCTTCTCTTCCTGTTACACAATTTATAATTGCTTGTAAAACCAAAGTCAGTGGCCACACCAGTAGACAACATTGTCAACAGCACATAAATGCAGGGGATCGAACGACACGGCACCATTTATCCTCACACCACGTGTACCTACTACAACACCTAAGCCCTGTCTCCGTAATCATGTTGCATTTGTAAGCCCTACAAAATACAAAAGACACGGCGTTCACTGTAGGCACGATGACAGAATTATATGAGAACGTGCTCCAAGCATGTTCGAAGCACGTCTGCTTCACACATGTGCGGGCTTCTAACACACCTGCAGACATTTTTTGTACGACCAACGCAACAGGGCCGTCACATTCGGCAGAAACATGCCTTGGACAGCGTCTGCAAACTTTCTTTTGCGTGATGTACTTAGCGGTCTGACCGCGGCTTCACTGTACTTCCACCGCCTCTGCAGAGTGAAAAAGGGGACCTGCATGCAGCTGGTACGGCGGAACAGCACTTCCAAATGGCTGCCGAACCCATACTGGTCGTCCAAGGGAACCACTTCGGCAGCGGAACGCCTCCAGAAGCGGAGCCGGCTCGTCAGTGGCGCTTTCTCCCTCGCGGAGAACATGTCCGCCTTTCTGGACGGCCAGATCCAGCGGGCCTTGACGGCATTGCGGTCCAGAGCCGCGCTGCCGTCTCTCTTCGGCGCCGACTCCGGCCAGAAGCGGGGACAGGAGCAGATCTTCCCACGCCTCGGTGTGCAGGAAGGCCGTAACTTGGCAGACGGTGACGGCGGTTTTTCCGACAAGGCAGTGGCACCGGCACGAAGCGACCTCTCGATCGGGGACTTCGTGCGGGCACGGGAGGCCGAGGTGGACAACGTCCTTGCGGAGCTCGAGGTGTCCCAAAAGAGGGTGCCGCGGGAGGATTCGAAGCCGCAGGCGGATGCTAAGACTGCCGCGGAAGTGGCGGGCAGGGTGCCGGTTTTGTCGCAGGTCGGTTCCTTCGTGTTTCTTGTCTTTCCGTCGAGACAGCCAGCTTTCTTTATAACGCAAAATCTGTTCCCGTGTGGCTGGCTCGTATGGTCGAGCAGTTTAAGGCTGGTTCACACACTTGCGACTATTCTTGACCGACTGTTAAAACCTCTTGTGGTCTCTTACGACAAGAACACTCACAATTTTCATTTGTTTCCTACTAAAGCTGAGGCTTGGGCAAGTTGATACATACTTCAGATTTACAAACAGCGCGAAAGACGAGGACCAGACAAAGAAGTGACACGGACGCAACGTCCGTATCACTTTTTTGTCTGGTCCTCGTCTTTTCGCGCTGTTTTTAATTCCGAAATTGTTTCCTACCTTGTTCGCGCATCATTCTTTCTTTCTTGGCTCGAAAAACTTTCGGCAACGTTATAAACGACCATTCCTCATAGATAGTATGTACATTTCATCTCCCAAATGCTGCAACGCCTTTGCTCCAAGTCTAACGAAATGCTGTTCCAGGAACCCCTCATAGGTGGCTCCGGCGTTCTGACGTGTTCTCTCTTCGTAAAAGATCACAAGAACTCTTGCCACAATCATGTTGGTTGCGGAGCGATAATGAGATGTTTGGGTGCTGCCACGCCCTGCGTTTCTTAAGCTGTCGGCGTGTATGGCAGTTTCCTGTAATGCAGATACCTATAGTGCCCTCGTATAAGCACGAAATTTCGTCAGTATAAGAAAAACCGTGGAAGTGCTCAATTTCGACCCGGGGCCCGGCCAGTCGCACATCCATTGCCGAACCAGCTGTGCCAACAGCGCACATCTGTCGTCGCGAGGCAGCAAACGTGCTTGTACATGTGGTGGGAGGCGAGAAAAAGCAGAACAAGCATGTGCTTCGGAGGAAACGGGGGACGAGAAACGGCAAGGTTGAAGCTGAGGGTGTGTGACTGCAAGAGATCCAAACTTCGGGTTCCACCTTCTCTAGCTTTGGAGGGGCTCTCCATCAGAGATGCTGCACATAATAGTGTTTGTCGTTGAGGCTCAACATGCATGCAAAGTTCATTTGTGTAGCATCGCCGCGAAGCAATGCGCAATGCAATCCGTGTTACCACTGTGTTTGTTTATCCCCTTCTACTATAGTGTAGTGCAGTGGTTCCCAAATAGGGGTCCCCGGACCCCAGGGGGTTCGCGAAGCCACTTCTGGGGTCCGCGAGACCCTCAACAAAAATTATTTTTTTTTTTTAGTTGGCACGTTTTTTGTAGTTTGAAGCGCGAGTGTGCCTCGTATTGATGAACTGACCAGAATGAAGTGATGTGGCACCTTTGTTTTATGTTTTTCTGCTACATATCAATAAAAGGCACCTGTTTCATGCTCTAGATGTGTTAACTTACTAACGTCCCCCCCCCCCCGCTGGAAGTGGTCTCCCATCACTGCCAGCGGTCCGCAAGGGGTCCCCGACACATCCATGGCTGAGAACCACTGGTGTAGTGGATCAATGACGCAACAATCCATAGGATGTCGGGAAAAACATTGTGCACCAGAACGAATTAGTTTATGCCGAAGTCTTTTTGACAGGAACGTGCATTGATAATAGACAAATGCAATCATCCCCTAGATAAGGAAACGTGAGAGTGTTCAGTGTGTCCTTGTGTTGCATTTGGTGGTGTGGGCATTGACGGAAATGTATGTGGGGATCGGGTTAGTAACCAAAATACACCCAAAATGCTACTTTAACCATAAAGTATTGTTCAAAAGTGTTCAAACCATAAAGTATTGTTCAAAAGTAAAGTTCAAAAGGCAGAGACGGTAACTCACGTTACCGGCTCTGCCTTTTCGGCACACGGCCCTTTTGAGTGACCTCTGTAGATCGTGGGGCGTGACCCTCCACTTCTGGGCCCTACCTCTTCCAGTTGGAGATGGACCAGAAGACGCGCCACCTGCTAAAGGCCGTCGTGGTCGCCACCAGCGCCCCCTCCCAACTGGCGAGGCTCACCGAACTCAACGACCACATCCTCAGCTGTCCACGGAGCCAGTGCATCCTCGTTAAGGTAACCTCGCTCGTCTTAACGACACGCCTGCGATACGGTAGATTGGAGCTGATCACACATTGGGCACGCCGTACGTGCGTTGCATCATAAAGGCTCGTTAATACACTTGCATTTCAGTGTGACCCAAGTGCATTCCGCCCATTTAGACTGTTGGACCGCAAGAGTACATTGGGAATAGTTCTAGAACCCTTCTGATCTGCGGACGACTAAACTGGAGGTTTTTCCAGCATTTGCGAGGCCAAATCTATGCGCCATCTACGAGAAATGGTCGCTTATGACGTTGTCATAACCATAATTTTGGCCCACAACGCGGCAGATTGGTGACGAAGTTACAAAAGGAGTCTCGTAAGTGTGTTATAGATGATACGAAATAGGTTCTCATGTTGCAGGAGCGCGCGATTGCCCACCTGCTGAGGCTACGGCAGTACTCCAACAACGCAGCGGTGGTCGCGACGGCGCGGGAGACGCTGGCGCTCCTCGGGCACGTCGACCCGCCCAAGGGGAGGGGCATCCGCATCCTGGCCATCGACGGTGGAGGCACCAAGTGAGTCGTGCTGTCCCCTTCCCCTTGGAGGCATTCAGTTCAATTCGTACGTGCCACTGCCCACCTTCCATGTAGAGTAGTATTTGGGGGTTTTACGTGCCGCATCAGAAAAGGGCAGCAAAGGACCTAGGATTGATTTCGATCACCTAGGGATCTTTAGACATGCACGTGAAGTTCAATAAGCATCTGCTAGATAGCGGGTTGAACACACACTTTAAGTATCCGTAGGCCGATGCTTTGCCTCAAAGCCACCGAGGTGGCTTCACTTTCACACCGGGTAAAAGTCGAGGGGGTGGTCGGACGTGTCCCGTGCAGTAGTGATTGCACAAATGCTTGCCAGTGCGATGTTTGGGTATTTAGAATGATCCTCTTCTTTCCTGCACTATTGTGGCAAAGTCGGTGGTAACACGGAATGTATTGCATGTTGCCTCACGATAACGTCTCACGGAGGAACTCGGCATGCATTTTGTACCTCGACAATGCGAACATTGTCTTGCGTACCATCTTTGAAGCTAAGCCCTGCCAAAGCTAGTACTTTTCAGGCATTAGTTTAGTTTCCGTAAAATCCCGAGCACACGCCCACTCAAAATTTTGAGATAATCATGTAAAACTGGGGGATAGGCACTCCTTAGGTTCAACAATATGTAAATCTATGCCCTTTGTCTATTTTCCGAATGTTACAAAATTGAGGGTTGGGCGCTTATTGTGGAATGGGCGAATGCCCTGTATTTTACGGTAGGCAAAGTAGAAGGGATTGTTTTGGTGGTCCCTCTAAAATATGTGGTTCTTCGGATACGCTTAAAAAAACTGGGACTAGGGAAACAATTTTTTTTTTTCTACCTGGTTAGGACGAAAGAATCTCGAAATAACTGTTCGTTAAAAAAAAAAATAAAAAAATTATTTTCCGTAATATTTATGTTACAATACAAATTTTTCGATTTGCGGGCGAAAACGAAATTGTACTTCTGTGCGATGATGATGTTAGCATTTGTACCCAACTGTACTCCATTCACCCTTAAATGCCGACATACACTTCTCACTTTACACTTTTGCCCTCCTCCTCCTTTCCTCTCTACTTTTTACCTTGCCCCAACTTGGCTCCCCTCGCAGCTTAGGAGAGGGGAACGCTAAGAGGATTATTTTCCCTGCAGAAAACCACAACCAAAGCACTGCGGAAGCCAGCGAGCTCGCGTTGAAGGCAGAGCGGAGCTTTCAGTCTCGGCTTAAGGGCGAACGGAGTATAGTGTGCGCTCAGGGTTCGCTGGGCCTCAGAGCGCGCACTAATTGGGTACAAAGTTTCAGTTTCGCCCGCAAATAAAAACATTTGTATTGTGGCATAAATATTGGGCAAACATATATATATATCTTTTTTTTTTTTTGACAAACTATTAATTTGAGACATGCCTGTGCTAACTATATACAGTCGCCGACCGATTATTCGGACTACGCATGGACCAACAGTTTCAGTTTCGCCCGCAAATAAAAAAAAATTGTATTGTGGCATAAATATTGGGCAAAAATATATATATATTTTTGACAGACATGCCTATCCGTAACTATATACTATAGGGGGTATTCATTGAGCCTGCAGGTTCGATATTGCCAAAGAGCGCCACCGTCGATCCGCCATCTTCGAGGTTGCAGTTTGACTAGCTTGGGTACTCGGTCGTCAGTTGGTAGTGTGTTTTAATTTCATATCGTTGAAGAAGCTTCGTTGAACAGAAGAGAGAAAAAAAGTTAATCTCGGGGGCGGACCGTTTTAATTCCTCTGTTGCCGCGGAGTACCATGTGTAAAGTATAAACCGCATGTAAGCGATTTAGCGAGCGATGAGACAAGTGGCAGTGACCCGCTTCGCTGTCACTCGGTCATTCACGCAACGGGGTAAACCATATGAAAGCGGCAGGAGCAAGCAACCAAGGCGATGAGCAGCGTTTTCTAGAAATCCAGAAACCCAGTGACAGTGAGAAATCTTTTTCGGAGACTATCGTCGCCGTCGCTCGTCTCATCGCTCGCTAAGTCGCTCACATGTGGTTCAGCCTTCACTGTCGCTGATCGCGTAACTTGTTTTTTGGATTTCTAGACAATGTCGCTCATCGCCTTGGTTGCTTGATCTTGTCGCTTTCATGCGGTTTGCCTCATCGAGTGAGTGACCGAGTGACAGCGAAGCGGGTTGCCGTCGCTTGTCTCGTCGCTCACCAAATCTTTTACATTTGGTATTTACTTAAATCGTTTGAGCGATGGTTAACTACGTAGTTGTAGAATGCTCTAATTACACACAGGAAAAGCCTAGCGACGAAAACTTTGCAAAAGTGGGCTTTTTCCTCACCCAAAAAGTAGTGACTAACAGGTGTGAGAGGATAGCAGCCTTAACCCCTTGCCTACTCATTTTTTTTCTTTAAAGATCGTACAGAAAGCTTTATTTAAATCAAGCAATTTGCGTCAAAATAAAGAAAAACGTTTCCTTGGCTTACAGGTGTAGTCTCGTGCTCTATACCAGGACTTCTGGTCGTCTCCTCTTCTTCAGTAGTTCTTCACAGTATGGTAGAAATCGAGAGATTAGCAGAAACCTCACATAGGACATCGTTTTGCCGAAAATTGGGGTCTCCACTATGGACCTCTTGGACCAGTTCATTTTGACTGTATGTTTTTTCACTTACATCATAATGATGCACAAGGCAAAGTATGCCTTTATCTCATCTGGAGTGGTGTCAAACCATTGCTCCTCATAGCATTTCTTGGGACGATCCTCGTCGCCCATCTCGTGTTCGGCGTAGCGATTTGTCTCAGCAGAGACAGATGCCCAAAAATCATGACTTGCAAACACGGAAAAGGTCGACAAGGCGCTTGTCTTCTCACCAAGACTGCGTTGAACCCTTGCTGACACGCCTGGGGTTTCTACAAAGGTGAACTGAGCAGGCTGGTTGTCCCTCTTCTCCCAGTTCCACTGACGTGCAGACGCCAAAGTCGATGAAATGCTTCCAGGATTCGCATCGTTTTCAACACTTTTCTCACTGTTCGTTGAACTCTCATCGGATTCCGAGTAATCGGAAAAACAGCAGGATTCGTCGTTAGAAATACTGGCGCATTCATCACTTCCAAAAAGAAGTCTTTGTATATCTTCGTCCGCCAAAGCAGACCTCCGCGCCGAAGACATGTTTTTGGCGCGCTTGCTTACAATAGCGCGCTTATTTTTTGTCAATGCAGCGCCCTCTTTCTGTCAAAAGGCAAAGCAAACAAGAAAAGAACCCAAGGTAAACAGGAGCAACAGGGGTAGTGCTGCCATCTGCCGCAGAGCTCACAAAACAAGCTCTGAAACCGAAACACGAGTCACACTCGTGGTCGGGTTTTATGGTCCGTAAATGGCGGCACGAGTGACACTCGTTATTAGTAGGCAAGGGGTTAACTTCGACAAATGCGCCACTTGCTAATGAAAAATGTACCACATTTTTCATTAGCGGCATACATGGTGAGCTGCGCGGTATGTTTCTGCACAAGAACGAACACCGTAGGCGCGACATGGAGGTGATGGAGCAGCACGGTCTCACGGCTGAGGTAAAGAGAGTTCGCTAGAAACCAAAAAGAAATACAACTAGCAAAACAAAACAAAAAGTAATCCGACTGTGCTTTGAAAGCACTAGAGTAGAAAAATCACAGTTCTTGCACAAGAGCCACCGCCGTGGGCACGGCACACGACACGGAGCGTCAACACCTTAATGGAGCCGATGGAGCGACACGGTCGCAGTGGACAAGTCCGCTAGCGACAAAAACAAGCTAACAACACAAAAAATATTCCTACCGTGCTTCAAAAGGAAGAAAAACAAACCCTAGTGTTGTTTAAAAAGATTTTTCGAACTCTTAAAATGCTGCTAAACCATCCTGAAAGGTCCGGTCACATGACAGCTGACTGTTACGTGGGATAGAAAGAGACCTCAAAGATGGCGACCGTGGTAATCGATGCCAGTGCCCCTAGCGAGTGACGTCAAGTGAATGTCGCCTATAGTTTCAGTGTCGTTTTAATGGCACTTGTACGTGAGCGACGTGGCTGCCTCACCGCTGCAGGGGCATGCTGGCCATCGAGATCCTGCGTCAGCTGGAGCTGTCCACGGGGCGACGGGTGTTTGAGCTGTTCGACTATGTGGCTGGTGTATCCACGGGGGCCATCCTGAGCTTCCTGTTGGCTGGCCTGCACACCTCCCTGGACCGCTGCGAGTCCCTGTACCGTCGCATGAGCCTGCAGGTCTTTACCCAGAATGCCTGGTGGGGCACCGGAAGGCTCGTCTGGAGCCACGCCTACTACGACACCTCTCACTGGGTGACTGCACTCCGGTGAGGAGCCCCTCTCTCTCAAAAACAATGAAAGAGACAAAGCCGAGTTGGACGTTAGGTCAATCTGCCTTTGAGGGGCGGCGAAACTGGTTTACGCTGCAGACGAGAAATTTGGCCCGTAAAGTATGACGGCTAGCCTACTACAACACCTTGCCCTTGGTAAAGGCTCTTCGGTGAGGAGCCCCTTTCCCTAACTAAAAAACAAACAAATTTGACGTTTGTTTTTATACAGCATAAGGTCGGCCTGCCTTTGAGGTGTGGCGACTCTGGTTTACACTCAAATGGAACTGAGGAGTGTGTTGATTTAATGATAAGCAACGCCGAAAGGATAAAACGCACATCTGGTCGTACGTCCCAGATGTGCGTTTTGTTCTTTCAACGTCAGTTACGGTTTACACTGTAGATGAGATATTTGGCCAGTGCAGTAGCAATACGCGGCCTCACGCCGGCATGGACAGGGGTGGGGATTGAGCGCAGGACACCTGGGTTCTGCAGTGCGAGCCTTTGCTTCACAACCTCCGAGCAGCGGTGCACTCACACTGGGCCGTTGATCCCCCCCCCCCCCCCCCCCCCCCAGTGGAAGCGAGGTTGGGCTTTGTGTAGCTGTAACTGTACCATGCAGTCGTTGGCCAAGTCTAGCGAGCAAACGTCTCGCTAAATTTAGCAGATTGCCGTTATGGGTCACATACGTTGGTTTTAGCCGATTCACACGACAGACGGAATTGTGATTTTTGTCCGAGGACCGTGTATCCCGTGACTGTCACGTCACCGATTCCTGTGATCCGTGCCTCGTTTGTAGGTGCGTGGGCTTATGAAGCCAAGCGCGGATTTTTGGCAGGAGACTGACTTGAAAAGTGTTGTTTAGTCTTGCAGCAGTACAATGTTTTCTTGTTCTTTTGTTCTCAGATGGTTAAAACAAAAAATGTGCATCGTTGTGTTCTGTATGTTTGCTGCACGTTAAAAAAACACTGCAGACACTTTTCCCAGCTGATGCAATGAAGGTTCCGATTCTCCTCCGGGTGCGCGTCAAGATGCTCCCGTCAAAAATTGTCTAGCACGCTGCGATAATTCTTGCACGTCCAATCAGCCTTTCACCGAGCAAGACCTTTCTTGTGGCTGTGGTGTGCTTGAGTATTGTGCACGAGTGCGGAGTGCGCGAAGGCATCTCCAAACGCCCCTCTGCAAGCACAGAACTTCGTCGCTTCTATGCTGAACCCTTCTCGAGCAGGACCATGCCTGTCATTGTCATGCCTTGGGTTAGTAAAGCTAGTGGCACTTCGTGTGAAACCTACCACGGTGTTTTGTCTCAATCTCTATGTAACAGCGGTGTAAGATTCTTTATCGCGGTAGTAAACGTCAATTTCTCTCTTGGACAGCGGTGCCACGGTGCAGTGTTGGAGTTTCGCGGCACTTTGGGGCGGCGAACAGGTTTGGTTTGTCCGCGCTGGCGTCAGCTCATCGTTTCCCTCGTGTGGATGCACTTGGGAGACGGACGAACCGTGGACATGTCGTCACGTAATCAATCCGTCCGCGGATCAGTCTGTCGTGTGAATCGGCCATTTTGCAAATGGCTTCTTGCATCAGCCGTTTCTCTGAGCACAGCGGTGCACAGCAAAGACGCTCGACGCACGCACGCCATTGCGAAGTGGATTCCACCCTATCACGTGTTTCTTCTGTATTTTTGCTTTTGGACCTCAGAAGCACCCATTCCCCAGGTTCTTGACGTTAAAATGATACATTGTACCTATAGGACGGCTTCAAGAAACATTGTTCTAATTCTGACAAGATGTGTGCAGCCATGCCACCTTAGCTGTACATGGTTGCATATTTTCGTTTTCTACACTTTATGATAGCGGTTGTACCATTGAAATGTAATTATCTATTTGCTTGTGTGCCATAAATTTTCTCTTTAAGGCTGTTTTAGTAGCGGTGATGCTAGAAAGGAAAAAAGGACAACCACACCCCGTGTTGACCTCCTCACAGATCCTTTCCTTGACTTTCGCTCGATTTCTATGGTTGCAGAGAGGTCTTTGAAGACAAGACAGTTCTGGAGACAGCGAGGCATCACTGCAGCCCCAAGGTATGAATCAGAGAAGTGTCGGGAGCACAGTTAAATCAATGTGGCGGCCATATTCGCAGCTGGACAGTAGTCAGTGATGTGATTGCTGTGCCAAACTGCGCCAAGGGGCTAACCCTGCTACATTCTGCTACATTTCACCAAAATATGGAGAATCTGCGCCGAGCCTGCACCAAAGGACTAATTTAGGTCGCCTTTCAAAACCGAAACTAGACTGAGTACTGTAATTGAGCAGGCGTGTGTTATGTGGCACAAGCGGCCGCCTGACACAAAGTATTGTGCATCAATTGTCCACTCGGTCTTGCATGGTTTTTCCGGCGTTTCGCGCTCTCGCCTTGGGGGTCTCGTCTCTCGTCTCTTTTTTTTTATATTTTCAGCGATAGACGCGGATGTGTGCAGACACTCCGACGCTAGCGTTCCAGATACCAGCCATGCCGTCATGCTGTGAAACAAAACCATGTTTTTGCACGGCAGGAGTTACTTTGTTAGCTGAAGCAACGGCCATGGGAAAACTATATTTGGGCACTGCCTTTCAGTCACCATGGTCGCGCGACATCGAATGTTGCCGTCCCCACATCACTGCAGATATGGTACTTTCTAAACTGTAGCGTAAAGACCACCGCATGTACATCAACATTCCTGTTCTTGTTTAAATTATACATTACTACAAAAATCCATCTTTAATTCAAAGACCGCTCTGTCAAAGTATTGATTATCTAGATTCCTCTCGGTGGGCCTTCTTTCGAGAGGGACCTCGGTACGTGAAAAATCTGCCGTGAAAGAAAGTTGGTGAAGGGAAGTGAGCTCACGCAAAGAAGGCAATGTCTGCACGCTGAACTCGCATAGCACGCTTCTGTTTGTCTCGAGAGTCGTTGCACTAAGCGCCCCAAGAACGTTTTGAGGCTGGCTCGCAATGTCTTGCATCGATGCACTCAGGTTCTTTATTTTTTGTGTGTTTAGCTTGTACCTTGTTTGCTGGCCTGACAAGCACGTGCCACTAGACTGTTTTTGTCGCATGCTCGAAATTTAAATTTTTTGTACAATTTTAGGGATAAGTTAGCGACGGAACTGAGGGGCATGGTTTCGATTTCGATCGGACAGCCGTTGTCTGCGCTCGCGCGACGAAGAATGCCCAACAGCAAGCCTGCCGAAGTTTGCCTCACATGCATGCGAACATGTTTGCTTGACTGAGGCACCAGCTGGGACGCTTGCGATTCATTGTTTTACGTTTGCTTACTTTTGACGAAAATCTGGCACGTTGGGAACCAGTAAAACGGTGCAAGCGGTTTTTCGAAATTGCTTGGCAATGCCTACAGCACTGTACACTTGTAAGACGTCTGAGCAGTAAAAACAGAAGCAGCGAGTTCCGTCACAACACGTCACATGAGAACATAACAGAAAGTGCCCTTCGTTTGTACAGTACTTAAAACAAATCTTTTTATTTTCCTAAGAATATCTGCTCCAAAATCCCCTTTTGGTGCTCTGAAACACTGTCTTGACTGCTCCAAAAGCCGCTTTTGCTGCTCCAAAATACTGTTTTGGTTGCTCCAAAGGCTGCTCCAAAACACTGTTTTGGTTGCTCCGGAACGTGCGCCAAAATGGCTTAGGCCAATCACATCACTGAGTAGTAGAAGTAGTCCTGTGCCTTTTGCCTTTGTATAGTGGCCTTGGGTTCAGTCATTGCTACGGGCAGGTCGTTCCATCGGAGCCTCGCGTTGCACAATTGTTAAGGGTCTGAGGTATTTTCCATTGTGTGCCTTTTGGCACGAGGGCACAACACTTCAAAACACACAATACGGCAAGTGAATGTATCGTGCATTTGTATTGCTTGCACCCAGTCTTGATTTCTAGTGATTGTTAAGTGTTTGTGCAGCATTCGTGACGAGCTATGAAAATGATGATACACTGCAATGCACCGTCACAAGTATTTGTAGCAAGGCTTGATCCTGCATCATTACATTGGCAGAAATGTACTTATCATTACCGAACAGCGATCAAGACCATGTATGTTTGTTTGTCATTTAATTATAACACTAGTACTGCCTCAAACGGACCTGTAGGGACCGCTGGAAGTGCAGAAACAATATGCTGCAATCATTGCCAGATGGCAAAGAATCGCTTATTAACCGCGCACCCGAAAAGTTTCAATATTCCAAGCAGATAGCAAAGGTCGATTCCCCGTGAGTTTGTGATCCAATACCTCATTGACGCTTTCCTAAGTACACGAGCGATAACACCACAATGCGCTTATCATTTGCCTTTCCTCACTGCCACCCTCTAGCCTACTGCATGAGTGGAGGCTTTGGCACACTGCCGCGGTTCCCACGCACTCCAAATCCTTCTAAAATTACGATTTAGTAGCTTCCAATGACGTTCGTAAGGTTTCTAATTGGAGCCATATGTTCATTTTCAGTAATTAAAAAGTTAATTAGCTGACTTATCGTGGCGATTATTAACCCCCTATATTATGTTCCACTGGTCGTACGACTACCCTGTACAGACTGCATTAGTGTAGCTTTCACAGATTTCTCTTAGGCTACAGAGCCTAAGAGAAACCCCGTATTTGTATTTCAGAGTAAAAGAAAACAATGTGTCTCCCGCGCGCCGTCTTATCTTTCCCGTTTCGTCGATACAACTCTGCGACGTATTTGAGTGGATCAAATTCCAATCGAGCCGACGGGTGCACCTCTCGTTTTCCGCCCCTCCCCTCCCCAGGTGGCAGCAGTGTCTGTGGCGGTGAACCGTCCCCAGCTGCGTCCGTTCGTGTTCCGCAACTACAACCTGCCCAGCCGGGTGGAGTCCCACTACTATGGCAGCTGCAAGTACCAGGTGTGGCAGGCCATACGGGCCTCGGGCGCCGCACCGGGCTACTTCGAGGAGTACGAGCTCGACGGCATTGTGCACCAGGTGGGTTGTGAAGCGCATGCCTGGAGCGAGATCAGTCGCACTCCACCTAGAAATGTACCAAGTGTCCCCCCCCCTCCACCCCTCCCCTGCCCCCCACCCCCCCCCCCCCCCCAAAAAAAAAAATTACTAGGCATTTTTTGCATCACCGAACGCTTGTTCTCCGCCCAGACGTAGCGCTAGCGGTATGAACCAGGTGCCAAAGTTTCGGCACCAACCGTTATATTATTCGAAAGTTACAAATGTTTTTTCTGAAATTTTCAGTGGGATAATGGCAGCCGACGGTGCTCTCAAATACGTGGGGCTCTGCAATGCCAGAAACCAAAAGCGGGCGAAAGTGGGCCAGATTTTCCCATTGAACATTTCGGAATATTGTCACGGGTGGTGACCAATAAACAAGAAATGAACAGGAAGAAATAAACGTTTAATGTGGCGAACTTGTGCCAAAATAAAAAAATGAAAGCCGCTTACAACTCCCTGTAACGCCGAATTAGAGTGCAGCTCTTGAGGAGGAGGAGGGAAGGGCACTGGGGGGGGGGGGTCAAACTAACCAGGTGGGGGGTCACGTGACCTTGGGGGTCACGTGACCCCCAATGCCGATGATGTCATCACTGACGTCACTGCTGACGTCATCAGTGACGATGACGATGCGGGTACCGATGACGTCATTAGTGACGTCACTGATGACTTCACCAGTGACGTCATTAGTGACGTCACTGATGACTTCACCAGTGATGATGACGATGACGATGCGAATGTCGGTGACGTCATCAGTGACGTCGCTGATGACGTCATCAGTGATGATGACGATGACGATGCGGATGCCGGTGACGACATCAGTGACGTCACTGATGACGTCATCAGTGATGATGACGATGACAATGCGGATGTCGGTAACGTCATCAGTGATGATGACGATGCCGATGCCGGTGACGTCATCAGTGATGATGACGATGACGATGTGGATGCCGGTGACGTCATCAGTGATGATGACGATGTGGATGCCGGTGACGTCATCAGTGATGATGACGATAATGATGTGGATGCCGGTGACGTCATCAGTGATGATGACGATGACGATGTGGATGCCGGTGACGTCATCAGTGATGATGACGATGGGATGCCGGTGACGTCATCAGTGACGATGACGATGACGATGCGGATGCCGGTGACGTCATCAGTGATGATGACGATGACGATGTGGATGCCGGTGACGTCATCAGTGATGATGACGATGACGATGTGGATGCCGGTGACGTCATCAGTCATGATGACGATGACGATGCGGATTCCGGTGACGTCATCAGTGATGATGACGATGTGGATGCCGGGGACGTCATCACTGATGATGACGATGTGGATGCCGGTGACGTCATCAGTGATGATGACGATGACGATGTGGATGCCGGTGACGTCATCAGTGACGATGACGTCATCGGGGGGTCACGCGACATTGGCGGGGGTCACGTGACCTCGAGGAGGGGGTCACGTGACCTCAGGGGAGCCACGTGACTTTGGGGGTCACGTGACCTCGGGGGGTCACGTGACCCCCCACGAGGTCACGTGACCCCGGTGGGGGCTCGCGCGGTGCATTATGGGACATTTCCCATGATGCACCGCGCGGTTACGGCGACGGCGACGCCGCTCAAGCCGGAAACGGGCCCCTAAGAGCTGCGCTCTAAAAGGTACAAAAGATAATAACAGAGCGTCGAGGTCGGCGTAGCAGCAGAGTCGAACGCTGGGGCGAAACTGACTCCGGCTTGCCACGCAGAGCCGCTTTTGTACACGCGTTCGCTTCTGGAGCATTCGACGTAGAAGGTTCGACGCGTAGAACAGAAACTCGAATCATAGAAGTTCGTAGAAGAAGAAGTAGAAGTAGAAGAAGACGTAGAAGGTTCGACGCGTAGAACAGAAACTCGAATCAGCTAGACAGTTCTCGAATTCACCAGAACATCTCATTACAGTGTCAACAAAATGCGTAGCCGCGGCCAGGGATTGAACCCTGGCCCTTCGCGTGGGAGGCAAGCGCGATAACCGTTAGGCTACGGCCGCGCTGCCTACTTGGCGCGCGGCAATATCGCATATCTTTTTAATAATGGCTAGTTCTGAATCTTTGGCATATAATTTAGTTTGATGATGCATACTGTAAAATCCTGTAAAAGCCTTCCCCTAAGAGATTGCCCATCCCGTTTTTCTGGCTCAGTATCTGTAACATAAAAATTACGAAACATCGCCCACCCCCCGATTCCCGTTGGACATCAAGCGATGTCCGATGGGAATCGCACATCAACGGCGCAATTTGCGGTACCGGTGTGTCCGAGAAGCGAGTTCATAATGGTTTCTTGCATTTTTGTCTGCAATCTGCGTGCATAATATCGGCTCCCGTAGCACGCAATTTGTTTCTGCGTGTATATTGTATCGTGAAATGCGAATCTGCTGCATTGGCAATTTGCACTATCCGTTCCCGAGTTCGTAGCGGATTCCCGTGTTTTTGCCTGCGATCTGCGCACGCAATATCGAACGTGCGAGTCCGCGATCTGCGGTATTTGTTTTTGTGACATGCGAGTTTGTAGCTCATACCCGCATTTTTGTCCACGATCTGCGCGCGCGATGTGGGTTTCCGTGACAGGTAAGATTGTAGCGGGTTCCCGCGTCTTTATTACACCATGAAACTTGAATCTGCTGCGTCCGTGATCTTCGGTATCCGTTCCCGTGAGATGCGAGTTCTCGGCGGGTTTCCGTGAGTCCTTCGCACCGTGAAATGCGAATCTGCTGCGTCGGCCACTTGTGGTATCCTTTCCTGTGACACAGGAGTTTGTAGCGAATTCCCACGTGTTTATCACATCGCAGGGGTGGAACGGCTGCGCCATTTGCGCCATTTTGCGCCAGACGCATGTGTCTGCGCCATCCTGCGCCATGTTGCAGAAACTGCGCCAAAGCCAATACCTCGCACCATTATGCGCCAAATCGCAAAACGTGCGCCAAAAAAAACGTTTTATTTTGTCTTGGTTTCGGTTTTTATCGACTCGATTGTCAACAATGAGGGCGTTTAGCCTGGTCGGTCTTGCAATCCCTTGTTCTGTTTATTCCTCTTGTCTATCCCGAGTCGGAAGCGCGCGAAAAAACTCGGATTCTAAGCGCTACACCACCTGCGACTGGATTGTTACTCTTCAACCATAAGCGGTAGGGCAAGTAGGCCGAGGTGAGGTCGAGTCGTTAAGCGTCAGATTGCATGAGGCTCTGCGGCCCGGGATCCGGACGTCATCTAGTCGAAAGCAAATAAGCGAAATATTCCTTTTAGTGCTTCATCATTAGGAGTTGGAACCGCATTCTTGCAAGATAAATCGTGATTTGATAGAACTGAAACGCGGTCCGATCCGAAACCTTGCCGGTCAGCAGCTCTACTTATCTGCTCGGCGTACTTCAACCTTGCTCCTGCTTATCGCTTCAAATACGATAACTTCGTTAATCGTAGTCTGCTGCTTCGATATCGAGTTGCACAATAGGATAAACTCGAAATTTGTTGCCCTGTCCCTCCGTGCAACTGCACGTCCGTTGTTTACGCACGTCACGTGGTTCACACATATAGTTACTATGTCGAGCACGTGTGGGTTGTGCGATAAGCAGAGCTGGTTTGCATCTTGAGCGTCTGAAGGCCACTCAGAAAATATCAAGGATGCTATCTTCAGAAACATAGAGTACTTGCTGTTTGATTCTCATTAAGGCTCACAAAGATTCAAGTTTTCGCATCTGTTACACTGTTATCCCCTCTACCTAGGTCCCTAACCGCTCATGTTCATCTCTGCTGCTAAGCACAATTGAAATTGTTTTCGTGCTTGTCTAAGACACAAGCTGAAGTGCAATGCAAACTGATCTGAGCTGCTCCTAGCCTGCTCCAGAATGTAGTTTTAGCTGCTCCCAACCTGCTCCAAAACAGCTGTTTCAGCTGCTCCCGTGGCTGCTCCCAAGTACATTTCATGAGTTCCACCCCTGCATCGTGAAATGCGAATTTGCCGTGTCCGCGATCTACGGTATCAGTTATCAGTTCCCGCGTCACATGGTTTGTAGCAGGTGCCCTGGTGCTTGTCATTAATTTTTGATGTTTTGCTGCGGCATCCCCAAAGATAGCCCACCCCATGTTTTTCACCATTTATCACTACATTTTGGGTGGGCGTCCTTATGGGATTTAACAATAGTTCATTTTTGAAAAAAAAAAAAAAGAACACTGACATTTTTTTGGGGGGAGGGTTGTAAATTATTAAAGAAACATGACAAATTTTTTTCTACATAATCGCCCGTATTTACCAGGCGTGAGTAGTTTCTGTTTAAGCACTGACTAGCGACGTAATCGACTAAAATGATAGTGTGGCAAAGCGATAGTTGCTGCTAAAAGAAGTCGACTAATAAATCTTCGTCATGGGGTAGGGCTAGTTTAGCGGGTGACTAGCAGCTTAGCGCCAGGGCCGACTCGTATCACCACTGACCGCCAGCGCTAACAAAACACTTACTGTCTTGGAATGCTGGGGGACACATCTAGAAAGAATTCGAAGAGCAAATATTGTGTAAAAAGCCATGATCAATGGTCAGAGATACTGCTAGAGATATCTCAGCACGGCGCTGGACGATGACATAAAATACATTTATGGGCGCTTCCATATTTGTTAATGTCGCTGGCAATGCAACTTCCGTGTTTCTCCCTCCTCTTGGACAATTAGTCTCTCATTGTAACTTTTGTTTTTCCTGATAAACATTTAAATATTAGTTTTTATATGATAAAATAGCCATTTATGCAGCGGCGTTTAAGTATGCATATGTGTCACCAATCTTTTTATGTCACTTCCGCTTGTTAGTTCTGAGTAGATAGTCACCCGCTCGCTTCACGCTCATGAACGCCAGAATTAGTTGATCCTTAGTCGCAGATTTTTTCTCTTAGTTCGTGACTACTTAGACGTGATGCTAATTTGAAAACAGTGCTAGGTGGTCACGACAGGTGAAATGGCTGAATGTGTCTTAACTTAGAACTAAATAAAAAAAAAAATGGCACAAAGAAAGTGTAATGCAAAAGTGTAAAGGCTGGTTCACACACTTGCGTTTGCTTGTGACCGAGTTCCCGCGATTACTCGCAACGAGAGGGCATCCCGGCACCATTTGTGAGGCAGCCCTGAAACTGCATTTCACCAGAGCGGAGGCTTTGCAGTATTTGCGGGATCATATGTATGTACTTATCTACAAGAAATGGTTTATAACATTGTCAAAGTTATTTAAACCAAAAAAATAAATGAGGCTCAAAAAAAAATGTATACGGAAATTGTGAGCGTTCCACGGCTTCCCGATAGGTGTCGCCACTGTCATAAGAGATCACAAGAGGTTGTGAGGCACTCAGTCATAAACAGTTGCAAGCGTGTGATCCAGTCTTAACGCGTAACTTCCCCGCTACGTTTAGCGAGGCAGCACTTCTCGCCAAACCGTGGGCTTAATTGTGCCCGAAGTGCCGTTGCGGTCACGGCGTCTAGCGAAGCTGAGCCGTGCCTCGTACCCAGGACGGGGGCCTGATGGTGAACAACCCGACGGCGGTGGCCATCCACGAGGCCAAGCTGCTGTGGCCCAGGGAGCACATCCAGTGCGTGGTGTCCCTGGGCGGCGGCCGCTTCATTCCCGCGTCCCAGGACACGCCCCAGGGACTCTCCTCCCTCAAGAGCAAGGTGCTCAAGGTCATCGAGAGTGCCACCGACACAGAAGGTATGTACCTGCCGCTCGTCTCGGGCTGTGGGGTGCTGCTTTCGGAGTCACAACTCGGCCAACGTTGTTCGCCGCGGTGGCGCGAGCGCCGCGGCACGCCTGTATCCGGCGTTGACATCTTTGCTCCGAGTCATAGAGGCTTGCGCAGTTTCCTCGGTGCAGTAGCTCCGCACTGCCGCAAGAGCGAGCGGCTTCATCTTGCATCTCGTTCACACGTGCTTTCGTGCGAGAGAGATGCCGGACGAAGCCGCGCATCTGCGCAAGTTGCTTCGACGGCGTTCAAGCACTGCAGAGGTTACGTCAGCCTTTACAGTGTGATACAAAACAGTCCCGACAGGTTTCCAGTTAGGTATCGTTTGCAGAAAAAGAAAGAAGTGTGTCACTTAGTGTGCCATTTCCAGTGATCCATTAGCATGCAATTCCCAACCTTCGGCGAATTGGGAGCGACTGCTTTTCAAATGCGAAGCAACAATGAGCGCGTCTTTGACCGGTGCATTTAGCATCCTATCTTGCTCGTGCATCAAAAGTGATCCCAAAGTGGCAACAAATGACGTCGCAAAAGCCGGAGGCAGCATTCCAAAGTTTATTCGATCCGACCCCGGAGTAAAGGTTTCGTACTATGGCATTTCAAAACTTACTCGCTCTTACTCAATGACTTTAGAAATCGCTTTCCAGAAGGTTGTTTATTCCGGAGTAAGTACTCGCGCTACCCTCCTGAGATCGGCGGGTGACGTCAGTAAAGGCGTCACGTGATCTGTTCGCTGTGTCCTTGTTGTCTGCTTTCTGCGCTGACTGTTACCGAAGCTCGTCTGCTTCGTTGGCTCTGGCGGCAGACAATTGAAATGGTAGAGAATGAGGTGCAGTTATTTATGTGTGGTTACTGCGATTTTTTGTTTTCAACGCACGAATTGAGTGTGCACCACATCCAGACCGTGCACCTTCCTCAGGAAGGTATAGCTGTTGTTATTATTAGAAAGCGAGCGTAAACAGGAGCTTTACCGTATTTTTACGTTCAAGGCTGAAGATGTTTGAATGCAGTAGATGATGTAAAAGTAATTTTTTTTTTTTTCCCAGGGTGTGCGTAATGGGAAGATAATGCTTGTAAAGCAGTGAAGGCTTCGAAGAATTCATGTATGGGATCTGTCAAACAAACATAATTAGTTACATATCAGCGTTGAGAAAGCCCCTCGCGCTGTACTGCTACACCGTCTGGAAGCAGATTCTAAATTTCTGCAAAACATAATCAGCACAAGTTACGATGCGTGGAATGTATACGTTTAAAAAAACTCAGACTAGAATTTAAAAAAAAAAATTTTAGATCTATTTGAAAGGAGTAAGTCATTTTGATCTCAAGAAACAGCCCAAAAAGAGGGGTAAGCGAGTGGAACCACCTCTGAAAGTGCCGGTTGTCACCGTCGAAGAAAAACTTTGCAGCGGTTGATATTATTGCATCTTTGCGTGCTTCCTCTACAATCAAAAGCAAACGTTCGCTATTTTCCACCGTTGCTGCCATGTTTACTTTTTGCCGTAGCTCAAGACGAAGTCGATCCACGTAGTATCTAGGCGATAATCCCGGCCGTTCCAAAATTGAGTCGCGGATTCTTTACTCGCGATGTCACGTGACATTTCCCACTGACGTAGGAGAAAGGTTATTCAGGTATGTTGCGACAGCGCAACACCTTTACAACGCCATCAAGCGGAAAACAAGGGACCACTTTTTTGGACACGATAAACACACCGGTCGGAGACGCGTTTCAGACGCCGGGACGAAGCATCTCTGTCCACATTTGTCTTACCGCGCATTTGTCTCGTCTCTTTCGGACAGCGGTGCACACGACGGTCCAAGACCTGCTTCCTCCGGGCACCTACTTCCGCTTCAATCCCTACCTCTCGGAGCACGTCACCCTGGACGAGAGCCGGGCGGAGAAGCTGGACCAGCTCAAGCAGGACGCGCAGATGTACCTCCGGCGCAACTCGGACAAGTTCAATTCGGCCATCGGCTGCCTCGGCCACCAGCGCGGCTTCCTCCAGAGGCTGGAGGACTGGCTGCGCCTGCAGGTCGCCATCAAGTGGTGACTGAGCGTCCGTCCTAGCAGACGACGCTCCGACCGCCGTCCGTCTTTCCGTGGGGTGGCTGTCACGTTGTAAGGTGTTAGGCCTACCCCAGATCTCCGTACCTCCGCCGCGGAAAAGTTCTTATGGTTTTGCGACGTCGTCAGCTTGAAGAGGGTTGTGGCGAGAAAGGGCGGGTAGGGTGGTTATTTGCAAGCATGCCTGTAAGCACTTGCATCTTACGAAAGCCATTTACGTCTTACAAATAAGAGAATGGTTAGTTTGAAACTTTAGCCTCTGGTATGGGCCACTAACGTTACGTTCGGGCGGAGACCGAGCATTTGACGATAAGTAGCTTATTTTTGCGACAAAAAAAGGAAGTTTCTGTAAATTTTTCTTTAGGGGACACACCATACGTTGGACTGCGAGCCAACGTATGCCATTTGACGACCTGGAGAAATGGTGAGGCCTCTTCTCCGACCGGCGGGGTGCGTGCAAATCGAGGCATTTATTCTCAGACTGATGGGGGAGCGGAGCATCAGTGGGGCCCGATGTCCGGCCAGAATGTGATGCACATTTATTTCCACATGAAACGTCGACCTTCCAGTTGCCAGTGGTGCCCGCCGAACATCTGACCTGTGACCTGTCGCTCACTTAGCACTAACGTACGTCCATTTTTGGGCCGACAATGTGCTTCTGTTCGGTAGCAGTTTCCTGCATTGAACACCAAATTGTCACTCGCTTGCATGCAAGCTGATGTTCTTCTGACTTGTATGCTTGTTTACGACGCAACGGTACTAGTATATGTTTGCTATCTGATCAATGAGGTAAAACCGCACTGCTAGATGACAAGTTGACTGCGCCATTTTTTGCGTGCCGACACTCGAATAGTTTTTGCACATGCTAAAGTGAAGAAGTCTATTAGTCGTAATGCTGCTTTACAAGTTTACATCGTTCTCCAGTACCATATGTATATGACACTTGATCGCCTACTCATTTACTAGACAAGGGGACATCCCATCGCTATGCGATTTTTTTTCCACTCTGTCACAAATGCAAATCAGTGTTTCAGTCCTGTTACAACAGGAAGTGACACCGAATGTGAATTCACATTTCAATTTCAGCCATGTGAGACATGCAAAAGTTGATTTACTTCTGATTTACTTCAAAAGTTATATTTAATTATTTGTTTCTTTTTTTTTTCTTAAAGACTTATAGTCTTGTTTTAATTGGAATCTCCAGGGAAAACAAAAACTGGTTATTGTTGGCTCAGTTGACAGTGGAATGTTTAGCATATCTTTAGCGACTGCTTTACCTAAGTGTATGTATATAGTAAAGTAGGGACCTGTAAATATATTTTTACTCTCTAATACCTTATTTTTTGTGACTGTTCTGTAGCTGCTAGAGTATTTATAATTTGCACCTCTGACCCAACTAGTCAATTTCAAAGGGAGTTCTTTTTGTGGCATGCAAACCCTGGCATGTTCACAACAGTGTTAGAAACATGCTGTGTTTCTAGCATGTAAATAAAGTTGTTCTGTTCTTATGTGGTTTGACTTGTCTTTGTAAGCATTACAATGCAGTGGCTTAGCCAAGGGGGCTTATAAAGCTTCAGCCCCCCCCCCCCAAATCCAGCTGACCCTATTATTAGGATTCCGTGTTTACGGAGTTAGCCCAATTTGGAGAGTGTTTTATGGAGTTTATTGTTTGCTGAAAACTCCCGAGTCTATCAAAGTTTATTAATTCTTCAATATTCATAGCTTAATTTCGCTGTTTTCTTATTGAAAAAAAAAAAAAAAATATTGGTATAAACATATGTGTTAGCTTCAAAAGAACGAGCTTCTATCAATTAATATATCTTTTGCTGAATTTGGCATTGGCGACGTTGCCATTGGTAATACTAGTTTGTCCCGCGACAAAAGTAGCAAACAAGTCTCTCTTCGATAAACGTCGAAACCTTAAAATCAATAAACTCGTGAAGGTGGTCACTAGGAACCTCGTGTTCGTCCCATCCTACAACCCGCCCTGCCGCTACGGACGGTAGAAAGGTAAAATGTGCAATATAAAGGCTTCAACTTCCTACCCCCTCTTCCCCCTTCTATGAAATATCTATGGTTCACAGCTTTCACTGTTACCCCTGCTTTCTCTAGGAAGCGCTATGGCTCAAACTGGAAACCGGAGCGGTGGCTTTTACTGTGACCCCAAAGATCCTGTTGGGGTATGGCCAGGCAACAGGCGACCACGGAGAGAGAATGGGTCAAGACGATTTGCGAAGAGGCGACGCGGGCCGGAACTCAACAGTGGCAGGGGGCGACCCAGAAGAAACGGAGCCTCGATACTGACCGAAAACACAAGAGAACCAGCCCCATACGGCGGGGACAAAGCCAGTGCCCTGCTTTTTCAGACACGAATGGGCTGCCTCCTGACCCAGACATGGAGGTGCGAGCTGTGCGGGGAGAACCCAACCCGTCGACTTCGTCAGTCGATGCAAACGTCTTGAACACACCAGGAGAAATTGCGGTGGCTTAGCTCTGCTATGCCAGGATATACGCAGCGTGAGCTTATGCGCACAAAATGAGAGGTGCTATCAAGCGGCTTCGGTGCAGCATTAGACTTGGCTACTGCGCAACGGAGGCGCACAGCTGGGCACGCGGCGGCGCCAGTGCGTTTGCTGAGGCTCCGACGTCACTCCTCTGGAATGCGCAGACCGGCGAGGCGGGTGTGGCGGTGGCTTCGCGTGGCTCTCATAATGAGCCGTGCTCATTACGTGGAGCTTTGCCACCGCCGCGCACTCTGCATAATAAGCACGGCTCATTATGAGGGTTACTCGAGACTGTATACAACCTCGGCCAGTGTAGCTAATGCTACAAAACTCCCCAAGCCGTGGCTTGGAACGTGCCCTGGGCCCCTGGGGTCTGGTAAAGTCACTGGATCTTGGGAAAGTAGTGCCAAGCTCCCCGTATGGTCACAATGTTGATCTGTAAAGTGCGATTTCTCCTTGACCCCTCTCTGTTCTTGGTGAGCCGATCTAAATTCGCTTCATGGTGACTGGTAGCTTAATGGAGGCATTTCTTGTACACCGAGATTTTGCTATCCGCACACCGGCGAAACAAGCGTACATCTTCGTACCACGACCGCATGCTGTGTCGGTGCTTGGGGGCAATGAAAAATAAGTTTACTGCTTTAAAATATGCAAGAAGCACAGTATAATTGTAAGACAAATATGGAGATGGGCATGATTGATAAGTTGATTGCACACACAGTGCCAAAGACGCTTATATTGGTGAGAAATGCTTTCAGTACGATGATGCTCCATGGTGATCTTGGCGCGACTGGTTAGAACGACTCTCTGGAAGCTTCGAAGATTTTAATAAACCGAGATGGCGATTTTCATGGCGTAGACAGATTAGCCAATCACCTTGCGAGGTTTTAGTCATCTGTATGTTAGTATCTGTTTGTGTCCGGCTAGCAGGTGGGGAAGGCAACAGCGCTACTTTCCCAGGATCCAGTGACTTTGGGGTCTGGGACTCGCGGACGCAGACGACGACGGTGTGCGGAAGACACGGAGCGCCGCCTGGTGATGTGGGAGAGACTTAGTCGCAATACTCTCGACGGCCGTGGACTTCAGAACTCAGAAGTGAACCTTTTTATTTTATTACGTAACCAGAGGTACTCTTTCAGAGTACCCGCCCTAGCCCAAAAGGGGAGGCACTCACTCGATCAAACGACGTTTTAGCGAACGTCGGCGTTTCACCGAGTGCCACTTCCGACGCAAAGCGGCGTTTAGGCAAGTTTACGGGTGGGTCAAGTGGGTTAACATTTTTGTAATGAGCCGCCGGAAAATTTGGGCTCTTGTTTACCTGACCCCTAAATGAGTTATCCTGGTTATCCAGCGACAGAAATGTAGAAAAGGAAGAAGCCGCCAAAATTGCAAGGTAGGTGACGCGAGCCACCGCCCATTAGAATGCGTATGACCATGCTCCTTCATCCACTCGTCTATCCGCGACCCCGCCGCAAAACATGGCAGCCAAAAAAATGGCCGCTTCCACGGTCGTCCAGCGAAACCTGCCGTACCTCCGACAACAGCTCCTGGCCGCCCTGCAGACCTGCAGCGTGGTGGTACGCGTGCTCAGCCTGGCCCTATTCCTCTGCTATTTCCTCTCGTTCAGCCGCGCCGCGTCCCTGGCCGTCTGCGTCACGCCGGGATACATCATCCCGCCGAGCTTCTGGATATGGACCGCCTTCACGCACGCCTTCTTCGAGAACCGAATTTGGATGGTCCTGGCGGACATCATAACCGTCGGGCTGTGCGGCAAGCTTATCGAACCCTTATGGGGCGCCATCGAGATGCTCACGTTCTTCGCCATCGTGAACACGTCGGTGGCGGCGGCTTCGGTGGCCTACTACATCTTCCTCTACTCGCTTACTTGGAACCCGGACTACCTGTTCGCGGTCCACATCCACGGACTGGCGGGCTACTGCGCGGGTGTCATGGTGGCCGTTAAGCAGATTATGCCCGACCACGTCCTGGTGTCGCTGCCCTTCGGCAAGCTGAGGAACCGTAACGTGCCCCTGACCGTGCTCCTGTTCACCGTAGTGTTTTGGGCGTGCGGCGTCTTGCGAGGCACCTACCCGGTCATGTTTACGTCGGGCGTGCTGTCTTCCTGGGTCTACCTGAGGTTCTACCAGTATCACAGCAACGGGAGCAAGGGGGACATGGCGGATCACTTCACCTTCGCCAGGTGGGCGCATCCCTGCTTTTTCGTTTGTGTGATGTTGCGTTGTCTGCTTCTACCCTTACCGATTGTTTTCAGCTGCAGAACCCCTGACCGATGGAATGGCATCCAAGACCGAAATTAGAACTCTGATTCGCTGTCTTGGGGAGATAGGGAAGGGACCAGCCAATCAGGGACTCCGGTGGCCATATTGGTTTGTAGGGAGGACAATGACATCATTTGCGCAGTTTGCTCCGTGATGCTGACGACTTTCTTCTGGCTTGAGGGACTGGTTCATTTGATAATGAGGCTCTAGAAAGCGATTTTGTATGCTTTTATAGACCAGCAGCAAAGTTCTATTGTGACGCGTTGTTGCTTAGCGACATTTCTTCCATGTTACCACTGTCGTAGTGCAAAAGCTGTTAGGCGGTCCCACAAACAATGTCGGTCACTCCTTTCAACAGCAGGCAAAACGGCTGACAGAAGTGGTTTGTAGTGTCACTCCAGGCAGAATGTCATTACGGCATTTCAGCGGGTTTGTGGGCGGGTTATATATCGACTCTTGCAGATGCTTTAAAAAACTCTAACTGCTCTATTGTCCCAAAAGATCCTGCCCTTATGTGTTCTTATTCCTGTTCCTGAAAAAACAAACAAGAAAAACACAGAAAGGTTAATTTTTTTTCACAAATAACGTTGCCCAGGTTCAGTCAAGCTGTAGGACGGGAAATCTCGATTTCGATAATGATGTTCACAACTATCTCGATAACTTGAAACATGAATGAATAAAAAGGTTATTTCTTGGTCTTCAAAACGATATGACACTTTTTTTTACGTAGTATTATAGCTGTCCTAGGTGAGAAACCCTGTTCGAGCTTTTTTCGGTTGCACATCGTAAATCAACCCAGTGTTGGAATAGTTGTCGAAGTGGGGGTGGAGATATGGAACTAAAGTGAAAGTGCAGGCGAGCTAGGTAGACATGGTAACCTAGGAGCAAAAGAAAACAAAAAAGCGTCCGGCCTTTTCATGCCCCCCTCCTCTTTGGTTACTTTGTGTGTGGCCTTTGCCTGCCGATTTGCAATGCACAAAGTTGACACCTGGTTTTTTTTTTTTTCGCTGTGTGCAGCTTCTTCCCCAACGTGCTACAGCCTCCGATCGCCCTGGTGAGCAACCTCATCTTCAACTTCTTTGTCAAGATCAAGCTGTGCAGGAAGCCACCCCGCAAGTACAACCTGGCCAGCGGGGCGTCCTCAACGGTCACCATCAGCCTACCCGGTACGGATCCGCAAGACGCAGAGAGGCGGAGGTGGGTGGCATAGTCAGGTTGACCGTTTTTTCTTTCCTCCTTACATGGTCATGTATCGTCTGTCTGAGGGCAGTTAACAGTTTGCAAAGTTAACATTCCGGCTGATTTACGCTCCACAAAACAAGCAATTTGTCCGAAAAGTACTTCAATATGTGTCTCCTTAGGTTATGAATCAAGAGAGCACGTCTTTTAGTGAAAACGTTGGGAGCAACAAACTCCCATATGTCAAGAGCTGAAGACCCGACAACCTTCATGTCCATTGGGGCCGGCCGACCTCACGCCGTCTAATTTGCTTCACGTTTTATAGCTATAGCCTCAAACCACTCACTAAAATGGCAAGTGTCCTCCAACCAGGTGCTCATTCATACCCCCTTATAAGAGCTCGTGCAATAAGGCTATGCAAACTACACAATTTTCTTTATGTGCTGGATGACCCGCACCTACACTCGTGCATTTCCGGGTTCTGCGGAGCACGAAACAAACGATTCCCGTCACCTCGTCTTTCCACAGGCAAATAGCGCTCCGTGCCCTGAGCGAGCGACTGACCAAAGTGGAACAGCAATGGCCGCTACTCTCGGACGAAGAGCAGTCGTCCACCGCAAGCAGTGGCAGCACGGCGCCCTCTCTCGGCACGCCGCTGCACCACCAGAAAGGCGGCGCGGGTGAGGGTGCAACGACGGCGTCGCCGCCATTGCAAGTTGCCATCTCGATGCCGGGCGCCACATCTGCCCCTGGCGCAAGCACGTCGCACGAGACACTAAAAAACGTCGCTTCTCCCGGCCTCGCGTGACGGCCGACGGTAGCCACTGCGCAACCTCCACACCGTGGGGACACGGAATTGTTGCCGTTGTTGTGGGACCCATGAGGACTCCGGAAGAAGTCACTTCCCACGTTGATCGTTGATTGTTTTCTCACCACCTAGGGGAGAAGCAGGGGTAAACAAACCTAACGAAAAAAGGTGACAACCCCTTTCAAGGGGATCACCATTTCTTTTTTTTTTTTGCGTGCGCGTGAAATTTTTAAAACATTTTTTTTTCTATTTAAACAGTTGTGGTTCAACGGTGCGCAAGACCGAGCAGTAACCCGAGTTTCATGGCATCCTGGAGTAATTGCGAGGTGGCCAACGCGATTTTGGGTAGCAGGCGAAGCGCCGTCCACCATCGTGCGGAGTGACTTTGGCGTGTTACGATTGTGTGCGTGGCGAAGATATATCTGTGCAACTCTGTTTACTTGGGTCTGTGAGTGGATGGGGGCATCATAGAAGTTGAGTTTTGTAATTTGGCACTGCACATCGGAAGTCTGAATTTTTCCTTTCTTTTCTGTGGATTCTAATATATATATATATAAATATAAACATGCTTATATAATTGTTTTAGCAGGGCATCTGTCAGCCTGGCATTGCAAATACTGCAGGTTCTTTTTTTTTCTTGTGCACATTGGTTTAGGATTTTGGGAAAGAGGGCACAGCTCCATCGTCATGCATCTGTACATATTTCGAGGCTGCTTCCTTCCTCGTGTCTTTGTTTTCCGGGAAGAGCGTTCCATGTACAGATATCCTGTATTTAAGTGTCGCCTCATCGAATAAAGGCTGCAAGCGTTTCCAGCAGTAACCGGAGGTTGAGAAACTATTACGGATTAGAACGTTGCACGCTTCACACCAGCCTACCATCACAAGTGTTTGTGCGACGTGCCACCGAGCCATAAATTTCTTTACCAGATTGCAAAGGTGGGAATAGAAGCGTACCATTCCTTTCGGTCTCTGCAGTACCAAACTTGCTGACATTGTCACGTGTTTGAGGTTGCGCGCAGAGCGCTGCATTGGGAAGTGATGCCACACTACTGCTGTGTCTCGCTGTGCAATCAACGGAAAAATAAGGAGCCAGCAAAAGTAAATATACATATTTTGTTTCTTAACTTTTTTATTTAAGATTTTATGGCGAATCTTGGGAATAGTCGTGGCGTTTAACTGGAACTATATCCGAGTGGCAAAATGGCAGTGCCCATGCTGTCTGCCTCTACCATGGGCTCTGTCCAATTCTATCGGTTGCATCCACAGCAAGCAAAAGGACAGCAACAGTAAAGACACCGGATCAACTGGGGCTCGTGACTCTTTCATGGGGCTACTTTTGCATTGCTTGTCACACTGCGTGCGGCAAGCAGTTTTTCTGATGACTATATTCTTGGTGTCGTTTCAGTCATTCTGAACAGAACCAATGCAACTTTCTGAACCGGGCTTACTAATATAATTAATTTTGAAGTACCCAACACCTCTGCCACGTCCTAGAAAAAGAACATTGTAAGAAGTCATACCCAACTTTCTTGGACATCAACGCCTCGGAGCGTGCACTAAAATGACAATTTCAACCGAACAACAACAAACATTACAATGTTCCCCGAGAATATTGTAGGTGACAGTCATAAAATATTTATAGGCAGTAGTTGAACATTTGGACACATATAGTTTTTATTTCACAGGTCTACAATTTGTTTTGCATCTTTTTTTATGGGCCACGTTCACTAAATTGTCAATTTCTGCTGTTCTTGACGAAAGATCGTAATGTTCCCGAGGGCTGTAATTGACAGGGTATCTTATAAGCGAAATTAATTAGACTTTTTATATTTTTTTTGACAACTTTTTATTCCACAAAATGTCCCAGAAAGTTTGCCAAAACTGCGAGCGGGGACGGTGGTGAAGCCTCGATCGAACATGGCGCGGTCGCTGGATAATCTGCGTGGCTGCTGAGAGGTTACGCTAACAATGAATAAGGTCTGAAAGTAGCACCGCAATTCTAACGCATTACTTGTTTGTGACGCTATTTGCAATTGCAGTAACTACTTTTGTAGAAAAGCAGTTGTAATTAAATTACGTTGCAGAAATAATTTACCCTGGTAGGCAGACTCTGTGGTTGCCGTCAGAGCCGTGGTTGCCGTGTAAGGCGTGGTGCTGTTTTGTCTTCTGCGTTGTTCAAGAGCGCGGCATCGTGATTTCCCTTTACAGTGAGGTAGTGCCACTTTCCGGCGAAATCCGGCAGCGTTGGGGCGTTGGTACGTAAAAACGTGACGTGATCGCCAGAGAGTGACAGCGCCACCGCACCATCATTCTCCCCACCGTACCACCACTAGCACGAGAACACCAGAGGGTGCTGGATCTCTTCGCGATCAGGCACGAGAGGCAACGCGTGCGCGCCTTCGGCACATCTCCTATTTCACTAAAAGAAAATATCCTGAAGAACATCGATTAAAAGCAAATGTCCTAAAGCACATCCTTGAACAACGCTACTGCTACCGGTGTCCATCGCAACATTTTGTCTGGTCGTTTTCTTTTTTTTTTCTTCTGGAGTTTGGTTTGTTTTTTTGGCAAATAGAGTGTTTATTTACGAAGATTACAACAATAGGCCTTCAAACTCGCAAATTTGAACTCCTCCTCTCTTTCTTTCTACTTCTCTTGTCTTTGTCGGAGTCGTAGTGAGTTCATCTATAATAAACGAGGCGGAGCCGCACGAAGACATATAACACAGATAGTAGTTTGTTGAAGTTTTTAGTTAGTCCGAATACGAGGCTAAAGCCCTAGTTTATCTGAGGCGGGAAAGGGAGACAAAGTGAGATAGATATTTCGGAGAGCTTGACTGTCTGTGGCAAAGGGAGGTCACGCATGCATGTGATGTGACAGGATGACACGGTTCCCCCGAGTCAGCAACTCTGTGCCCGCAAAATATACTGTAAGGAATTGGGGCATCAGCGAGAGATGCAATACACACTGATACACAGACGACGCAAGAAAAAAAAAATGGACGATAAAGAAAGAAGCAGCACAGTTAGCACCAGATTAGCATCCACTGATCTCTATATGACAATTTGTCATAGAGGTCAGTGGTTATAGCACATGCATTTCAGCCGCTCTCGAAACGAAGAGAAGGCAGAAGATCTCGCGGCTTACAAGTCGATGGACGCCGGCTACGAGCCACCGCCACCACCACTAGCGGTCCGCGTGTAACATTTGACGGCCTCGACTCCAACGCAACCTCTAAATTTGCACTCCATAAGGTGAAAAGCTCGTTTCCAGCCATAGGAAGCGAAGCCTGCATCCGCGACAAGTCGCGATGCACATCCTGGAGATGGCCGCCTTGGACGGCCTCCCCTGCACGGCGGCCCACAAGAAGGACTCGGACTGCACCACGTCATCGACGTCCCCAAACCCCAGTACCCGCGGTCCCGCCAACGGCGCCCCGCCGGCAGAAGTCTCTTCCAGGGCCCTTTACAGCGTCTTCGCTGTCCTAGGGGCCTTCCTCGTCGTGAGTGTGGTAGGAGCCGCCGTCACCTTCGTCGAGACGCAGGCCAAAGAACGCAACATGACGTCGCCGGCGACGGGGGAGTTTGTTCAGTTTGCCAACACGTCCTTGTGGAACGCGTCGGCGCGGAGCGCCATGCCCCCTCGGAACGTCCTTACCTCCAGGATTGCCAAGACACTCGCCGAAGCGACCTCGCGCTCCGCGAGGTACGACGACTTTTTGCGGGAACACTCTTTAACGCTCAAATGAGATCACCGGCGACTTCTGTGGGTACAGTGACTATGGGTACGGCGACGTGTTGTGCGATCGGTGACGTGGACGCGAGACGGTGACGCGGTGGTTATCTGTTACAACGTCGACGTCGGCTAACTCCGACTGTTGTCTTCTTCGATACGCTTCGTTATAAAATAGTGCGCTACGATTTCCTGGCGGTCACATATTCATTAATCGATCACATATTCTGAATGTATGGGGAATATCCCTTATAGGGAGTATTCACTGGCGGCCATACCCGTGTGCGCTGCTGCCGAGCGCGTGCTGACGGCGAGCTTCCGCAGTTCTTTTGGAGCGTGCATTTAGCACCATCAAGGTTGCCGGTCTTAGCGGGCTATTAATGTGAACTCGTCCCGAGCATGCGCTCTAAACATCGCCCTCAAATATGGCGTCCAGTGAATACCTCCTATAGGGTGTTTTCACCGACGTCATTTCGTCCGCTATTTTGTTGTCATGACTCATGAGCAATCGGCACATCACACCCTCAAGATGGCAGTGCACAAAAGCTTATTGGTTTCATCACGTTGACATCTAAGAACAAAATGGCGGATTGACGTCACGTGAAAACGCCTTATATAGAAAATGTATAAGGGGTATTCACTCGACGCCATATTTGAGTGCGCTCTTTGGAGCTCTTGCTCAGAACCAGCGGCGCTATAGGCTGCTAAGACCGGCAATCTTGATGGTGTGGAATGCACGCACGTTGCAAAAGAACTGTGGAAGCTCGCCGTCAGCACGGGCTTAGCAAACGCACACACAGCTATGGCCGCCAGGGAATACTCCCAACCAGATGCCAAAGTTTCAGAACTATCTCTTTCAAGCATTCGGCGATACGTAATTTAATTTTGCAATAAAAAGTAAAAATAAAAACATTTAGGGAAATTCTGTACGTGGTTTTCCCTGACGTCACATGAGTGGTCGTTATGAAGGATGCTCCTGCGCGCGTTCCTTCCGCAGCATATAGGCAGCCGGCAATGGCCAGGCGGCGCCACGAGAGTACTGCATTCAGCGCCACAAGCGGAGGCGTCTCTGTTAATGGGGCGGCCAGTTTGCCCGTCGGGCCGTTGCGAGCGGTGGCGACCCCGATTTCAGCAGTCCCCGTGTGCACCTGCGTGCCATGTCCCTGGTTCTTTTATGCGGTTTCTTAAGACCATCGGGAGCCTCCAAGTGTTGAAAGAATATTCTAGAGTCGTCATTTGGACACCAGTTTGAGTTGTCTTCACTACTTGTGGCCGCCCGATCGGTCTGTGCTTCGCTTGTCTCCCAGGAAGTGACACAACACAACGAGAAGGCAGCGAATGGGTTTATTGTACATCCCGGTTGCCCGGCTTCAAAAGCCGGCAGTCCGGACCCGCCGACCCTAGTTGTCGCCCGTCGTTCAGAGCTCGCAGTCGGAGCCCGTGTCCAGGGCGGCGGATCGCCCTTCCCACGCCAGTGCTGCGTAGGCTAGCTGTTCCGGGCTATCGCAGCCAGAGTCTCGCTGCGGAACCACTCCGGGATCGTCATCGTCATGTATGTATGTATGAAAAACTTTATTAAAGGTATATCATGAGGGAGGTAGTTTGAGGTGGCCCGGAGGGGGCCATCTCTCACAAGCACTAGGTGGGCTCCTCAGTACAGGAGCCCATTGGCGACTGCCGCGGTTCGGGCTCGGTCAACCAGGGCCTTCTGGCCCTCCAGGTCGGAGCAGTCTGGACTAGGCCAGTATGGTCAGAGTTCGCCGCTCCGCCGGTCCTGATCCGAACTTCGCTGGTGGAATGCTCCCGGGAATCGCCATGGACCAGACCAACCAGAGCGGCTCTATCGTTCCTGCCCGGCCCCAGCCTCGTGCAGCACGCTCTTCCTCTTTCCTCGCCGGCTGGCCCCCGCTCGCGCCTCGCTCGCCGTCCTCTCCTCCCGACGCCCACACACACTATATACGCTTTCAGCGCGCGCCAGATTGAGCCGCCATAGCCGACCTTCTCTTGTTTTACCGAGATGCCGAGCCACTGAAGCGGGCGTTGACGAGCCTCCACAAAAGCCTAGGCTGGGGAGAAGGTCACAGTAACACTTAAAATGGCAATAACCGATCCTGCTGTGGTAATGATGAAGTGGAGCGAACGGAATAATACGGAACAAAAACTGAAGGTCAGTTATGGCGGCGCCCATGCACAGCTGTTTGAAAGCGTCTATAGACAATTGCAAGCATGGCGCCACAAGTGGTGCGCCATGCGTGCAAGCGCGTGCAACGCGCGGGTGAACGTAGCTTTGGCAAGCTCGCAACCGCACGGGCGTGCCTGCTCGAGCAGAGACATGGCGGCGGCCAGTCGCCCAGCTTGCAATCGTCTATAGTCGGTTACAAGTTATGAAGGTAGGAGAAGCTCCTCCCACAAGCGTGATGCGCCGGTTTCAAATCCCTCCACAGTAGAAAGAAGAGTTCACTGGAAACGCTCCTTGTTCCGCTTCAATGAATAGATATTGGCTACAGGGTGATGCCAACTTGTCTCCGAACCCACTTTTTAAGAAAGCGACCATTGTATTCATCGGAGGGGGAACCGAGCCCCTGAAAGCAGCCTTTGTATCCATCGGAGAGGGAAGGTAATCCCCGAAAGTCGTATGTTTCCACTGGAGGGGGTAAACTCTAATCTCACTCTCGTGGCTTCCACAATGCTAAGTCAAAGTCGAAAGATAAAGCAAATATGTACAGAAAGGCCAAACCCTCCTCGCGCGTTGGCCGCGACGTCACGGAAACGATGGGACGCTATTGGATGCGGAGGTGGCGGAGGGGCATTTGCCGCTACCTTCTTGACTTGTAACCTACTATAGAATAAAACTTGGGTAATTAGAATCGAACTTTGCATGCTACAGAACCGTACGCACATTACAAAGCCTGGTGTAAAGTGGCGAGAGGCAACACAGTGTACGTGTCAGAAGGATATTTACGCTTCGCACGAGATTTTTGTAAAGAAAAACTTTAGCATTCTGCTTTCTGCACGCCGTCACTTTTGTTACCAGACTTAGCATTAAATTTGGTTGCTGAAACAAACAAAACTTTGTGCTACGAAAATCCACTTTTTGAAAACTCGCAGTTAGGAAGGTTTTGGTTGCGACCACGCGTGCCGAATATCATTAGGAGTGCCGGAACGGGCCGCCAGGTTTTCGCTTGAAGACCTGATCGTCCGATTCTCGACGTCACAGCGTATTTCCCTATGTGGCTGTCAAAGCGACTCGTAATACAACTTGTATAAATATGTTATTTTGCCGAGTAGTCTGCAAAATGAATTCGTCCGACCACTTTCCAAGCCTGCACATAGATTTTTGTTCACTTCCCTCCTACCCCCAACAGTTTCTGTAAAATTCACTTACTTGTTGCGCCGCACTGCAGTAAAGCGCGAAACACATGTACGACGAAACCGTCCAATCCGACGTGCGGACTGCCGGAATGACCTTGAAGGGAGAGGGTTTTCGCAGCATCGGAGAGCGTTGAAAACCCTCGCCTCCGACCGTCGTATTGCGCGGTCGGACGTCGGATCGGACGGTTTCGTCGTACATGTGTTTCGCGCTTAATCCACTTCTGTTGCCGTGTCGCTTCCCAGATCTCGAAGGGAAGCAGTGAAGTTCGACGCTTGAGTCACCTTCGCGACTGTGGCCGTCTTTCATGCAGCAGTAGCAACGTTTATTTTTTGGGGGAACTCTATGAGTAGGCGAGATGTCACAGGAACCCGCTGAGGTTATAGAGACGTGAAGTTGGGACTTACTTTTACGAAAAACGGTTCCAAAAAAAGCTCACGCCGATCCGAAATGCAACATTCACACGTGGTTTCTGGATGCGCCCGCCCGCAGGCCTACCCAGTTTCATTATTTTGCAGCCGCTAGATGGCGCAACGTGTAGCGCCAAACTGCATTGCAGGTTGCCTATAGCACACTGACATTAAGGAGCACAAAACTGGCCCAGCTACAGAAAATAAATATTACACTCGTAAGAAATAAATACGTCTGTAATCTTGTTAATTACAAAGACTAAAGGCCCGTTCACACTCTTGCGACTGCTTGCGACCTCTTAAACCTGGGTTCCTTAAAACTTCTTAAACCAGAGAACACACCGGCGCCATCTATTGGGAAGCAGTGTAAACTCGGCGGTCCGGCATATTTTTTTTTTATTTCTCGCGCAATATCCTTTTTTTTTTTTGGCTCGAAAAACTTTTGACAATGTTATAAACGAGCCTTTCTATGGGTATTACGCACATTTGACCTCGGAAATCCCGCAAAACCTTCGCTTTTGTGAAATGCAGTTCTAGGGTCACCGCATAGATGGCGCCACAATGTCAGTGTGTTCCCTCATTCTAGAAACATTTAAGAAGTTGTAAGAGGTCTCGTCTCTCTCAGTCGTACTCGGTCGCAAGAGTGTGAACGGGCCTTTACACACCTCTGAGCATCCAAGTTTAATAGTATGTGTTGATGCATTGTTATATAGCAGGACATTTCATATACGTCACTTGAGCAAACGCCAGTTTTTCACTTGAAAAACAAACCAAAAAACACTGCGATCAAATGCAAGCTATTGCAACAAAAGCAAGTTATATCAAAATCTTCAGAACTGCCAATTCGTAAAATTGGCGATTAGTAAAAAAGGTTAAAGGTCGCAGGAGCTTCCTCGCTAAAAATGCTGTGATCATTCGGTGACCCAGGGCTGAAACAATTTCCCCTAGGCCCTACACGCGCCGTATACCTTTCGTTATGATTCTCAGAAATTCAGACTTTCAAAGGAAGCTAGAAAAATGCGAAACTTTTATCCTAAAAGCTATGTGGAGCGCAAGTTCGTCTGCTTCTTTTTGCAGGGGTTGTGGTGACGTCGAACGCCGAGATCTGAGTGGCTCCGATTGAAGGATAGTGGGTAGACCTAAAAGCAAGCTGCCTTGAGGCCTACCCACTATTCTTTATTCAGAACCAATCAGAGCTCGGCATCCTGACGTCACCACAACCCCTACTAAAGAAAAGCAGACGAACTTGCGCTGCGCATATCGTAAAATCGTTGATTAGTATACTTGGGAGTTGTGTGAGTATTTATACAGCGTGCGTGTAGTTGGTCAGCCATTTCAAAGTTGCGACAAGTCACTCGCTGTCGATGAGCAATTTAGCCAATGCAGCATAACCGCTAGCCTGGGGTCTATAGGTCTTTAACGTGCACCACGCAGTAGTGATACACAACCGCAGGCCGGTACGATGCTCATCCAGATCGAAACGGGCAGGGGTGGGGATTGAACCCAGGTTCCCTGGTTGATTAGTACAAAACGTAAACATCGCAGGAGCTTCCTCGCTAAAAGTTTGTGATCATGCGGTTACCTGGGGCGAAAACAAATTCCCCAAGGCCCAACATGCGACGCATAGATTTCGCATCAATTCTCAGACACTCCAACGTTCAAATAAAGCTAAGGGAATGCGAAAATTGCATGCTAAATGTCTTATCGATCTTTAAACACATCCGGAAACCCGAGCACCGCCAAGGCGATATTACTGATGCTGTCACACAGGTGCTAATATCCAGAGCGATCCTGCACAGAAAGGGTATAAGGTATCATTCTTTCGGATCTTCACATTATACCTACGTCAGAAGGCACGAAGAAGCCCTAAATCGTCGTCAAGCTGCGGCACATCACGACTCCGCGCACCGAACAAACTCGCATCCACCAGCCCTGGGCGCTGCCATCTTACCGATGACATCACGGCTCTTGAGAGGTCACGTGACGAGTCGTCACACGGTTGCTATGGAAACCGAGCCAGCTCAGCTCGTTGCTGGTACCCCGTGTGACCAATCGCGGTGAGGGGCGGCACAGGGAAAAGCGTGGCGCTACTCTGGCAGCTACGCTGCCATATCGAGTGGCTCTGTGCGCTAGACCACTCGGCCACCGATCCCCCCTCACCCGCGAAGGGGCATCTTTGAATTGTCGAGTATATAAGGCGTTCGGGTAGTTAACAGGGTTGAGACTCCGGTCTCCCGCCTTCATGCATTAGGTAGATCGTTCCAATGGATCCGATAATAGGGAGTTTTCGTAGACCGCGTTGCCCCCTCCGCTAAGCGTTCCGCAACGAAGAAGTTGCTACTGCGCCTGCGCGCCGATAGCCTTGACTGTGGAGTTCCCACTATCGTAGCGGGTTGCGGAGGGCCTTGCGGGACGGCGAAAACGATCTACGAAAACTCCCTAATATCCGAGAACGTTGCGGTGCACGTGCAAATAGTTCTTCGGAGTAGCAATCAATCAGTTTATTTCTCATTCAATGGGTATACATACTCCTTGAAATGGCACCTTGGCGCAGGAACGTACAGGATTTTGTTTCGGTGTGTGTGTGTGGGGGGGGGGGGGGGGGGGAAGGGGGGGGGCGGCCCCCCCCCCCCCCCCTTCCCTGGATACGTGCCTGCCTTGGCGCAAAAGGCAATCGTGTCGTCTGACCGGGCACCAATATCCAACGGGGTGAAAGGGGGAGGGGGGGGGGGGGGGCAAAGTCCAACAGCAACAGCACTAAAGGTAAACTTCGTTCAGCACAACAGTAGCAAAAATACGGATAATGGATGCAAGATAAACAGTTATAAATAAATAAAGGGCAAACGCCAACCAATCCCTAAAAGATCGTAGGGTCCCAACGTTTCGGTGCCGGCTCGGCACCTTCTTCAAAAAAGCTACTTAAAAAAAAAAAAAAAAAAACAAAAAAAAAACAGCTTTTTTTTTTTTTTTTTTCTGTGGTGAATGTAGGGCAATATCTTCGTTTTTTACGGTGGTTAGTTTTCGAAACCAGGTGCGGTACCTTCGTTTTCTCCAAAGTTGGTTATTTACAAACGAGGATCAGCATCTTCGTTTTCCTCTATGGTAGGGGCCTGTTTCTTTGGTGTCTCCTCTAAGTGTCGTAGTCCACTGACGTATGCTGAGGGCAAGGTGCCGGAGGACCGATTAATATTTCCTCGTGTGGTCTGTATGCTCCATGACTCAATAAAGAGCCGTTGCCGCCAGTTGGTTTCTACATCCAGGATTCGGGCATTTTTAAAGTCGATGCGGTGGTCATTGTCCTCGCAGTGTTCCGCAACAGCACTACGCTTTTGATCAAATTTGCGTTCGTCATTCTTATGTTGTCGGACGTTTCGGTGCCGAGCCGGCACCGAAACGTTGGGACCCTACGATTTTTTAGGGATTGGTTGGCGTTTGCCCCTTATTTATTTATAACATTTAACGCAACCAGGCAGACGTCTGTCGAAATGTTCACCTTCAAGATAAACAGTGTCGTAAAAACAAAGATTTGTAAAAAATAATATAAGACACCATTATATAAGACATCAAAATATAAAACATCATCATATAAAACATTAAAAAGAACAAAAACACTCGGTAAAAATCACAGAGGTGAAAAAAAAAACAAAAAAACTAGATCACATTTATAAATTTTAGGCACACATAAAAATAGCAAATTGACATTGTCCACACATTAAAATCTAAAAATAAACGTAATAAGGATAATAATAAACGTAATAAGGATAATAAACGTAATAATAAAATAATAAGGTATACAAGATTTGTAATAAAACCGATGCACAAAAAAAAAATGCTGGTTAAAATACTTAAAAATGTATTGCAACATATCTATAGAATTATTAACTCATTGGCAATTAAAAAGGAGCGTAGATCTTTTTTAAATGTAGTTTGGTTTCCAGCAATTGTAAAGTTATTGCCGACTGCATTATGAGCTGGGGAACCTGAAAATTGACCATTTGTTTGCCGTAGTTAGTCCTAGTAGATGTCCTTATTGCCCTTAAATTATTTTCAGACAGATTTGCAGGAATGGGGTCAAAGCCGCTTACTCCCTTTCTATGAAAAAGCTGCCCAGGCTTTTAATGGTAAAGCTCCCCATTGCGTCTGTATTCCTGACGTCTATAAATTTGTAGCTGTATGTGGTGCGTGCTATAGCCGCTGCAGTTGTTCCTCCGTAAAATCTCTTTCTCTCTCTTCCTCTCTCTGTAGATACTGCTTATGTTGCCAGCACCCCATTTTTAGGGTATTCGCCAACATCAGAAGGGTGTTGCTGCAACACCCACGCGGTGCTAGCCCTAAGACAAGCTGATTAGCTCCCCTAAGGGTGTAAATTGTTTTTAATCTGCAACACAACTTGCTCTTTTTTTTAAACATTTAATGCGGGTTGGAACAACTAGAGCTCCGCCTCCATAATAGTGCCGTCGCCGGGAACAGGGGGATCGATTGCCCTGCAAACATTTAAGACATTTTTTTTTTGTATACTTCGTTTTACAAGTCCTACCGTAGCCACGATCCGATGAAGCCAATCAAGCTGCTCCAAAAGTGCATCGTCACGGCGCTCGTCGTTTTTGTGCATTCGCTATATAACCATGTAAACCACTCACCAACGTAAAAAAAAAAAAAAAAAAAAAAAAGCGCGGTTTTGTGGGCTGTATCGTTCTCGCTTTCGCATAGTAAGCGACAATCTCGATTGGGGATTGCCGATATACGCGGTAAGCTGAAAACAGCTCACCACCCCCCCCCCCCTCTCCCTTTTTTTTCCTCATCGCTAAGCAGAAGACTTGCCAAATGGAAGCATTTTCAATCAATACTCAATCAATCTTCGCAAAGTCAACGGCAACTAAAAAAAAAAACTAAGACCAACCCCCCCTCCCCCCCCCCCCCCCCCAAAAAAAAAAAAAAAAAAAAAAAAAAGAAGTTTTGTTACGTCTGCGGTCAAAATGTTCGGCCACAAATGTTTGCCGCGCTGGTGCAAACAGGAATGGTGTACTTCCGTTGCGTGACTTTTTGTTGTGCGTCCGACGGAAAGCGTACGAGCTTATATTTGTTTGTTGGCATCTTGGACGTCACCAAACAACGACCACCAACTTGTTGTGACGACACTGATGTCAGAGACAGAATTTGGTGTATACAACAACAGACTGTTCGGAGACAAGCCCGCGCTTGCCCACACCAGGTACGGTGGGTACTGCGCATGCGCAGAAACAAAGAAAAAGGATTTGGTTTGTGTCGGCGAACAGTGTCGGTTGTCCGTTCGTCCGGTGCAGACGAGGCAGCGAGACTCTCCAGAGCTAACCTCTTCCTCCGACTAATCGGTTATGAGCCCAGGCTGTTTGCACCCGCGGCAGGATCAGGTGTCGAAAGCGACCCCGCGTCCTCCTTTTCGAAAAAAGAACCGCCGCTCTTCCTGTTTTTATTTTTTTACAAACTAAACTCTTGCCGTTCTGCTTTTCTATCTCTTTCCGTTGGGCGCCCCTTATTTTTAAAACCTCGCCGCGGCACGCGCAACCGCCATTTTGGACGCATGCCAGCGCCGGTGCGCTTATTTACGGCACTCTGGGTTGCAAACCCTGAAAACCTCGGGCCACGACCAATCAGGAGACAGGCGTTTCTGCGGTAACCATAGCGACCGCCTTCTCCTTTCCACGCCACCCATCGCTCTTTCGGATACTTTTTTTTTTCCTTCCGCGCTTGTTCGGAGCAGACCGTTTTTCGAAGCAGACGACACTGAGTCACAGCCCGGGCGCAAACTGCGTGCGACGTTCTGCCGCGAGTCTAACGACGTTGCTGAACAAAGTGCTGAACAAAGCCTTCGACGATCACAAGTGGGACAAAACTATAGCACATCTGCGGTTCGAGAGATACTCAATCCGATTGGTGCGATGTTCTGATGTGGCTGCTGAAAACGTGCTGAAGATTCCACTTCGACGCGTCCACCAGCTGCTGAGGACACCACTGAAGAAGGTTCGCTGTGGAAGCTAAAGAGGCTGCATTAGTGGAGGATTGGGAATGATTCTATTATCCAATAATATAGATACTGGAGTGAAATTAGCGCAGACGAATCAACTGTGCTAGCGTACACTCGCCAAGAAGCTACTGCCGGTGATCTAGTTCGGTGCTACGCTTCTGTGCTGAAGAAGCGGATGTAAAAGTGCTGAACGAGCTCAGCTGCGACCAAGTGTGAATACATATATGAGACACCTCAGGTTAATTGGTGAAGGGGTGCGCATCCTTGTGATGCTAAAGTAGTGCTTGCCTGCTGAAGAGCTGCTGAAGATCACCCTTCAAAACGACTCAAGTGCGCGTCACTACAGACCCTGCCGAGATTTCCACGGTCACCTCCCTCAGATAAGTGATTCTGTGGAACACCGCCGCAAGCGCCGAAGTCATGTCGGTGACTCAGCAGTTGAGCTGCTGAAGGTCAGCCAGCTGCTGAAGATCACCTTTCAATACGACTTGAGTGCGCATCACTACAGACCCTGCCGAAATTTCCACGATTTCCCCACTCAGACAAGCGATACGGCGGAACATCGCAGCAAGTCATGTTGGTGACTCAGCAGTTTCCGAGTTGCCGAAGACATTGATGTTCAAGGTGCTGGTGAAGCCGGTGTTGTTTCGTGAGCCTGTGGTTGTGAAGGTGTTTGTGTTCTGAACAACGCTGCTGCTTAAACGGAAGTTATATCCTTCGACCGACATCAGCAAGTCATCATGCCTTCGTGGGGATCGGGATGCCTGCGGAGTTCGCAGAAACATGCACGTAAGACCAGATTTTGTTTTCCTCCCTCGTTGACCGGTAACGTGCGCTTCTGGTTTATTGCACGCGCGATGTTTGGGTCAAGCTGACTTGGTAATCTATTGCTATACCAATTATTCTCATAATTGTTGAAACGCCAGCGTCCTAAACGAGTCACTTGGATCTTAGAAGTCGCGACATGCATGCGCTGTTATAAGATATAGGCCAAGGAAGGAGCAGTGTAGATGTGTACCCAATAATCGCGTATAGCCATGTCTAGCATAATGGGAGTTTAACTACATAAGACCTTTTGCGATAAACATAAAATGGACACCCGCGTACATTTTCTATTTATATACCACCCCTCGCTACAATTTCTCATCGAAACACGCTAGACTAACGGAGCCGTGAGCCGCCACGTGTTCGAGCTTTCGGACTTTTAAATGTGTAAGGTATTTGAGTGCCACGAAGAGAATATGTAATATTGTGATTTCGGCAAGGGCTATAATTAGTATGGACGGTATTGGCTGAACAGTCGAGTGGGCGCCTTACAGAATACACACGATCAAATTATGCATACACACACACATACACACACACACACACACGCACGAGGTATTACGTTAGAGTGACATTAATTACTTGGTTAACATTTCATTGATGGTACACACAGATACTGTGGTGACATCCCATATGCAAACCATATGCCGCTAATCTTTAGAAATATGTCTCGCAGCGTAATGAGGCGGGGCGGCATAAAGGATTTTTTCGATGAAGGTGTGATCGCCGAGGCTATTCCCCGTGCATCTGATTATCCTTCCGCAGCCAATCAGACTGCGGCATTAGGCGTTCGAAAACATTATAAGTCAGGCCCCCGCCCCCCGTGTTTCTGAAGCCTAGCGGGGACTATAGATAATCATAAAATAATAAAATGTAATGCCAGTATTGTGCAAAGCGGCCCTGATACATATAGCTGGGACACATCAAAAGACATTATATGCGAACCTGATAAGTTTACTCAATTGCATGGTTAGGACACGTAAACGCTCGGTTATTTCGTTCTTCGAACAATAATTGATTGATTTATTGACGTAGTACCTGTACATCACCACGAGGGCACCGATCGATTCTTTTTGTGTATCAGCTGTATACACTCGCGATTGCGAAATTCCAAGTAGCACCACGATAGGTGTAATTGTTTATTTAGTCTATTGTTTTAAATAACACGCGATGCGAGTTCATGACCGAACCGCGAGGTCTGTAATTATAGTTTACAAGAGGTTTAATTGTTCTTAGGATTGCCGTAAAATCCGCAATCAAACGGTTAGGCGAGACGTTCCAGAAAACCGTGGGCGTACCAACCGGGGGGGCAAAGGGGGCGGTCACCCCCCCCCCCCTCCCCAGTTCTTAGAGTGGGGGCAAGGCATGTGTTTCGCCCCCCCCCCCCCCCCCCCCCCCCCCTAAAACAGCCGCCACGGTGCAGGGCAAACACAGGCCGGCGGTACCCAACGCAGACCAGGCGCACCGCCCTCGGGCCTGGGGGGGGGCGGGGGGGGGGGGGGGTCTGGATTGCCCCCCCCCCCCCCCCCCCCCACTCAAGAACAAGTTGGTACGCCACTGCAGAAAACCTTCGGCTATCTATACAATAAGGTATAATTCCTACGCGTCTGTGCATGTTGTCGTGTACAAATTGTCCCCGCCATTATATAGTTATATCCACCGTTCTAACGTTTCAAAACCCACAGCCATGTGTGCAATATGAGCCCATGGCACGCGCTGGAATGAGAGCAAAGCACGCACAAAATGCACGAACGCTGAAAATGCGCACCGGCCTGCAGCTCTTTACTGGAATGGTCTATACACGGCTATAAATAACGACGGGCGGTTTGGTGTTTCCCCAATTTGGACTGCGGCACATTATATCACCGGTCGACTTTCCCGACTACGTGACTTGCGGTGTCAGAAGTGGAACGTTTTTTTTTTCAAACAAACAAAATAACGCGAGACAGTATACACCGACCTACAAAAACCGAAGCGTGGTATTTGTGAAATTGTGCGAAGTTCGCCGACTCCACAAACGACAGTTTAGCCCACTGTAGTCAGATATGCGTAGGAAAAATTATCACGCCCATGCCGGTCATATTCGTGACGACATTGCTGCATTCCGGCGCTAATTAAAATTAAGTATATATATACAAAAGAAACGTTATTTCCGATATTTTGAAATGAAATTTCATCTATCCAAAAATGAGTTTTATCTCCACCGACATCTTTTTTGTTTACTGTCATCCCCGCACCCCTGGGCGACGAAAACGAATGAAACATTTTAACTTGCAAATAATAAAAAAGGTAGAGGTGAGGCAAAACGAGAATGGGTGAGGGTTACGCTTATATCCTGAATGGCTCCTATTGGCGTGGCGACGGCTAAACAATGTTTCCTTCCTTGCAATCTTGCATGTCGTCACTTCCGTCGGAAGTGACGACATGCAAGATGACGGCGCCCTTGTGAGAAAAGGTGTTATACATATTTTACGAGGCCGTCGCCATCTTGAATCTCGTCACTTCAAGTATGGCCGAAGGCAAGGTTTAGCCGTCACCTCGCCAATAGAAGTCATTCAGGATGATAAGCGTAACCGTCACCCATTCTTGTTTTACCTCACCTATATCTTTTTACTATTTCCAGGTTGAAATGTTTCATTTTTTTTCGTCACCCATAGGGACGGGGTCTTACTCTACACTCTAAAACCGGTCTCTCATAAAAAGCGCTGTCCCTCTGATTTTAGAGGGGACAACAATGCTTTCAGGGGGACAGCTCTTTTTAAGAGGGAAATTGAAAAATAAAATAGCAACATCTAGAGGGACACCAACATATTAAGAGAGACCAAGGAAACCGTTTCGTTGGTCCCTCTGAACAGGAAAGACCGACAGAAAGATTCACGCGTCTCCCTTCATAATAAGAGGGGACTGGTCCCTCTTAACTGGACCAATGTAGTTCGGTCAGGAGGAGAGGGGCAGGCGCACTAATCCACGGCAAAGAGTTCGGATGGTGCTGAGGCTTCGCGCCAATTCACGGAGAGCTGGAAACGGTCGTTGCCGGAGAGTCGCAAGCGTCATGCTGCTCGTTTGACTTCCTTCGGGTGAGTAATCCTGTCATATTGGCGCTTTTGTTTTGGGTGCATTGCAAGTGGGAATAACGAGCCATCGATATTTTCACGCTGGCTGTGAGATGCACGAGCTTTGCATGTAGAGTGAGAGTGTTCAGCTGTAGTCCGCGGACGCGGTCGCTTCCTGGATCTGCTCGTTCAGCTAGGACAAAGTGTCGCTAATCGTTTGCCCTGCCGTGAGCCGCAGAGCTGTCTTTCGCACAGAACACTTTTAGCGGGTTAGGGTGTCCCAATGTGTACGCGTCTGTCTTAGGCTGGTGATATCAGACCATTTTCTGCCCGACGCTTTTGTCTACTTTTTAATTTCGAACGCGCGTTCGTTCTTCTCCCAGCTCGAGCTGCTAGCTTTGGCAGTGCTACGCCGGCATTTTATTACCGGCAATTGCCTTGTATTTTATCCGTGAGCGTACACTGTCGGCATAGAGTACTACAAAGGATGGCATCACCCTCCCTAAGGCAAAGCCAACATAAAGGCACCCTAGCTGGGGCAGTCAGTGTTTGTAAGCTTGGCTCGCCGATTTGTTTCTCGGTGTGCACTCTAAATGCTTGAGGTTGACCGCCCGAGAGCGTTGATTGACAGAAACAATGTTGGCGATTTTGCGTTTGTTTGCCTTCACAATTCATTACAGCAATTTACACTGCAACGTTATGTTGTAGACATCGTTAGCGTTGCAGTGATTATGAACACTTTTTCCTCAAGTGGGCGGCGAGCAAAAACCCATAATGTGTATGTATGTTTGTGAAAAGGGCAGGGGGATTGGACGAGCACAAAACAAAAAGAAGAAATAATGTTTTCGCGTTGCGTCGGCGTCGCGGCGTCTGCGGAAAGGGGGGAAAGGTGTAGCGGTAACCAGGGAGTACATTTCTTTTTTTTTTTTGTATTTCTTTGGCGTACTGTTTTGTTCGTTATATTTTGACGGTCGTGCCGGCACAGCTACCGGCTTTTTTTTTTTTTTTTTGGCGCCGACCATGTTTTTGGTTTTGGAGATTGTATGATGTTTATTATGCTCTTTGTTTTCTGTAGCTGGCTGAATATTTTTTTTTTCTGTGTCGTACATCCGCGAAAAATATATAAACAGAAGTTTTCTTTTTTTTTCTTTTTTTTTTCTTTTTTTTTTCTTATGCGCTTTAGGGCTAGGTTGACTATGGGCGTTAAATGACTGACCGTTATTAACAATCTTGTTTTCAGAGTGAGGCAATGGCAACGAACGTTGACATGAAGGGAATCAGGCGGGGGTTCCGCTCGGATTGCTCGTGTAAAGAGCTCTACCGGGACCCTCTGCACGGTGGAACGCACCACCCTGAGTGGTGAGCCTACTGCGGCCACCCGCACACGGTTCACAACGAACTCGGTAATTATTAACTTTTTGTATTCTGGTATGTAGGTAGGCTCTATTTACGTTCTGTTGGCATATGCACAGCTTCTGAAAAAAAAAAAAAAAGTAAATGAATGGCTTGCGGCGAAATGTTTACAGAAATGTAATTTTTTATTTATGTTGTTTTTTAAAACATGCACTAGATCACTTCTGCAGCTTCGAGCCGCAAATGCAATCCATGCTTCCCAAAGCACATGGGGCTTCTAAAGTTCATCTACTACTAAATGCGTTTTCGTTTTGTCTTGGTAACACAGAAACGATTGATTCTCGTAAATTAATTAAAACTGCAGTCTATTCTCGTACCAAAAATTAATAGTAGCAGAAGTTACGTCATAAGCTAATGTCACTCGCTATTTCATCGTATACAGATTGGGTTCCGAATCTTTGAACTGTTTGCACTTTATTTTCGCATTTGTTTCCTGGCGCCTGCTTGATAACAGGTGAAAGCGCTTCATTACCTTTATTCTAATTCCCACTCTCTGTATCTGAAGGAAAGCAATATGGTCTTTCATTCAGCTAAAGGTGGATGCACAACTTCGGTTCCATAACACGATCGTCACCATGCTGGGAAACCTGGAGGAGGTAAAAGGGGCCTTCTACGGAGACAACCCAACAACATTCTTGAACATTAAGACCATCCTCCGGTCTCGATTGGCCAGAAGTTCTTTCATCACCTATGGTATGTGAAAAAGCGAATGCAAAAATAGAAATCTAAGTTTGACGCTGACGCATTTTTTTTTTTTTTTTTTTTTTAACTATTGCTGCTTGCAGGACGATTTTACCCCTGACGAAAAAGTTCCAAGACCCAAGACTTTCTTCGGTTCGGAGAGAGGGATCGTTTCTGGGAACTGGTCAGTGAAACTCACCGCTAGCACGACTATGGAGGGGGCACTAGTCATGTGCTTATGGGTGTATTACATAACGGGACTCTCCTACCCTGTGGCATCTGGACAAACCCTTGAACTCCTCTAGGGTCTGCTCGTTGAAAATAAAGTGTTCCGATTCAGTTCATGTCGGAGAAGCTCATAAAATCGCTTATGGCCGTTCAAAAACAACAGAAATTCTGAGCTTCTGCTGATGGCAAGAGACACCGAATAATTCGTTTTTAATGCTATGAAGTAGGCAACTACGCTCTAAAAAAAAGCACAGGGATCTACTTTCCCGAGCCAGCACTTGGAAAGTCAATCACCGTAACTCACGGAAGCAGCTCAGCGAGTCACGATGCCGAAACATAAGATTAGACCAAAAAAGGCAGTCCGAGTTGTGACATTAACCAATGCAAAACATCACGCTTGTTGTGCTTAATGTCGTAACTCATTTTTTTGGTATAATCATATGTTTCGGCATCTACATTCGCTGAGCTGCCTCCGAGAGTTATGGTGATTGTCTTTCCAAGTGTTGTGCGGGAAAGTAGACGCACGGGATTTTTTTTAGAGTGTACTTTTCCCTTTGTGTTATCCGCTAAAAAAAGTTTTTTTTTCTAGCACGATTGTATTGTTATTGTTTATGATAGGCAAAATGTGTCACTTTGCAGCACGAAATTTTTTGTGTGATAGTTTCCAAGAAACGCCGATTTCTGGCGTCGTTCAAAGTCTTTTTTATTCGTAAAAGCTACCAGAACATCTTTATAGAATTATTATTTTGATAAAGACATATCAAAATATTTTCTTGTGTCATGGCAAATAAAACAGTGTTTACTCTTAAAGATTGTTACTGTTTTCTTTAACACATTGATTCCGTTTATCAAACAAGATATACAGATCAAATTTCAATTCTGCTACGCAGCACAGGATAACTTTGGTTCAACAATATCAGCGAAAGTGCGAGAAGTGCAGTGCAGCATGTCAGCTGACACTCAAAACACGAAGGAGCAGAAATTGTACGATACAATAACAGAGGTAACTTAAAGCCGGGGTCACGCTGCTTATACATCATACAAAATACATTCTGCAGACATGTTCCAATGCGAGTCACCGCGACATCCGTGCTTTGTATGCCACGTGACAAAGTAACCTCTTGATTGGTTACCTCGTGGCGTACGAAGCGCGGATGTCGAGGCGACTCGTTTCGGAACATGTCTGCAGAATGTATTTTGTATGATGTATAAGCAGCGTGACCCCGACTTAAGGGGGACTGTACCCCTGCATTTTAAGCGGGCCACCGTCCCTCCGAATTTAAGAAAGAAAATATCTAAAAACTGTCCCTCTTACTAAGGGACTCTGACCTCAAATTTAAGGGAGACGCCGCCTCGCTTACTTTAAGAGGGGTGGTGTCTCACTTAATTAAGAGGGAGCATCTCCATATAATATTAAGAGGTCTGTCGCCCCCCTTAAAGTTAAGTGGGAAAAAATCGAAGAAATGTCCCTCTTACTAAGTGGGACCGGGCTTAGAGTGTACCAACGGGTATTACTGGAATGCCTTCCAGCTTTGTCCTCCTGTCACCTTTTTCTTTCTCCTGCACGGTCTGATGTTTCCTATGGGCTTCTCGCCCCCAGTCTCGGGTTGCTCAACAAAATGCAATCTAATGGCAAATTCCGCTCGATTTGGAGCGATTCAAAACCGCTCCATGCCCGCGCGTTTAGAGCAGCGAATGCTATAGCTCGCGTTTGCACGCGCATAAAGATACCAAGAAAAAAGCTCTCCGTAACCGCGCCAAATATACCAGTAAAATGTGCCACACACTTCTTCTTTTCCTCTTCCTTCTTTTTTCTGGGGGAGATTTCTGCGTGTTTTTACTTGTTTTGCCGAGGGATATTCAATATGACACCGCGCGAGAGACAATTAGCACAAGCGCCACGACATCGGCACTTTTTTTTTTTTTTTTTTCGTCTTTTGCTCGGATTTGGGGGTTCATCATTATAGATGAACCCCCAGATATTGCCGCGTGCGTGACCAAGTTTGTTGGCAGCTCACACGGTTGCCACGCGGAAGTGACGCAATCAAATAACCCCGCCAGCCGAGCTCATTATTTTTTACCGATCGACGTTTCTCGGGAAAGTTCCGGTTCATTCTTGGCTGTTCCCGTATGTTCAGAACCTTCATCCTGATCGGTTCTTGTGCGTTGTTGTGGGCCGATGCCTCAAGCTCATTAGCTGAGGAGCGATCATAAGATGCTGGGCATTGATTGTGGCAGTGCCACTATAAATAAGCTACGCTTCAGAGTAACGACACCTGCCCATATTGCGGCTTAAAATCATGGTTGCCAGTTATATGAAGCTTTATCTGAAATCTCAGGAAGCGCTTTTTCGAGGCTCCACGAATGTTGAAACAGTTCGCGACAGAGCCTAGCAATATTACACAAGCTTCCTGACACCGAATCTAATGCTGAGGAAGTCGCACTTTTGAATCATGACGATCGGCAGTTGCGTCTGCTCTGCACAAGCACCAAAATGGCGGCGCCTATAACAATGTCGGGGAATAGTGTACTGATACTTTAAGCGCAGCTCATTAAGTGGCTCTAGATAGCGTATACATTCACCAGCGGCGCTTATATCACGCCTAAATAACGTCACACGCCCCACAGCATATTGCACCCATCTTTTCCACGAGGAAATCTCGTATGTTGGGAGCTACTGAAATCGTGATTAAAATCAATATTATATATATATCGCGTACTAAACATGTTATCCTCCAAAATTTAAAGATACCTTATGTTTTACGAATAGAGGGCCTATTCTTGAATATCCGTGAGTTTTATGAGATTCCCCAAAACAACAATACAACAGCACCTCTGTGACGAGCTCGAGAGAGTTCAAAACAGGGCTGCGAGATTGGTCACTTCTGGAAATTACGATTTTTCTGTAAACTTCTTGAGTACACTAAACTACTCATAATTATAATTTTTTTTTTATTTCAGTACTAAAATATTCACTTGGATGAAAACTTTCGAAATGTTGTGGGCGATCGGTTTACGCCCGAAGCTCTCTCATTAGGTTTACAATAACGAAAGCAGGCACAAACAGGGATATTTGCTCCCTCCAGTTTCCTCGTTTCATTTCACGCAGAATAAATAAAAAAAAGGAAAAGAACAGGTTTGATAATAATTTTGCAGGATTAACATTTTCAAATATTCATTCTTCTCTCTTAGTATACTTATCAATAGAACTGCTTACCCAGAATCAGGTGTCATTATTCAATCGAAGTCTGTTTTTCTCCACAATTATTGAAGACTGGTTGCGTCTTGTTGAATTGCTTATCTATTTTTTTTTTTGTAGTATGTATAACGCTTTTTTTAATAATATTTGTAACGACCGTGTTGGTATGAGCATACTTCTAACAAAAGTATACTTCTGGTGCACATCGCCGCCGCCCCTGCAACGGATGTGGGCCCATGTTTAGGGGAAGGCGCGTTCTCGGGCGCCATCGCCAGAGATTTGGGAGGGAGGATATTGAGTCCTTCGGCGACTAGGAACTCGGTGGTATCGTTTTGATCTCGTCACCCTCGCTAGCACTTTCCGAGAGAGAGAGAGAGAGATGGGGTTCTTGAGCCAGGAGCTTTTCGGATCGGCTCCTCGGCGGCCTTCATATAATCCACCCATCGCGAGGCCCTCGGCGAGCCCCTTTCCCTCTCCCGAATCCTCCCCTTTGCCTCTGCTCTTAGTGCTCCCCTTTCCCCAAAAAGCGTTGGGGCACCGACGTCGTACGCGCATGAAAATGAACGATACTGCGAGTTGAAAGAATGTTTCCGTCTGTGCGTCCCCTCACTGTTTAATTATTAACCGTATAGTAAAAAGAGGTCCTGCTCCTTGCGGATATCACTACTAATTGCCCCCTTTATGTGGAGAATTAAGATATACGTACGTGAAGTTGAGATTATACTATATATGTTAGTTATTTTATCGAGACGTACACGTTCTGTGAAACGCCAAAAGCATCGCTTCTTCCTCCAAAGAAGCGTATCGAATCGATATGTGCAGATGGCATCACCGGCGCCTGGACCTGAAGGGCGTGAGTGTGCCCGTGGGGATACGATAGGCGGGGAATACGAAATGTTCGCGTCGCTCTAAAACAATGTTTCTTTTGTTTGATTTCTCTGAGTTCCTTTTCGTCAACTATATGAACGTACTCCCAAAGGACCTAGCGAAACTCAACACGAAGTTTGCAGAGTGCGCTCGTTTCTTCAGGGAGCTTGCCCGTCAAGCATAAATTGTTTTGCCCAGATTTAATTCTCTGTCGGCTATGTTCTTTAAACCAATGATGATTGACGTTTTCCGTTCACATTTCACACACGAGTAGCCTGTCCTGCAGCATGGCGCGCAGCAGTAGTTCCGCCGGCGTTGCGCCGGCTTTTCGACGGTAAATTTAAACTCCACAGTCCGCAGTGTGCGCGAAATTGTAGGCGCGACGAAAATCTCACCGGGAAAGAACACGCCGGCACAGTAATACAACGTACCACTAACCGCTCTGACTGAGAACAGTGTCTCAAACCATAGCCTCCTATATACTGACAAAGCCTGGCAGATCGCCACGAGAAACGGCCGCCGAAGTGGAAAAGGTGGAGCGGCAGACAACGGATGAGAGGAGAGCCACATGACTAGCGCCCCGCTGTGGCGAGACGCCGAAACACACTTCTCCCGAGCGAGCACGTGTGTTTCGGGTTCCCGCCGGTGCAGAAGCTGTGCGCTGACGTCCAGATTCCCCAAGAAATGACTTCTTGATGCTCTGTGCTACCAGATCCTCGCGCTCCAAATCTGCGACGGGACACTGTATGGCTCCGTCGTCGAACTGCCAGGCTTTGTGAGTATAGAGGAGGCTATGCTCAAACACACGAAGCAATCTTCGCCACACTAGGCGGGCTGCCGCACTGCCATACACCCTTTCAGGTGCAGGTGACTGCATCGCCACTGCAAATTGTCGATATGCGCGGCCTCACTGGCTCCCATTGCGGAGCCGCGCCGGTCCCAACACTACGGAAATGCCAAATTTGCTTTCAAAGTAATTAAATTACGTTACTAATTACTTTCCTGAAAACCACAAAAATGTAATCAAATAGCATTACAAATTACCGCAGAATAAAAGTAATGACATTCCATTACAATTACTTTCCAAAAGTAATGAAATCACTTTGACATTACCTTTGAATACCTTGAGGCAGTAATTCGTGCTAATTGTATTTAAAGTATAGGTACCAAAACTCAGACCTTCTGGCTTACACCGCAACAGCCTTATGCGCCTCAAAGTGCACCATATTGAACAGTCGTTTTGCTGGCGCACACGACATACGTGTTAAACATGATGAATAAATTCTTCTTTAGATGTGACTCTGAAAGTCGACTCGCCGGTTTCGCTGTTCATTCAACGTCGAAGGCCTTTAGTTAAAGGGTGATATGTTTCCGTCTTCCTGACTTAGAAGAGGTTATAGTCCGTGTCAGTATGTTAAGTCGGGCCATGGGAGCTTGTTCTAAGAAGAAGTCGTCATGTGAAACGTTTCCCTTCTGCCTCGGACTCAATCTAATCCTATTCTCCCAACCCAAGCGCATTAGTTGACGTATTCCCGGTCATTCCTCTCAAGGAGAATTGTTCCCAAACACCCGAAGAGCCGAAGTTTTTGCGCATTGTCATAGAAAGGGACTGGATAATTGCTAAGCAGAAGTGCCGCCAGCTGAGGAAAGGAATGGCGCGAGCTTCGTAAATTGTGTGCGTTTCCAACAAACAGGTGGCTATGTCTGCTTGTAGGCTTCTTCCCGAATAAACCTCCCGAGAGAAGGAAGCGGGGAAAACCGCGAGCGGCACCTGCTTTGCTCGAAAACGCACGAAACGTTCCGGGGCCTTGACAAGACATTTGGAACCGAAGTTCCACATGCATTGTCAGGGCGACCGGAAGTTATTCTGGTCGCTTGTTGTTCGCAATGGTTTGACCTTGTTTGACGGTTACAGTTTGACCTTGTTTGACGAAAGAACAAGGTTGGGGATCTGTTTACCCTGTCCTCTCAGGTTTTAAAATACGTTGACCTCGCCGTTGACGGGCCCTTCGCCTTGCGGCCTGCAAGCAATTCATCCATAAGCTGACAGTGTGATGGAAACTATACGTGCTCGTTGGAACAGTCACACGTCTACTTTTCGCTCTCGTTCCTACCCAGGCACAAAGAAAGGGACGGGCCAGGTGACTAAAGGAAGGTGTTTGATTGGTTCTGGTTAGCTCGCAGCTCCCACCGCACTGTCAGCTTATTAGGGATGCACGAAGTATAGGATCGTCGTGATGACGTCACGCCGGGAATCTGCCTTGCCTGGAGTTCGTAAGCCGTGGCCTTCCTGCAGCGATGTCTACACGATGCAACGTTCAATTAAAAGATATAGGATATCTCGTACAACATTCGATTCGTTTAAAACGACACTAAACACAACTAACATTGCCACGCGCGCCTCCGAGCAACCGCGCCCGTGACCGAATGGTTATCGTGCTTGACTCCAACGCAAAAAGTCCGAGGTTCGACACCTGGGAGCGGACGCACCCATTCTTTATATCTGTAAATGTCGCGTTCTGGTACATTTGAGAGTTCTGTTGCATGTTCGAGGACAGAATGTTCTACGCGCCGAACCTTTTACGCCCAACTGTTTCAGAAGCCCTCGCGTGAACATAAGGGGCTCCGCGTGGCGAGCCGGTGTCAGTCTCGCTCTTCCGCTCGCGAACTTGCTGCTACGCCGACTTGGGCGCCCGCGACGCTCTGTTGTGTTGTCTTTGGTTTCCCTTTTTTTTTTTCGGTTAGGCACGAGTTCGCCATATTAAACGTTTAGTTTCTTTCGTGATTCACCGCTTCATCAATTGTCATTCGTGACAGTATAGGCACGCTTGATTCCCTTTTCGGCATTCTTTGGCAGACTCGTTCATACCGCGAACAAAAATCGATCGGAGTAGCCTGCCAGCACACATAGCGACTGAAGATGATCTTACAAAATTTCATGAATTCATGTGCACTGACAATAACATGTAGTTTTTTTTTTTCTCTCTCTCTCTCTCTCTTGTCTACCTATTTGTACTTCACTCTTATTCGCCGGTTTGGCGTGTGTTTCTTTCATTTTTTTTTATTATAGTCATACCTACATTACTTGCTTTCTGTATTCTCCTGTACCCCCACCCAGGGTGTCGAACCGGAACCGAACCGAACCGGAAACCGGAACAGAACCGTTATTTTTAGCCGAACCGGAATTGAACCGAACCGAAATTTTCGCCGCCATCTTGGAACTGAACCGGAACCGAACCGAAAAAAAAATACAACGGTAACCGGTTCAAAACGGTTCAAGGTAATATTTTTTTTCTATTTTGCTAGTATCACAAAATGAACATATGGGAATAAACAATTGGCGGCTTTGTTTCTATCTGTCGATCGAATCGTCATATACATATTTGCAACGTATAACAAATTGTGGGTTTTCATGGCACCTTTGTTGGCACTATGATTAACCATGTGTCAAGTTGTCACGGGACGTCATGGTGTCAATACATGTTGTCAAGTAATATCACGTGGCCTCGTGACGTCACGTAACTCACTGCGTTAAATCGATTTAATTTGAGGAAGTCACTAGATGTATTAACCTTGTTGACAGCATGACGTAACATGACGTCACGATTTCGCACCGAGAGTCACGTGACACCGTGACGTAAGCGATTTTCATAACCCCTAGTCGAGTGCTCGGGTTCATGACAATCAGCACTCCCAAACATTCAGGTAACGGCTCATGTCAATTAGATATGATAATCAATAGCCCAACACTAAAAATATCTGAAGCTCAGCCCAAGCTTTTGCTTTGCAAACCCTTGCAGCCTAGGGCATGACTGTGATGAACACTGGCGGTATATAATTAGGGTCAGATCACGTGGCCGCTTGTTCAAATTGCGAGTTGAGGAGATATCGACAGCTATCTCTGTCCTTTATTTTTTCTGCATCTGTTATTAGGGGAAAACTAATGGATGTTTCCGCAACCTATCAACGTCAGGGGTTATTTCTTAACACTATTTATTGAAAGTACAAAAAAAAATGTTGCAAGACCAATTTGACATTATTGGGGCATTGAAACATTTTGTCGTTGTTGTTGAAGTATATCCGAAAGATGTCCCTGAGAATAGAAGTTTTGAAATGACTAAATGCGACCTATTAATATGACGTTACATAGAACTACACGTGTGTACGGAAGGAATACCTAAAAGAAGAAGATATTTTAGTAACCTGAGAGGAACAGCCGAACGTTGGCAGTCGCTGTAAGTCTCACACGAGCGTCGTTCTCAAGTTATTGCCCAAGTTTTGACCCCCTCTGTATTTTGTTTAAATGAGCTATAACATATTTCTATACATTACTAAATACTACTCAGGATCAGTCCCTAACGTTAATAACTCATTGAACTTGGCTTTGCTCTTTTTTCTAGGCAATGGTAGTCGCCGAAAAAATGAGAGAATTATGAACATCGTTCATCCCCTCAACTCGAAGCCAGAAGCGGCCACGTGGCCTGGTGCCTATCTTATGCCGCCAACGTTAATCATACCCCCGCGCTGGAGTTTTAAAGGAAGAAAACGCGTGCTGGAGCTCCAGGCATTGTTAGAGTTCGACTATTCTCATCACCACAGTGGTTGGACACGAGCCACTACCCAAGTGTCCGCCGAGGCATTGATTGTTACGAGCCGATGTACGGTGCTCACACAGTTCTCCTGCCCAATCCACGAGTCCCGTTCGACTGTCGACAGGCGGGTGGTTTTGATCCCACAATTACGACATCAATCTTTGAGAGGGCAAGACTAAAAGAAATAGTCTCGTACAATCCTCACAATTTCACCGCGGCAAAGAAGCTTCTGAATCGGTGGCGCCCTGTGCCAGTACACTTGGACCAGGGGACCAGTACGCCTCGGAAAAGTCATGCACATTCCAACCCGATATCGTCTCATGACCCCTTTAAACTTCACGGGGTGCAAAATAAAAGCAATAAAAGGTTGCGGTTAACAAGTGTCAAATAAAATTGTCGAATTAACAGACACAAATGAAGGAGGCAATTCCTCAGGAATACTTTCAGCCTTTCCACTCTGGTGAAGAAGGAAGGCCAGAAAGGCTGTACTATGGTGGGAATGAAGTAATGGCCGGCCGTAAGTCGGCAAGCCAGACTGGAAAGGCTGGAGGGGTTGCCGCCATTTATGAGCGACGGTGGAAACCAAATAACTGGCAAGCCGGCTGTCTGGTTGCCGTCGCCATTTATAAATGGCGGTAACGCATGACTAGCCCTTAACAGCACCGCTGTATAAAGAAGTGCGTGTGTGTGTGGGGCCGGGGGGGGGGGGGGGGGGGGGGAGTGGGGGAGGTTTAGAAACATACTGTGTTGTAAAGGTTCCTCTTCCCTGCATCTTTGGCGCAGACAAAAAAGTGTGACCCCGGAAACTACTTTGATTGGAAAAGCGCTCTTTCCAAAAAGCACGTTTTTGTCGTGCCAGACGCTGGCGCCGTCCCTCACGACGATGCACTAAGAATAATAATACTAGCCTTTCAAATACTTTGCTTTCACTGAGCTTGCACCTTCTGCAGCATGCCTTTTGCACCGTCGAATTTGACTCTCTCAGCAAGAAGGAATCAGAATGACCATTAGCCTATAGTGTGATAACGTCACGTGCAAACAATGCTAAATAGTTCAGCTTTCTGGTGAAATATGATGTTCGCAACACTAGCCATAGATGTCCTAATTGTAAATTTGTGAAGTATTTATAGCAGTCTCGCGATGAGATATGGCAGCCTAGAGAAATGTTAGAACGCATGACTATTCTAGCATAGTGCTGTGAAGTGGGGGCCCAAAAGAAGTGCAGGTAAAACTGAATATAACATTTGCCTCCCAGGGCAGTATTTCGGAAGTTTCGAGCTCATGCAAGCTGATGAAATGTAATATACTGAGACTTCAAGAATCTTTGTCTGTCCTTCGCGCTATTTATGTAAAATCATGAATATCATTGCGTGCATCTTTACGCATCTCTTTTTGCAGTAAGGCGTTCTGGAAGGGATTATTTGGAAAACATAACATTAATTATCTTTCTCTTTTTGAACATTTCGTGTATTTGACTAGACTTCCAATTCATCATGTGAGCATAGAGTCCTTTTTAGCGTACCCTGCAACAAGATGTTTCACACTGCCAATCAGCAAACAGAAAAACAATTTTACGTAGACTCCACAGCTCGCGTAGTTTCGAGTATCGTCCTTCCGCGTCGGTCTCAAGTGGTTATGTGAACTTTATGAAGTAAATTTTTTTTATAAATATAAAATATATTTAATTACAATGCCGCCCAAATTATTTCAAAGCGGTTCTGCCAATCTTTTCCGGCGTTTTTATCCTCCACAGGAACGTTGCGTGATATGGGACGGCCTTACATACATTTCTGATTTTGAAGCTAATTTAAATAACTATGTGTTCCTGACACATATAACTTCTGAAACATATATAGAAGTCTGTTATTGCCTTTTTTATCTGGTGAACATTAGTTTTATATGTCTGTGGGCTGGACGAAAAGAAAGTAAACAGGGGCGTGCGGTGGAACTACGATGATTACGCACGCAAACCGTCAGAAAGTGTCCAATTAAGTAGCTGCCTTGTCGAGTAGAACGTGAAATACTACTTCGTTTTACTAAACAAAAAAGAATTTTGAAGGACGCTTAAAGGGATACTACAACGAAATTTCGGCGCTCATTTTTCGGTCTATATGTGTTCAAAAGAGCAGTATCACATGGAACATACCAATATCTTGTTAAAAAAGTCTCGAAAAGGAATTTTAAAACGAATTAAACGATTAGCAAAGAGCACCTGGTGGATGTCGCTAACGCCTCGTTTGTAATGCTCGTCTAGGAACCTTGACAGCTAGTGACGGAGGTTGTCTCGTCTCCGGCCACGACGAGAGAAAGGGGGAAGGAGGAACTCCCCTCTTCCCGAGAATCCCTTTTGTGTGTCGCAGAAGTCGCTATTGTCCCCCTAGAAGATTATAGAAGATTAACCCGTCACTCAAAATTCGTACAAAAGCAGCCGCTTCGGTGGCTCGAACGACTAGGCCATCCTCTCGAAGTCAGCCTCGCCGTAGCTTTGCTCGTCTTGAGACGACCTACGTCGCGATTGCGTTGGATGTCACGTGCTCTAAGCTGGGCCTTCTCCGAGCGCTTGCCAGAGTGGGCCGTTTATTACGAAAAATACAGCCACCAGGATCAAAATACAAACGTGCGTTTGTCATTTACGGATATTGTAGATCATATTCAACCTATTTTTGAACACGACGGGAATATTTCAAATTTCGTTGAAGTATCCCTTTAAGCTTCGCCTTTAAAAGTGGAACGCGATCACGTCAACGGGCCTCGTTTGCATCGCATTCTCATTTGCCGCGCAAGCGTGCCTCGCGTGGCCTAGTGAAAAGCGTCTGACTCGCAACTAAAGGGTTATAGGTTCGGATCCTGCATAAAATTTTTAATTTTTTCTTTAAAGGGATACTACAACGAAATTGCGGCGCTCATTTTTTGGTCTATATGTGTTCAAAAGAGCAGTATCACATGGAACATACCAATATCTTGTTAAAAAAGTCTCGAAAAGGAATTTTAAAACGAATTAAACGATTAGCAAAGAGCACCTGGTGGATGTTGCTAACGCCTCGTCTGTAATGCTCGTCTAGGAACCTTGACAGCTAGTGACGGAGGTTGTCTCGTCTCCGGCCACAACGAGAGAAGGGGGAAAGGAAGGACTCCCCTCTTCCCGAGAATTCCTTTTGTGTGTCGCAGAAGTCGCTATTGTCCCCCTAGAAGATTATAGAAGATTAACCCGTCACTCAAAATTCGTACAAAAGCAGCCGCTTCGGTGGCTCGAACGACTAGGCCATCCTCTCGAAGTCAGCCTCGCCGTAGCTTTGCTCGTCTTGAGACGACCTACGTCGCGATTGCGTTGGATGTCACGTGCTCTAAGCTGGGCCTTCTCCGAGCGCTTGCCAGAGTGGGCCGTTTATTACGAAAAATACAGCCACCAGGATCAAAATACAAACGTGCGTTTGTCATTTACGGATATTGTAGATCATATTCAACCTATTTTTGAACACGACGGGAATATTTCAAATTTCGTTGAAGTATCCCTTTAAGCTTCGCCTTTAAAAGTGGAACGCGATCACGTCAACGGGCCTCGTTTGCATCGCATTCTCATTTGCCGCGCAAGCGTGCCTCGCGTGGCCTAGTGAAAAGCGTCTGACTCGCAACTAAAGGGTTATAGGTTCGGATCCTGCATAAAATTTTTAATTTTTTCTTTAAAGGGATACTACAACGAAATTGCGGCGCTCATTTTTTGGTCTATATGTGTTCAAAAGAGCAGTATCACATGGAACATACCAATATCTTGTTAAAAAAGTCTCGAAAAGGAATTTTAAAACGAATTAAACGATTAGCAAAGAGCACCTGGTGGATGTCGCTAACGCCTCGTTTGTAATGCTCGTCTAGGAACCTTGACAGCTAGTGACGGAGGTTGTCTCGTCTCCGGCCACGACGAGAGAAAGGGGGAAGGAGGAACTCCCCTCTTCCCGAGAATCCCTTTTGTGTGTCGCAGAAGTCGCTATTGTCCCCCTAGAAGATTATAGAAGATTAACCCGTCACTCAAAATTCGTACAAAAGCAGCCGCTTCGGTGGCTCGAACGACTAGGCCATCCTCTCGACGTCAGCCTCGCCGTAGCTTTGCTCGTCTTGAGACGACCTACGTCACGATTGCGTTGGATGTCACGTGCTCTAAGCTGGGCCTTCTCCGAGCGCTTGCCAGAGTGGGCCGTTTATAACGAAAAATACAGCCACCAGGATCAAAATACAAACGTGCGATTGTCATTTACGGATATTGTGGATCATATTCAACCTATTTTTGAACACGACGGGAATATTTCAAATTTCGTTGAAGTATCCCTTTAAGGCAAAGGATATACTTTCAAAAGTGAAATCATTTGAAACATACGGTGACCTTTATTTAACATTACATATCATGTTTTAATCACCCTCATTCCACGCGTGATATCACGTTTCACGTAAGCATTGTGGGTTGTTTGAAATTCTTGCGCTAGGGTATGTAGCTCTGACGTCATGAACCTATCGACCCATCAGGATTTTCCAGTCACGCCACCGACATCGGTTTTTCTGCGACATGAGCTATTTAACGCTATCGTGTTAAAATCATCAATTAGCAAGGGTGATGCTCATTTGCATTATAAATTGTCCGGCATCTTGTCAACAACAGACCTCACCAGCCAGGCTATGCCAGTTTATTCTGTATAAGAAAATGTTCACTTGGGCAAGCGCTATTTTGGGCCAGATTCGATCTGAGTGCGAAGGTGCGTATATATTAGAGTGAACAATTGCAATTACTCCTTGCTCCATGATTAGTCGCATGCGTGCGGTGCTGAGAGGAAACAATGGTTGGTTAGAACAACAGGCATTTGGATTGCCGCTCGGTGTTTCTATAAAAGTTAGACTGAAAGGAGTTATCCTAAAACTTTGTTACATTTCGAAAATTTCATTGCTTTTAGCTCAGTTGGGTCGTCATCATATATATATATATATATATATATATATATATATATATATATATATATATATATATATATATATTGTGAAGTGTATTTCGTAAACCTTATTTCACTATATATGGCCACGAGGTGCATGCTCATTTCATATTTTATGTGATGTAATTAATTCCTTAGTTCAATGACACGATTTTACTTTTAATACTGACAAAGTTGTTCCAATCACTGGTATTTTAGACGACCTACCACACTTCACGACAACATTTGATACCGTGTAAATAGATCAGCTTGAACTTTAGAATTTTACTTTAACACGAAGAAAGGACAAGAAAATACAGTATAGTTCTAAATTAGAAGCTGATCTATTTACAGGTATGTACCAACAAGCTCAACTCTTTACTCTTGTACTTAAACATTTTGATTTAGGCAAAATATATTTTACTCGTAAACAAATAGATATCGAGTCGTATGAACACGACGTTATGTATGTAATGTAGATTTTCTTCTACTCTTGCGTCAAAATTAAATAACTGAATTTAATATTTTTGGTACCTAAGAACAAAAGTAAATTGCACGGACGATCGAAGAAACTATATAGTTAATCGTTTCACAACGGAAATAGTGTATATTGCGAAAAGAACGCGGAAAATATATTCTTAATTTAGCGGTTCAAACCGGAGTGAACCGGTTCGAACCGGTTTGAACCGTTATTTTTGGCTCCCCGGAACTGAACCGGTACCGAACCGAAAGCCGTGAACCCGAACCGGAACCGAACCGATAAAAATTTCGGTTCGACACCCTGCCCCCACCCCCTTCCTCCCTTAAATCACCTTTAGGAATGCTGTGAATACAAAAGAGATCAGCAGCTTTATTGGCTGCGGAGTGATCACAAGATGTTGGAGACTTGCTCGCGTTTCTTAATTAATTCCTTTAGTTAGTGGAAGTAAACAAATAGTCTCAATCAGAAACTTGACTAGTGTCATTCAAAAACAAATAAATAAGTAAATTTTAGAAGAAACAAAAATTTAATCGTGCGCGTTTTTTTTTTTTTTTTTTTTTTTTGGGGGGGGGGGGGGGCGGTGGGGGGGGCCGCAAACGCATTCAACTTCGACGCGCTCGCGCCGTTTTTCCGCATTTTCGATCCGCTAGCCTCGCGCTTGCGGCACACTTCCTCACGCGCTCCAAGTCTTACTCAAATGTACTGATATAGTGGCAGTTTATGAAGCTCAGCAAGTTTCTAATTGGATTCTGACATGCTTATTTTTACTATTCAGAACGTTAATTATGCAAAACTAATTAAGAATCTAATTACCCGAAGTGTCGTGTACCATCTCTAAATTGGCCCCTCGGCAGTGACTAGTAATAACAACACCCGACAGCGATCGTTTCCCTCTGCGATGCGAGAACCCAAAAGTGTCCCTATAGGCACCGAGATGTTTCGGTGGCGCCCTCTTACGATTCGCCTACGTGACGGCACTACCAGGACTTGCCCCGTCGTGACGTTGCGAGCTGTAGTCCTGGCTATGCTCAAGTTGCGAAGCACAAGTTCGATGGCGTGCGTCAGAAGCGCCGTGGAAGTTTGATAGTATTCATCGCAGTCTTAAACCGACACCGGTAACGTTCATAGTTTGACGTCACATCTTCTTTCCGCACACCCTTTTCAAAAGCCCGTCAAGCAACATTGGCAAAGGGAGGGTTTTTTGACGTCACAACCAAAATGATCAATTGCCAACGTCTACTTTGATGGTGTCTGTTAAAAAAAAAAATAAAAAAAATAAATAAAGGAACATCCATTAGTGGATCTTTAGGGAATGCGCTAGCATGACCCTTGGGACCCGCCACGCTCGTCCCCTCTTGGGAAACGCTAACGCTTACCCCTTCACTGAACTGTTTTGGACTTCTCTTTTGCTTCCTATATTTCTGCTGCGTCTTTTTGGCTTTGTTGCGGGCACGGTGGAAGAAACATTTAGGTGATGACCCTCTGTCCGACGCGGCGACCCCATTATGTTCGGCGCACCGAGCGCGCTTCACTCGCACGGGGATAGATGGCGCCCAAGTATGGGATCCCCAAGTATGGGTTGTTTTTTCTCCCAGTGGTGGTCGCGCATTCTCTCGCTCACCGCTTCTTGTTGTACCTCACCGCCGCCACCGCGCCAGCAAGTCGCCAGAGTCCGTAAACATGTGTTCTCTTCCTTCTTCTTGTTCTTCGGGTCAAGGCTTACCTTCGTGCACGATGGTGGTACCTGTGATCGACAGAGCACCAAAGCAAAACACGAGGCCAGCCACTAGCCACACACCACCACCACACCGCGAAAAAGGCGAGCACGCTACGCCGCCGACACCGTGGCCACCGAGGAGGGACCTCATACCGCAGCGCCCTCCGCGGCGGCGCTGAACTAACTACTCCTGGTTCGAGGCTAGCTCCGAACACGATCTGTTCGCTCGGTCACCGCGGGAAGAGCGGTCAGAGTCATCACCTAAATGTGTTTCTTCCACCGTGGTTATGGGGTAAGTGGACGTGTGTGGCGTTTCCCGAGGGGCAAGCTAACACATTCCCTAAGGATCCACCAATGGATCTTCCTTTAAATGTTTCCGGCTTCTGTCGCACGCAGACCCGCGTCAGCCGAGCTAGGGGCTGCTTGCACTCCTCTGTCTTGTTCTCCCGCTTTGCTAGCAGCGGATTCCGCTGCCTGACGCAAGTTCAGACTCGCCCCAGCATCCGCGCGCGCATTGGCTTCCGCCCCGTGACGTCACCACTCTCTCGCCTTTGACCTTGTGGAGTCTCGTTCGCCCCCATCTGGTCGACAACCGGACGCCGGCGACTGGGGAATTGTTGTCGGTCGCCTCCGTGGCGAAGACGGTGCCTTTGAGTGCCTCTCTTGAGATCCAGCCGGAGGACGTTGGCGACGGCGGCGGTGAACATCTCGGAACCCCTCCCGGAGAGCGTCGGCGCCCGAGGGCCTGCACGTGCCGCGGCGGATCCGGAGGGCGAGCTCCAACGGGAGACCGCCCACGATGGGAGACAGAGGCTCTCGCACGTCTGATGCGCGACGACCGCGAGAACAAGGAGAGGAGTCGGGAAGGCGGGAGACGGGGAGTTGTCAAGGAGGGACTCTTGCGCGGGAACCGGGCCACGACGGACATTCGCGGGTGGTGGCGACCGCGACGTCTACCCGGGAGACGGCTCGGTGACATGGTCCGGACTTAGAACCTCGACTCCAACCCCCGATGGCGACGTTCCCAGGATGCGGTGTGGACTTATATAGCGCTAGGACGATCGGCGAGCAGCATACAATAGCCCCCCCCCCCCCCTCCCCCAGGCTTCCTCACTTCCTCACTTGCCTTCCCCGAAACTTTGCAGCAGAATGTAAGTGGAATCCACAATTTCTGCCGAGAGCTATGGGTCGCTGTGTCACCTTCATCAGGAGACAGGGGACCGGAGAATCGAACTAGAACCCTACAACCTTCACTACCCTCCTCCTTCCTCTCTACGCGGCGTGCTTCTTTTCCCATTGTTGTGTCCACAGACGGACGCCGTCAGCTTTTCCCCGTCATGTGGATATTAAGAAGCACGGTGGAAGCTTGGAGTCATTGCATCCTTATACCACCACCGTCAAAGTTGGCAGCCCGACATCCCCCTCATTTCCATCAGTGAAAGTAGAATCTTTAATTTGGTTTAAGTGAAATTACAGCGCGTAACATCGAGACGGAACACACAACACAGGACGAGCGCATGTTAAACTTCCCCAGCTCTGTACTTTTGAAAGTAGCATCCATCCCGCTCAAGACGACGTCGTTTGGACAATCATGGACGGCCGACCGCAGCGACCCTTTTGGGTCGCACAGCGTCGTTATAACGACCCAAATCGGGGTCAGATGCCCGTCTCTCCATTCGCGTTCAACGAGCGGCGTTTCCTCAATGGGAACTTTGGGGGAGCTCCCCGGCGTCGCCCAAGAAGCATGTGCGGACGGCCTTCCGCTTGTCCTTTAGAAAAACCGTCTCCGCCTCCGAGACGCTTTCGTAACACTTTTTTGCTCTGTCGCTGCAAGACTCGGCTCGACGTAGCTTGGTGAGGCCGTACTAAAAATGAGCGAGGGTATGGGGAAAGGAGGGGAGTGGATAAATAGCCCGAAAAATAAATCATTCGAATGGTTCTGTATACTTACTTGGGGTTTGGCGCTCCTAGTTTGCCCTTTGCCTCAATGAACGCTGCCCCCCTTCCTTTTCCTTTACACTTATTCCCGCGTTATTTTTTGTTATCGCCGCTCTTATTTTTTCTCCGGCTTCTTCTTGGCATCGTTCCCGCGCGAACCGTTTCGTGTTCACGTTTCCTATTCTTTTCTTTTTTTTTCTTTTGTCGCGATTTTTGATTTTTTTTTTGTGCCTATTTGTTACATTTCGGTTTAGATCTGAAACGACTTCGGAAATATTTGTAACGAGAAAGAAGAGACACTCCGGGAGGGGGTGTTCCGGGCTCACGCGCGCTAAGAAATGGCTGCACGTTGCTCGTTCGGTGGTCGAACGAGGACAGCGAATAGCGCGCGTACGTTTTCCTTTTCGACGTACGCTAACCGTTAACCCAACCTTTAAGAAATGAGATAGAAAAGGATGCAAAGATCACGTAGAGGATCAGCGAAAGTGCGCCACGATACGACCCCGAAGAAAGCCAGAAGACGAACCAAAACCGAAAAAAAAAAGAACAAAACAACGAAAGCAATCATAAAAGAACGACCGCCCAAAATGTAGTAAAGGTGCGCGCTAAGATATCAAAGTTACAACAGACAAAAAAAAAATACAAACGAGAGAAAAAAAAAAAATGAAACCGCGGAAAGAGGGGTACAAAAAAGCGCCAGGCCGAAACTGAAACGAAACCATACACACAGAAGAAAGCGCGCAAACAACCCCGAAAGCGCGCGAAAAAAAAAAAGAAGTGAATATATAAAATAAAATAAAACAAAAGAAAAACGGCGGGAAGTATGCAACAGTAGAAAGTTGAGACGAACGCGGGGTACTTAGCGCTGGCGGAAATTCCTGGAGAGTGCGGCATGCTGCAGCTTCCTTCGACAAGGAAGAAAACTCACCGTGCCCTTCTGTATAAATTGTACCCTATTGAGATTTTTTCTATTTCTTTTCCTTTCCGACATGGTTCTTCTCCACGCATACATCTATATATAAATATATACAACCAGAGGGGCAATATAACTATATATATAAATATAGGGGAAACGAGCGACCATCATTCAAGCGTTAAGCGCTTTTCTCTCGCCTGCTCACGTTTCGAACACGAGAACTGACGACGATATTTTTGCTCTTGTTGCCATTCGCGCAGCCTGGTTGGATTGAGCTGACCTTGACGGCTGTATATTACGCCCTGGTTTACCTTTTCTTTTTCTTTTTCTTACTTAGAACTTCGCCGTTACGCAGCGTAGAGCACCAGGGAACAAAGGCATCTTAGCGTGATCTCCTCTCATCGGCATCGAGGGGGCATAAGTATCGCGTTCCAGCGTGGGGGCTGGCGCGCCGTCTTTCGATGTTTTTCAGGCTAAATAACCATACGTTCTTTTTGTGTGTTTTTTTTTGTGTGTGTGATTTTTTGTGCGTTTTGTAAGTAGAACTTTCCCCTTTTTTGTTTTGTTTTTACGTAACTTGATTATAACACGCGTTACCGAACGCTTGGGAACAGGCTCAGCGACAGCTTCAGAAGCGCCGAGCGCCTGATCACGCCTCGTGATTCATTCTTCGGGTTTTTTTTTTTTTTTTTTTTTTTACCATTTTTTATTGTCTTTTGCCGTAGTAGTTTTGGCTGCGAGGCGATAATGAGATGTACGCAACTCGCGACACCCCCCTGCGTTTAACAAAATAAATAAAAAACAAAAAGGCCCCCCCTTTTTTTTTGTTTGGTGCTTACACAAAACGAACGAACAACGCCTAATGCAACCGATGTATATGAAGCTTTCTTTTGTGTGTGTGTGTTTGTGAAGGCCCATTTTTGTCGTTTTTTTGCAAAATTTGGGGACGTAGCGACGCGTCGGGCGCGTGTTCACGCGATAAGTTCCCATCGCTGGATCGGCTGGGATGACCATATGGGGAGACCAAGTCGTCTGCTTTTTTCGCAGGAGTGGCGATGACGTCAGAAAGATGCCGAGCTATGATTGGCTCTGATTGAAGGATAGTGGGTAGACCTCAAAGTAAGCTGCCTTGAGATCTACCCACTATCCTTTCAATCAGAGCCAATCAGAGCTTACCGTCTCTCTGACGTCACCACAACGCCCTGCGCAAAAAGCAGACGAACTTGCTCACCGTATAGTCCCTTTTTCTTACCTTGCCAGCGATTAGACACGTTCGTTCGCAGGAAACATCGACGTTACCACAACTGCTTTCTTCGGCACACAGGTGTATACGTATGGGCACACTCGGTGGACGAGGAGCGTCCAGAATGGAATGACGGACAGGGAGAGGGCACTAGAGCCCGCTTCCAGTGGGCGCCTATTTCCTGTTCATCTTTGCGTTTTGCGCCAACTAGACCCATTAAGCGCACCGTTTCCTGTCTATAAGCGCGTTTCCCACTGGAGAGAAATAACGACCATGCGTTCGCAACGTTAACGACGCCGCACACTGCTCCAGACATGGATTGATGGTTGGATGGGTGGATTAACACTGAACCCATCCGATTGGGTGGCGGATTGCGCCACCTAGTCAGTGGTTTAAGTACTATAGTTAGTGACAGGTTAAGAAAAGTTTTCGAGGGAAAGGAAGGCTGAGGAGGAGGAAGCAGACTAAACGCAAAAGAGAGGAGGAAGTTCCTTCTTCTTTTCGCCAGCATTCTGTCTGCTTCCTCCTCCCCAACCTTCCTTTCCCTCGAAAGCTTGTCTCAAACTGTAACTGACTACTCGTCTCACCCTACGATGGACTAAAGGCAGAAGCTACGAACCGCCAAATCCAATCACGAGCAACTTAGACATTGCGTGGTATTTCGCTTCGAAGCACGTATCGGTGCCCGCGCCTCGGATCACCGATGGGAATGGGCCGACAGTGGTTCGGATCGAGCCATGAGTGACTCAACGATTTTACATTGCAAATAAAGCCACGGCTTACTGGCTCTTTGCAGTGTCGATGCTATAAAAATGACGCAGCGTTTTTGGATTCGGAGCATTATTCGTCGAAACCTAAGCAACGCTAAGCGTGTCATAGTTTAGCGTGGAACGTGATTGGACCTGGCGGCCCGTGGCTTTGGCCTTTAGTCTATCGTAGCATGAGACGAAGTATAGTAAATATTTAATCTCTCTCTCACACACACACGCACACGCACACGCACACACGCACACGCACACGCACACGCACACGCACACGCACACGCACGCGCACACACACACACACACATATATATTCCTGTAGCAGAAGCGCACATTTCGCCCCACGAAAAGCCTGGACTTAAGATGTTAAAAGGTGAAACCAGGTGCAGCAACTGTTTATACTTTGTTTCAGCTTCGGTCCGAGCGCGGCCGATGTTATGAGCCGAAGGGCCAATCAAACAGCGCAAAAGCGCAGCGTCATGGCGTGCTCTCTGCGCTTGATAGGACTAGCCGGCGGAGGAGCACGCACAGAGAGACGGCGAGTACCGGCTGGTCCTATCAACTGCAGAGAGCACGCCATGACGTTGTACCTCTTTCGCTGTTTTCCATCGGCTATAAACGAAGTACCCGCCTCGCCCGGGTTGCTGTAAAGCTGTCTTCCCTGCACGCATAGAAAGGCTGCGGAGGAAGCGGCTTTACGAAAGCGTTGCAGCTCTTCGAACAAGAAAAAGCCTCACAATGGACACCCCGAGACACGGTACTTATAATAACCGAGAACACGAACAGACGACAGGTCTGGTCGCGACGTGCGAACATGACTCGCTCGCTATTCAGCAATTCAGATCTTCCCGCTAAATTTAGCAACCGGGTCGCGGTGGTCAGAGGCACGCGATATCTCACGGCTACTGGTGTTTCAGCTATCAGCGTCCAAGCGAAGGAATTAGGTCGTTGAAAATGCGCCTTCCGAGATGACTGCACGTTGGGGAGCCCCAGCTCCTCGCTTGATGATGACGTTCCAAATTCTGTCGCGGTTCAGGTTGAAAAGGGGCTACTTCACTTTTGCCGACGGGGTTCATCACCCAATGAAAGGATTCTGTGAAGCCCGATGTTTGTGACTGACTGACCTCGTAATGGACACGTGGAAACATTGGTGATATACTCATTGTTTTTTCCCGCGAAGAAAGAGAGAGAGAAAGAAAGAAATTTTCCGAAATTTTTTGATGAGAAAATGTTGGCCGACATAGCTCTCGAACACATGGAGCTTTACGGCGCCAGTTACCGAAAACGGGCTAAAATGGACCCCATTTTCCCAATCATATTTTCAGAAAATGACATACTTATTTTTAATAAGATAGCGGTGAGCTCTGAAATCTTGGCTACTGATTCTGACCTCTGGACCTACAGTTCGGCAGAGAATGAACGTTCGCCGATGCGGAATTAATTTTTGCAGTAAAAACAACAGCAACAAAAACACTGCAGTTTTTTTTTGTTTTTTTAGGGGGGAGGGGGAGAGAGGGGGGGGGGGCACACACACGCTGTACTTTGATTGGAGCCAGTCAGGTACGTTGTTTGAGTACACACGTTCGTAAAACTCGAGTTACCACAATTGACGAATTTTGCCGCTACTGCTATATACGGCAAGGCCGCTCCCCCCTCGGGGCGACTGGCCACCACGACAAGCCTATTGACACGGCCCAAATGCCACGCAGGCGTTTCCGAAGGGCATACCCAGTCCGAGCACTTCCTCCTCTTTTCCCTGCGCCTTCGGTGCGCCGTGTCCTATAACCGCGGCGACGATGCAACGCTTTCCGGCGGGAGCCGAGATCTGTTTACGGCGTGCCGATGTGTCAGCCGCCGTGACATGCCGACGGGTCCACCGCTGCAGCAAACGATGCGCGGTAACACACGGACAATCACGCCTAGAAACGAACGAAGACAGAGAACACGGGAAGAAAAAACGACGACAACAACAGCGTAGTAAATAGAAAGAGGGAAAGACCAACAAAATGGACAGGCAGAAAAACGAAACAAAACAAGAACACGCTCACCGGTAGGTAATTGTTCCGACGTGTGGACACGACGCATGAATGAATAGATGCATAGGACTGAGCCCTTTTAATCGGGGACAGTTTGTGCCGCTTAACCGTGTCTGAAACTAACAGCGCAAACATGAAGTTACACACAAACACAAGTCACCACTGGCCCCAAAAAACAATCACACGTAGTGACAGAATCACAGCAGTTTCTAAAATTAGGGTTGTGTGGATATTCGTACAGCGTGTAGTTGCTCAGCCATTTCAAAGTTGCGACGAGTCACTCGCTGTGGATGAGCAATTTAGCCGGTGCAGTACAAGCCTGGGGTCTTTTAACGTGCACCACGCAGTAAGTGATATACGCGACCGCACGCCGGTACGATGCTCATTCAGAGCGAAACGGGCAGGGGTGGGTATGGAACTCAGGATCCCTGGGTACTGCAGCGGGAGCTTTCGCTCCACGTGCTCCGAGCTGGTGTGCGCTAGCCCACTCGGCTACCAATCCCCCCAAACTTTCCCGAGCCTCACCTTTACCAACCAAAAAAGTGGTGACTTACCTAAAGGACCATCGCCTGTCTCTAATGCCGGCTGAAAAATAAGGAGGATTCGTGCTCGTGCACCCAGGGGCGAATCCAGAACTTCATTATTTCTTTTTTTTTTTTTTTTTTTTTGTTTGGGGGTGAGGCGGAAGTTTTATAAGGATACTATTCTCCGATTCTTTCGTGTGCACCGGGGGATCCACCCATGTCAAATCGCCCTCCGAAAAGGGGAAAGGGGGGTGGGCGGCCGCCCCCATCGCCCTCCCCTTGGATCCGCCCCTGCGTGCACCGCGACTTGTTTGGAGAAAAAACCCTCTCAGCGATTGAGTCCGTTTTTCAATGCCACAACATCTCCCCAACTAAGATCAAGAGCGAAGCTAAAAAAAGCTCTCTCTGTCGATGGAGTTAAAAAAGCTTTCCTTTTACATACACCGCCGCAAACTTTTAAGCCTGGAATTATTTTTCAGCGCCAAGACTCACAAAACCGAATGCCCTCTCAGAGTTATCGTCTCCGAAAAAGGAACCTGGCAGAAGTCAGTCGCCTTATTTCTTCAAGAAAAACTGGATCTTCTTACGATTGATGATCCCTTCCTAATTAGGAGCTCCAACGAATTCATAAAGTTCCTATCTAAGCGTAACGACAGCAATTTAAACGCCTTTTCTATTGACATAAAAAAAAAAAAAATATGTACTAAACGCACTACCCCGAGACAGTCTTTTACACTGCATTGAGGAAAGCATTGATTCTTTCGGGGCCATCGCATTCCAGAACGCATCGGGCATCCCCCAAAACATATTTCTCGAGTTGATTGCCGTCTACCCGGAATCCACGGGAGGGAAATACGTACTTGCAAAAACAAAGGGTTCGCATATAGGGTCTTGTATCGCCCCTGAAGAGACTCCCCGGAAGTCGTGAAGATATTTCGTTACGTAGACGATTATATCATGTTCCTTGACGTCGACAAAAGCAAGTTTTCCCACCACGATGGTCAAAGTTCTGTCCACTTTCGAAGAGTGCACGAATCCGTTAGAGCGCATGCACAAGCTTCCCGTTGAAAGATCCATTACAATCCTGTATCTACGAATATTTTTATTGGCCTTTTATGTACGCTGGTTGTACGAGCCGCAAGGAAACAAGCACTCCAAGCCGGTTAAGAGCGGCATCGTCAAACTTTGCCTTAAAAACTCCCTTAGCAAATCATGCAGAAATCTGATCAAAACAAGCTTCTGTGCACAAATTTGTCGCCTGTCATCAACAGGGTATCCCACTTCCTTATTAACATCAGAACCTTCTCAGAAAAAAAAAGTCATCAGACGGAAACCAGGAGATGGGTCAACTAGACCCACAGTTGTACCTTACATTCACAACGTCTCTTATGGTCTTAAAAAAAGTGGCGAACAGGGTCAACATCGACGTCATCTTCTCGGCTTCAAACAAGCTTTCCAGCTTATCCAAGAAAGTGAACAATCCTTCAAAAAATTCAGCGAGCTTCACAAAGAAGCACCAGACCAGTTTCGTTCCGTGCACAGAAGAGGTAGTATATTCCCTTTCCCCTCTCCTGTGGGAAACGATATATCGGCCAGACTGGGAGACGTTTAAACGATGGACCCCGTGAGCACAACAACAACATAACTAGAGCCAACTCAGGACATTTAGGTCTACATTGCCGTGGCTGCGGATGTGCGGCACATCTAGATATATGTGTACAGTGCTGGGCAGAAGCGGTCGTTAAGTGACTAGAGATAGCGAGATAGTGGGAGCGGAACATATTTCCAGGTATACGACGATCCATGTGTTAGCATTCCACCGTTCACTTTACCAGGAAAAGAATTAGCTTATCTTTCGACTGTAGGATAAAAGCGCATGATCGTCATTTCATGGGACGTTGAAGAAAAAGAAGCTAATTTTCACGAGTGCATCGAAAATTTACGATAAGGAAAGAGGAACATTTCAGACAAACAGACAAGACAGGCTTCGAAAGCGTGTCTTGTCTGTTTGTCTTCAATGTTCCTCTTTCCTTATCGTAAATTAATAACCAACACGCTAAACCATCTACATCGAAAATGATTAGAAGAAAAAGAAGTGCAAATATAGATTGAGTTGTGAGTCAGCGCCGTGTGAGTGTTTTGTCTGCCGTAATTGTGTGACTATGTGTGATGGTTTTTGTGGCCAGTGGTGACTTGTGTTTGTGTGTAACTCCATACTTGCGCTGCTATTTTGAGACATCAATAACCAACTGGCCCAAGCCGCCGTTTTGTCCGCTTAACCGGTTTCTTGCTTCCAACGGTTACTGTAAGTAGAATAGGGGAAACATTAATCTTAAGAGTTTTAATAAAATACTTCAACGAGGAACCCGTGGCGTACCCTAAAGCAGCGTTCACACCGCTCAGGCAGATCGTACAAAAGTAAGTCTGTAGACAGTAGTAGGGAGTTTAAGGGAACCGTTCTTGCACACCCGATACGATGCGATGGGCCCTCCTGTACGCATTGCGCGTGCGCGACACTTTTGTCATGGTAACGCATGCACAGTGCGTATTGGGGAGTCCATCACACCGTATGGGGTGTGCAAGAACGGTTCCCTTAAACTCCCTACTGTCCGAGGCGTGTCTCTTCTTTTCACGACAGTCCGGTTTACATCGGCCATACAAACACTGTCCGCAGACATGTTTTCGGACAGGTACGAAGTAAACGTGCTCCGCTTTTCAGGCGTGTCGGCAGATACGTGCCTTCGGTGAACGCGGTGTCTTTTTAGAGGATGTACGAACACGTGTGAACCCGGCTTTGGGGCAAACAGAATCAGAAGTTTCGGAGTCCGCGAGGCAGGGGCGAACAGATTCGCGTGTTGTACCTCGGGGGAGATCGTCGTCCAATAGAACGACATGTCACGCTGAATTTTCGCTGCAGGAGAAGTATATTTGTATATATGTATATATATAGAAACAGAAAGGGAAAGAGAGAGAGAGAGAGAGAGAGAGGGGGGGGGGTTGTTGCCCTCGTGCCTGCGCGGCCACATTGATGCACCCCGGAAATAATTGTGGCAGGGTCCACACCTGTTCCGGGTCCCGACAAAGGCCCCCCCCCCCCCCGAGCTTCTAAGAAAAGCGACCGCCTGCAAAACACGCACGAAACGGGGTGAAAAAAAAAAAGAATGACATACGTAGTGACAGATCTGATGAGGTCACAGAACGCGTTTCATGACTGCGGATCGCGGAGGTTTAAAACGAAATTAAAAACAAACAACAACAATGAGATTGCGAGCCACCAAGCAACAGCAAGAATACAAGCACCCGTCGTTTCCCCCCTCCCCCCCTTTTTTTTTTTGAGAATTGAGGTGCTTCCGTCAAAGATTTTATTGCTTAATTGTGCTTAATGTGCTTAATTAGGGCACTAAACTAAGCGATAAAATTTTTTTCCCGCCAATACCCTTTCGCAGTAAAATGAAAAAAAAAAAAAAGTGGCTACGTTGTGTTCACACTTCAAGTGTCGCGCAATATAGGCAATAAAAAAAAAAAACAAAAAAAACAAAAAAAAAAAGGTAATTGGTTACCGAACAAAGTTATGTTTGAAGTTACAAAGAAGTTTCGGTAACTTGCTGTAGCTTAGTTAACATTTCTAGGGTAACTAGTTCAATAATATGTACTCCCCAAGCTAAGATTGACTGATACGTAAGCTCTCACTTCGTCTTTCAATATTGGCTCTACCCGTTGTAGCCGCCTTGATTGTATGCTGTAAACAAAGTGTTCATAAAAAAAAAGTTTTATTTGTTTTACGTTCATGATGAGTCGTATGTCAGTAATATCAGCACACATCGACGTCATGCAATATAAACAAAAAAGACAATGAAGCATAACGCAATTAAAGATGGACATGAAAGACAACGCCCCCCCCCCCCCTCAAAAAAAAAAAAAAAAGAGAAAAGAAGGGCATTTTTTTGTAATTTAGCGATAGTTCAGGTCAAGTAACTGGAACTGGATTACATACTCCGAATATAATTTCCATAGCTCTAACCCCGGAATGCTTTTCTTCTGCACCCCCGCTCTCCTTCTTTACAATTTTTGTGACGTAAAACTCCACCAATAGGACGGCGCGGAGCAGGTAGCCCACAGCCATTGGCCTGCCATGAGCGAGCTCGTTGCCAGCACGCGCGCCCATCCATCCTCGCGTGCCCTGTTTGCGGGAACACACGTTCGTTCTTGTTTTTCCTCGCACAGCTAACAAACCGAAGGAAGAAATAAAAAAACCGGACGTAGACTATTTGTTTTTAATTAAGACGAGAAAACGGAACTGTTCGTTGCCTTTCGGGATGTGCATGTTGTACAACACTAGACATATTACTCGCTCCGCAGACAATCATATTGGGGCGGGCACCAGTGGATAAGAACATCGGAGAAGCAATCACGAAGCGAGGAGCGCAAGATGAAAAGCCACTCATTTTTTTCAATTCAATTATTTTATTTTCAATTTTTTTTTTTTACGATTCGCGATTTGTACAATTCGGTCAATAATTTACATTAGAAAATATGTTTAAGCCTTCTGCCTTCTACCTTAATCATATTTTATACAATAACTTTTCCCCCAGTCAATAATTAATAATAATATGTAAACACGCACACACGCACACACACACACGCACGCACGCACGCACGCACACACACACACCTTTAGTACTTCGGTTATACGTTCCTGACAAAATCCTCTTAGAATACGTTTTTGAGTCCGTTTCTGGTTGGTTCTTTTTCACCTTTCTTTTTTTCCGCTTGGAGGAATATACTATTCGAGCATGAACGCCATTGGTTGGTGCTGTGATCATATGATCGCTTCCGCCAGCCAATGACGGTTAGTTACACTGTGACTACAGATATATCGTTCTCTCGGTCGTAACCCCTTTTCTCTCGTCTCGCTTATAAAATCTCTTTCTCTCTTTTGTCTCTTTCGTCTCGCTTTTGCGTCTCGCTTTTGCGTCTCGCTTTTGCGTCTCGCTTTTGCGTTCCGCCTTTTGCGTCTTGCGTTTTCACCGAATTACCCTCGCCAAACCCGTATATTTTCTGCGCTAAGAAATACTTCTAACGTTGACAAAAGAAATAACTACAATAACACAACGACAACCAGGGATTCGCAAAGTTTTATAAAATACTTTTATGAAGGAAATTGTTCATGGAGTCATTTTGAAACGACTTCCGCATTTTTCTTGCCTTACAAAAAAGAAGAAAAAAAATTCTCCCCTGTTCGCCCGCTCAAAAAAAAAAAAAAAAAAAAAAATCTATTCTAAATTATTTTTATGGGTTTAAACGCATTTTTAGTTGCTTTCAATAGAGCCCTCTGGGCGACGTCCTCGATATACATGTTCGTAAGTAAATAAATCGAGTGTAAAACAAACAAATCAAAACGAAAGAAAAAAAAAATCGAACAAAGCGTGGCATAAATCAGCGAGAACCACCGCGGGCGCCACGAATAAAGTCTCCAAACTCTCTCGCTGACATGCGCCACCGCCTTTTTATATTCCCCCCCGCCCACCCAGAAAAAAATTTTACGGCAATCATACACACAACAAGCGCGAACAACCGAGTCCATCCAGTCAATCTCACTCAATTTCAACAACCCCCTCTCCCTCCATCGCTCAATTTCGCCATTCTGGAACTCCAACTTTTATATATATATATATAGTGAGAGAGAGAGAGAGAGAGAAGGGGGGAGAGAAAGAGAGAGAGAGAGAGAGAGAGAGAGAGAGAGATACCCTGTGTTTGTACAGCAGCTCCACAGAGAAACACCTCAAACACGAATGTTTCTGTTCCTAAAGCCTTCTTAGCTGCCGAATTGAAACGAGGATCTAGCCAAACTGAAGCATGCAATCTAATTGAAACTTGTACCTGAACTGAAGATCTAGCCAAACTGAAGCGTGCAGCCGATTCGAAACTTGTAGCCGAACCGGAGTGTGTATATATATATATAATAGTGGGTAAAAGCTCGCTTGTTTGTAAACACCGCGTTAAACTATGACATGTGTGTGCGTGCGTACAAACGTGCGCTCGTACTTCTTTTGTACTACGTCCGGGCTGTGTATGTGACACAGACAAACGCGGAGATAGAGCGAGCGTGGAAAGAAGCAACACACAGGTAAGTACAAAAACACGTGACCGGCCCATAGCAGCTTGTAATACGGCAGGCACTTCAATAGAAAATGTACGCTTCTCATCGTTGTTTCGTTTTATATATCGTTGTAACTTTAGTTTTCTGTATAAAGACGAAATAAACGCGGTTTTTCGAGCCCAAACTGGAGCAGATCAAACAAGCCGACAAGAGAATAGATAGGAACCCAAGTGGAGAGAGAGGATTGTATCGACCGTTCCGGCCCATGTCAATACGTCAATATCGAAAACGGAGCAACTAGATACTATAAATACATTTAGAAAAAAAAAAAAAAAAAGTGGAGAGGATGGACACGTGACAAAAGGCATTTATAAACAATGGCCAAAATCCAAGCAGGCACAACAAAGGAACCGAAATCTCGAGAAAATCAATTTCCTCGGCTGTCGTTTTTTTTTCTTTTTCTTTTTTTGTTCTTTTGTTGTATTAGCGTTAGCCGGAAATAGCTGCCTGGTACGAGCTGTGTAAGCAGAACGTTATGAACGCTACCTCTCCCTCGCTGATGACGCGTATTAAAAGAAATACAGAGAGAGACTAAAAGAAAGAAGGAGTGACAGACGTGTTTTCCCAGGGAGTATATAAGTTTCGTTCCACTCATTAGAAATCACTATCTGGCACGGGAGCGACCCTATAGCTATAGGGTGTTTTTTCTCAGTGCCCATCCCGATTAAAAAAGAAAGACATTTCATACTTTCCACTTGGCAGCGACCTTTATCTGCACTTTTAAAAGGCTGTCCAATCAGAACACAGCAAATGCAGTGCACGGCACAAAAAAAAAAATGCACGTTTTGTTTAGAAATTTGAACGCCGAAGCGTTCAAATTTCAACAACAACAGCAAAAGCAACAACAGGCACGCACGCACACACTCACACACGCGCACACAAACAACGTCCCAAAGCGGACCGGAACTGGACGAAAATGGCCACTTTCGGTACAGAAAATGCTGTGAACTGCAGAAAGCATGTCCTGTTTGAACAGCTCTTAATTAACCTGACACGTCGAGGAGTGCTAAAACAGTGCCGCGGTCTTGGCACAATAAAAAAAAAAGTGCATTATTTCTCCACGTTAATGGGAGTTAAATTTAAATAAAAAGAAAAAAAGAACGAGGAAACGAACAAAACTTCCAACAATGCAAGTCTCGTTGACGCGGCGTACCTCCCAAATCAAGATCAGTCGACGCGAAAGGTGAAGAGACATGCACGCGTGCTCTCTGAGTATTGTGCCTGGAACGCGTCTTCCACTGGTGTGTTCACCGCATCCTGGTGACGTCATATACAAGTGTCACGCTGTCGCCGGTCGCGATCCTGGCGGCGTCCCAACAGCTGCGGCGTATGCGACAGACGCCTGTTCTGCCGCGGGTCGCTCTCCAGGGTGGCAGTTCACGGAATCTACGGCAGCCACAAGTTGGGACGCCACGCCGATAGCAGCACTCGCGTTCGCTCGTGGTACTTGTAAGGATTTCTGGGATACGGTCCATTCGTCACATGCACACTCGTCACAGGACGATTCGTCACAGGACGATTCGTCACACAGGAACATTCGTCATAGGAAGACTCGTCACGCGGCCATCTGGTCCCACAATGGTTCGTCCCCCCAAAAATGTATTGCTCAATTTGATTCGGGCGGACAAAGTGGCTCACCTCATATCTTAGTATGTGTTTGGCTTCTGAAAGGCGAAGAATTTGTAACAAACGTTTCAGCTTCTGGTTCGGTCCCGAACATTGAATGTTGGTTCGGCCTCACAGAGTTGGTCACCTCTTATCCTGGCATGTATTTCGCTTCTCAAGGTCAAAGAATTTGTAACAGACGTTTTAGCTTCTGGGTCCGCCCCGAACGGTAAATGCGGAGGCCATATAAGAGCGACTATTTTTGAACTCGGACTACATTCCAAAGGATAGAGGTGATCGCAACAGAGGGAGGTGGAGCCATGATGCTGCACGCGGGGTACTCGTACACATTCAGCAGAAAGAATTCCGATACTTATTGATTTTCTCGAAGAGGGGTATGTAAGGCGAAAGTAAAAAGTGATTTGGCTGCCAGTGGGATTATTGCTCGTTCAAGCCAGCAACTGAGATAACCTGCTGAAGACTCGTAATATAATGAAAGTAAAAGCGGAGGAGTATTGTAAGATTAGTTTTTTAACCATTGGTTTATGTGACAGTGGGAAGTCGTGAAACTCCCCATCAGCGAATGTGGGCAGTTGTTGAAATTTACAATTTACTATCGTCCCCTGCCCGATCGATGTGACCAGTTGCCCGCATGACGAGTCATCCTGTGACGAATGTTCCTACGTGACGAATCGTCCTGTGACCAATCGTCCTGTGACGAGTGCGCATGTGACGAATCGTCCTCATCCCAGGATTTCTTTTTATCTATGTGTTCATTTATTACATACTGCGAACCACATCAATCCCCAATTCACGAGGGGTCTCAAACTCTTCAACCTTGACCCGATGACATAACCATAATTAAAATGGTACCGCCCCGCCAACGTTCTGGCACTTTTAAGAGAACAAATTCAAGGTATCCCCCCGCCACCCCCCCCCCCCCCCCATTTTTTTTTTTTTTTCGCGGAAAGAAATTACACGTCTCCGAACGCTCATTCTGCGTCCAAAGTTAGCGCTAGAGGTCGGAACCCGATGCCAAAGTTTCAGCACGAGCCGATATCTTATTCAAAAGGTTATGAGTGATTTCCTTAAAATTTCAATGGGAAAATGGCGGCCAAACCGAAAACGGACCAAAATGGGCGCCATTTTCCCATTGAAATTTTCAGAAAATCGCTCATAACTTTTCAATTAGATATCCGCTCGTGCTGAAACGGTAGCACCTGTCTCAGACCCCTAGCGCTACCTTTGGACGGAGAATGAACCTAGTTTGTGCGTAGAAAAAAACCCTGAGGCACCCCTGATGTAACATCCGTCAGATCCGAACAACCTTCCACTCCCCGCGAACTGTTTGCGATGTAGTAAGTAGGAACGAACCCAGTTTACGATTTCTGGAGAAATACTTATACTATGTGGTTTCAAAATTAGATTTTGTTTTTGTGAAAAAATTACGTCATATGCTTTACTAAAAATAAAATAAAATTAACATATATTTGGCCTGCTTTGTCTAGCAGTCTCGCAAATTCACGAACGGTAGATAGTTACGGGGTAGTTGTTGAAAAAACTTCTTCTGGATCCGTGTTGAAACCCACTCAGTTTGTTGTTCACGCAATAAATATTCCCTAGTAACGTTATAGACAATATACTCTAGCAGCTTGCAACACGATGAGAGGGCACTGTTTTTTTAAGGACAGGTACGACACGCGCTGTAGGCCAGTCACTGGCAGAACGCCAGTTGAAAAAGAAACACGAAATATAACAACCACTAACTTAGCCAAATCTTCAGCGTATACCGACGCAAAAAGGCATCCGGTACGTGATCTAAGCCTCACAATTATTTTTTTTTTTACATTTTAGGTTGAAATCCATCGAAGAAACGCCTTGACAGCATATGAAGTCAACACTTGAAAAATAACACATCATTGTGAGAAAAGAGTCAAAGTACAGGCTAGCTGGTGGAAGTCAACCATTTCGTCGTTTACCCTGAGACTGGGGGGGGGGGGGGGGGGGGGGGGGGGGGGGGTTGAAGAGCAGAAGTAACAGAAAAAAACAGACAGGTCTCAAACTCAGCTACACGTTTATTTCAACAACTTCCTCTTATATAGTTCGTTCTCGTCGTCATCAACCAATCACATACGACTTGTCCTTTGAACCGTGACTTTACAGGTTCCACTTTATCACAAAAGAAGCGGACACTCCCAACGTTTCACTTTGAAACGTTGGGAGTGTCCCGTGAGGATCAGGATGAGAAAAAACAACAAGAACAACAATAAATCGGAGTGAAAATACGTATTGAAATGCTGAGCTACTTCACCATAATCAGAAGTTTAAACGTTATTTAGCTTAATCTGGTTAATTGATTTCGTTATACTACCCAGATACCTCCAAAATTTCCCAGTGTCATTCTTTATAAAGTTAGAAACCGTCGTTAAAAAGTAGTAGCTCCTCGCTTGTCGAACAAGCAACTCCAATTCACTTTGTAATTCTGGAAGACGAAAATTGTTTCCAGAATTAAAAAGTCCTGTAATTGTGAAAGTCTTGGAGCGTAGGATTGATCAACTAATCCACGGAATATTCCTTTTAATACGCCTACGTACATTGGGGGAGAAATTATCTAAGCAATCGCTGTACGCTATTTTAATCTTGTTCCAAAGGACATTAACGTCAGTCATGAAAGCTGCCAACTGCATTTTCCAAATAATTGACGATGCATCGATCGTGACATCACGAAATTGTTTTTTTACTATCTTACTTTACCTTTTTTATTGGCTGACTGATTGTTTAAATAGAAACGAAAATCAAGAAGTTTGTGGTAAAAAGGTCCGTGTTCGAGTGAACCTTAATATTCGGCAAAAACGTCGGCTAATATAAAGCAAGATCCACGATAGAACCAATCGACCCGGTGCTCGACCTCACGAACAACTTGTACAAACTCGTAAGCGAGCATAGTGCCAAAAATAATTTCGGAGTTTTCGTATGAGCCCGACGACCATGTAGACCAATTGACGTCGGGAGGGTTCAAGTCGCCGACAAGTAAAATCTTATTGTTACTGTGTGAAGACATATGTGATTGTACAATTTATGTAAACATTCAATCGGAGAATTGGGAAGCCTGTATCTAGCATATAAAAAAAAAAAATTATATATATATATATATTACCCGAGGGGCCCTAATCTACACGGCGGGACCAAGGGACATCACCGCGTAGATAAGGGCTCGAGGAGTTAACTTCGAAACACACGCTTTTATGATTATCAATTTGACTTGAAAGCACAGCGTCAACGTTTTTTTTTTGTTTTTTTTTTAAATACAACAGCAACTCCCTCCACGCGAAGGGCGCTCACTTCGGAATGTTTTATGGAATCCAGGAAGAGTGCTGTCATCATAAATGGGGTCACACAGCCACGTCTAGGTAATACCGGTGATAGAAGGACCATTGTTTAACAACACAAGCTCAAGTTGTTAAACTTTGTTCACATGTGCCTTTATGTTCACAAGACAGAGCTGTATGGGAACCGCATCCGACTGTCAAATTTGGACATTGGGCAACGTCAAAACAGGATGTTTATACTTGGAACGGAGAGCGTGCTGGTAAGGGTAATAGAAATAATGAAAGGAACATGAAACACAAAGACGGACAAGACGATTCGCGTGTCTTTTGAGTCGTTCCAAACATACCATCTTCTATCCCCAGCTCGTTAATCAGAGATGTATTTTTTCTCCCAGCAGACATCACTTTTCGCACTTTCCCAAGACACCTCCGTTTTGTTGAGTGACTGGTGAATAGTCATTGAGTATAAAAATACAAGTTCCCTTTAACTTCTTTGCGTTCTGAAGTACAGTTTTTTTTTTTATTATAATCCCGAAAGAACATAATGAGAGGTCTTCGACCGCCATTTGTCACCAGCCTATGTATATTCGTGTAAGTGAAAGCATTTTACACCGAGTCTCTGTTCATAAAAAGTCAATTATAATTCTGCGTTAGCGTTTCTACGACCAACCGCCAGGATAGCGACATTCGACAGCATAACACTTCGGCGTCTATGACGTCATTTGTTTCCACTTCGGGACTTTTTGGATGTAGGGGCGGGTCAAGACGCTAAACATACCAGTCGGAGTTTCGGAGTTGCGCTCCAGGCACCATACTTAGCGCTCTCAGGGCGGCGCCATTTTATTCGACCGCAGCGCCCTCTCCGCACATTCGGGAAGTTCAGCGGGTTCGGCGGGGTAAAACGAGAAAGAGGGAACACGCCCGACTCCGCTATACTTTGTTTCACCCTACGATGGACTAAAGGTCAAACCTACAGGAAGCCAGGTCCAATCACGTCGCACGTTAAACTACATGCTTAACACTGATTAGGGTTGACGAATAATGCTCCGAATCAAATATGCTGCAACATTTCTGTAGCTTCAACACTGCAAAGAGCCTGCAGAGAGCTTCCTTTGCTATGTAAAATTGGTGAGTCACGCAGTGCTATGCAATTCGAACCCCTGTCCGCCCATCCCCATTAGACGCGGGCACCGACACGTGCATTGAAACCAAATAGCAGGCAATTTCTAAGTGGCTCGTGATTGGATCTGGTGGTCCGTAGCTTTTGCCTTTAGTCCATCGTAGAGTGAGACGAAGTATAGCAGACGACAGACCGGGGGGTTGCCCCTCGGTCTGTCGTTCTCCATCTTTGGGCTGTACCGGCGGGCTGTACCCGACATCGAACTCTCGCTCGTGGCTGCCGTTGTCGAGTGTTTCGCGGTCTTAGAATATTCATGGCCACTCCAAAATCAGCCTATAGCGCTCTATTGTTTTATTTCAGGATCAAGCAGCGTATCGTTGTTCCGTTACTTCAATAGCAGTGGAGTCAGCCGGCAGTACTACCCTCAACCGTTGCGTCTATTGTGTCAGAACACGTTTTTATTTATTATTCCAGACTTCCACTCATTGGCGCTAAAGGCCTACACCAGTACGAACTTTTTATGGCGCTACAGCAACCGGATTTACTTTTCGCCGGAGAGACCGGACACTCTGACACACTTCTCCCATTTTTTTTTAAATATTTTTGCACGCAGGTAATAGCGCAATTGGACCCAGTTAGTCTTTTTATCGAGCGCAACATTACGCAATAACTTGCATATTAAATCCGCGCATCTGCGCTTGAAATTTCCAAGATGACGCGATTTTAAACCGACTTTGAACGTCAGCCGGATGTTAGGTACAGCCCACTCCGCGGAGCAGATGACGCGCTGGGTGAGAGGGGGAGGGTATTTTTTCGCTCTCCGCAAGGCCGCCGTACAACGTCGGTTTTCTACAGAGGAGATTATTCTCTTAGCGCTCCTCCTAAGCTGCAAGAGGAGTCAAGTTGGGGCAAGGTAAAAATAGGAGAGGATACAGGAAAGGAGGAGGAGACGGGCAAAAGGTGAATGCGCGAACCTTACGTCGTTCTTTAATTAAAAGGACAGTGACACCACCCCAATTTTTTTTTTTTATTTAAATTTTTGCTAAGCGGTTTATTATGACGTCAGAAGACTAGCCAATCAATATATCAATATTTCACATGAGCGTTGCATATATTTTTTAATAAAGTAAAAAAAAAAAAAAAAAACACAAAAAAACGCAACTGTTCGAATCCGAAACCGAAACTGGTCTGGGGAGGAAGCAGACATACAGAGCAGGAGAGAGTTGCCGGAAGTCACGCAGCTGTGCATTTTTTTTTTCTTTCAATCAACGCGTTTGCAGCTTTTTAGAAACCACAACAAATGGGTATCGCTTTTTTTTTTTTTTGTTGCTATTTTTAGTATTGCGTGTGTGCCTTCGATGACCCACGACTTTGATTATCCTTGGTGGTTGTGTCTCAGAGAAGAGAGCGAGCGCGACTCAAACCGGCCAGTTCTCGATCGCCGGTTTTCGGGCAACAAGAAAACGATCCGCAAATTGTTTTCTCGACAGTTGGGCTCTGATATGTCACGTACAAATAAAAACCTCGGCGAGCATGAATACCCTGTCAATGTCCCTTTAAGGCCCGTTCGCACACTTGCGTTTGCTTATACGACCGAGTTCTCTCGATCCCTTATGACAAGAGAACACACTGGCACGCTGGCGCCATCTGTGAGGTGGTGCTGCACTTAACTATAAAGCGAAGGTTTTTTTGTTTTTTTTTGCGCTATTGCGATACGATTCGTATACGTACTATGAGAAAGAGACTTCGAGCTGCAGCGTGTCTGCTGCTTGGGGCGCGTAGGCCTTATCCACTAGGTGGTATTGATCTGACACAACACGTATAATCTCATCCCTCCACCCCATTCAACCTCCCATCTCCCATCTCCGTCTACATACACGCGTCCTCTCGAGGTAGAAGCCATTATCGATCAGACTCCAGGCAGTCGTCAAAAAAGAAAAGAGAGAGAGAGAGAGAGAGAAGCGAAGAGGGAAAGGGGTCAGTGGGTCAGAGATCTGGGCGCCCCGTCTTAATTGCCTCCCTTAACGAGCTCCATTGATTTAAAGGGAGAATTAGCCGTCCCCGACTGCGCGCACCTTTTAGCGGCCGAACAACGCCAAAGCGAAGAAGCGGGGCGACATGTCGGGGGCGGGATGTTGTTATGGGGTCCGAGAGGGAGCGTTTAGCAGCGCCCAACTTAATCTACGGGGCTCCCGAAACGACCGTATTTTACGCTCCTTCGCACCTAAACGCGATCCGGCCTCCCATTAGACGCCTCTAAACCTCCCAATATTCTTTTTTTAAATTCACGCGGGTAATTTTTGATTTGAGGGAAGCACGGAGAGTCGGTAGTGAACGCGCGACGAATAAACCACGACGCTATACCCCGAGCGAGCAGTTGGGAACGCTTTCGAGCCTATGCGCAGCGTAAGTTCGTCTGCTTTTTGCGCAGGAGTGGCGATGACGTCAGAAAGACGCTGGGCTCTGATTGGTTATGATTGGAACCAATCAGAGTTCGGCGTCGTTCTGACGTCATCGCCACTCCTGCGCAAAAAGCAGACGACTTGCTTTCATCGTCACGACGCTCGTTGTCGTTGTTGAGTTTGCATGAGAGCAGTGCACGGGCCGGAATTTCTAGGCCCGGCTCGGCCCTGCCCGAACCCGAGAGAATAGTAATTTCTAGACCTGGGTTGACCCAGCCCGGTTTGAACATTGTCCGGGCCTGGCACGAGCCCGACAAACTTTTTAGGCATAAGCCCGAGGACGGGCCGAGCCCTACAATAATGTTAAAATATGAGCCTGAGCCCAGCTCGAGCCCGACAGATTAAAAACATGACCCCGAAAAAGTGTGTAGGCTTTAACCTATAAACTGTCCAAGCATAAAGCGCGCACTTTCCCACTATGCTGGTGGAGTCCATACGCTTCTTTTTGATCCACCTGAAGGCTTTCCAAGTACAAAACGTATTTTTGTTCTTTTTCTTTAACGTCGCAGTAGTGACTTTGCACTTCGCTTGTTTGTTTTCATTGAACCTGAAGGTCCGTTCACGCACTTGCAACCGACTAGGACCGACGGAGACAAGACCGTTTTCTAAAAGCCCGTTCACACAGTTGCAACCGGGTAGGACCGACTGAGACGAGACCGGTTTTTAAGAGTCTCGCGACGGCTTAGGACCCGGTGCTCTAGCATGCATCACCGGATAAACCAAGAAAGCACGCACAAATAGACAGCACGATTACGGCGAATTAACCCTGTTGGGTCACTGAGCCGTGGACGGTTGCGCAGCGTCCGTTATACTGCGCAACAGAGCAACAACGCATGCTCAGATGGCGCTACGCAGCCCAGTAGACAAAGATGGCGGAGCGCAGAAGGCCGTTTTTCGAGGTCTGTACGCACACACACTATAGAGTTGCGAGTAGAGAAAGGCAAATCGGTCCCGATACTATATTACGGCTGCAAACATGGGGGTATGTAATCTTGCGTTAAGCAGAGCGATTACACCACGCATCCATGCCGGTGGCACAAAGCCCGTCCGCGTGTGGAGACCGGCGGGGATTTAATCCAGATTCTTTCGGATCCTGCGCGAGCCAATTCGAAACTTTTTCCATCAAACCGGGCAATGACGCGCAAGTACTTCATTTATTGTCTGGACTAAGTGTTTTTTTTTTTCTTTTTTTAAGCGAAATACTTTTTTGTTTCCAGCCTGTATTAACCGGCGACCCCCCCCCCCCCTCCCCCTTTTCCCCCCCTCCTTTTTCCTCCCCTGCCCCCTTAGACTGAAGTTCACTAATTTGCATCGATATGAAAGTTGTCCGATCAAAAATGTGCGCTGTAAAAAAGTAAAAAAAAAAAAAAAAAGAAATTAAAGAGCGGAAACTACAAATATTTTTTTTCATATATATAAAATAGAAACTTCAGCGCACAAAAAAAAAAAGTAATTTATGACAGAGATTAGCCTAAAACTCGCATAATTACACCGAACTCTAAACACACTTTCAAGTACGAAAACAAAATGGTTCAACGATATTAGTAGCGATATTACGAGTTTATATTCCGGGTCGACGCTCGCGCAGCATTTTAGAAGAGCGCGGAGCATAATTTTTCCTCATCTAGTGGAAAGAATGAATAAAAAAAATATAACTATAAACACAGTTTTTATTTTATTTAATTTTATTTTATTTATTATTATAGTTTTGTTTTTAATATTTCCGCTAGATGAATACTCAAACCAAGACGCTCGTTGCGAATTTTAATTTTCCCTTTCCATTGAATTTCGCGACGCCGCGCCCCTTCGCTTTGGGGAGTCGTCTTCTCCGCTTTGCTTCGGTGTATTGCGGTGCTTTTCACTTTTAGCAAACGAATAAAGCTACCGCGCCGACGAGCCAATAAGAGCGTCGGATGAAAGCACGATTTCAGATTATATATATATATATATATATATATATATATATATATATATATATATATATATATATATATATAGAGAGAGAGAGAGAGAGAGAGAGAGAGAGAAATGCACGCTGGTGGAGCGGTGCCATGTGATGAACTTCGTCTTCTTTTTTTTTTTTTTTTAATCATTATTTGTTTCGAGGGTTTGGCGCGTATGGGGCAGAGATAAAGGCATGGTGCCTCTCAAAGCCTCTGCCCTTTACAGTTCAGCAGCTCAACATAGATACACAGTGATAATTGTACAAAGCATCACACAATTAAAAGAGAAAGAAGAAAAAAAGTAAAAACAAGGAAGAATAAACACTACATTCATTTGTTAAAAAAAAAAAAAAAACTTAAACGTCGGTAAATGTTAGTCATGTAGAAACAAAAAAACAGAAACAACAAAGAAAAAATTCTAGAATGCAATCGTATATGTCTCCGGCATGTCAGCAACAAAAACAAAATCGAATGAAAGTATACAATGAAAACATTTTTCTTCGAAATTAGCTATACATATAGGGATTATGTTCTTGGTGCAACACCTCCAGATGAAAATCTGATTTCACTGCAACGCAAGAAACCTCTGCAATCCCTTTTATAACTAAAAAAATGCGCAATTAAAGTTAATTAATGTTTAGATCAGTTGTATTTAGAGTTTTAGTTGTTCTAAAAGCTAAAGTTTATCGACCATAGTTGGTTCTTTTGTCCGGCACCGTTCGCTTTGGATTTCTAGTCGGACATGTACTCGGGCTGTCTGATGATGTGGTGTGAAATCTATTTCTGTGTATCCATTGTATAAGTTTGAAGTAATATACTTGGCCATTATATTTGAGGAAGAGCGGCTGTGTCCTTGAAATTTCTGGTTTTCCCTTTACAATTTTCACAATATCGTAATATTTTTTTTCTGCAAAAAGGAGGGTGTGTTCAGATCAGGGCGATCATGGTGGTGTCATGCCTATTTTTTTGTTTTCAATTAAATTTTTATAGGAGGTAGCGAAACCTGTCCACACAACGGGACAGACCTTACTTTTGCAAGATACTTTGTTGTATTCGTGAGAAAAATCGCAGTCGAGAGAAGGTTGAAAAACCAATTTTTCCAAATGCGCGATGACGCAACTTTGAAGGCTGGAGGAATCAGGAGTGCGGCTTTCTACACATTCACATTTTTTACACTTAATGCACGCACACTTTACTGCCAGAATGCGTTAAAGTTAACTTATATCAGTATATGTTTCAATCGAAATATAATGCCAAACTTGGCATCTTGAGCAAATCTTAGATAATGTGGCCATTTTTCGGCGAATTTTTAAGTCGCTTTAAATTTATATTCTAAAGCTGAAACTTTTTGTGTCGAGTGTTAAATGCTTTGTAAATTTTCAGCAAATTATTCAGCGTTCTACTGATGATAGTGTTTTCTGCATGGCGCCCGAAAACTTTGTCAAAATGGGAAAAGTCAAAATTTCGCGATTTTTGCGCGGCAATTTAAAAAAAAAAAAAAATCGTTCTAGATTTTTCTAAACTTTACCCGATGGGCTCTTGATGACTGGTAATTACAAATCTGCAAAGACATGTTGCATTATTTTGTTTTAAAACAAAAAATAAATAAATGTGTAACCAGGTCATGGTCGTATCAGTTACCGCTGGGGCGTTTCTGTCTTCACGACTAGTAGTACACGAGCGACGCATGTCACAGTATCCGTACTTGGCCATATTAATGCCCATGCGCCACGAAGCACTCTAGAAATAACGCGTGAACTTGTTTTCATCGCTGATGTGGCTGATATGTCCAATGAATACTGAACTTTACGGCGTGTCCGATACTCATTAGGGTGTTATACTTGGCCGGTTAGATGCTCATCGTGCTACCTTTTCAGATTAACACTTTGATATGAGTACTTGTATGACAAAAAATAGTTTGGTTCGTAGTTCTAGGAACCGCTAGGGCCGAGCGATGTTATGGAAGCCTTTGGCCCGACTGATAAAAGCCGTGGCGTGAACGGAAGGTTAAGCCGGTGGCATATTATTGCATTGTAACGCCGGCGCGGTGTAAACATAACCGGCAGGGCGTGTGGCGATGGTAAGCAAACACCAGAGTCATTCATCCTGCAGTGGCACAACCACTCCCTCTCCACGGTAGAGCAAATTTACGGAGAACGGGGAGGCGAGGCCTGTAGATGCAAGGTTGGTGAAGAGGATGTTAATGCAGTGCTTGCAGACTACAAAACGGGCAAGCTGAATGGCAACGCCCGAAGAAGGAACATGTTGTGCGCGTGAAAATCAAGGGAGAGACCCAATGGGCTTTGTCCAAAACGCTTCATGGCCCGGTCCCTGCGCGAAGCATACGGCGTCTACAAACTTGCCCACCCCAGCTTTGCGATTGGCCTCACAAAAGTTTACACCTTGGCGACCTCATTGGGTCAAGTGCTTGCCACACCGGGAGGTGTGTTTTTATACCTACTGTGCGAAGTTCCAGCTATGTCTCGTGGGGCTGAAAAATACGATAGGGGATTCACTTTCTGCGGAATTTGATATGTGTAGGCTCTCTGTGTATACGTGCGCAGCCTATACTTCCCCGTGCTTCCTTGGCAAGTGCGACCAGTCAGTGCCCAAGAGCGGGAGAATCGACATTGGAAAAATTCGATATTGGATATGATGAGGATGTAGTCTTCACCCCATGGGAATTAGGGGAGTTAATTAGGAAGGCGTTGACGACCGCAGCGTTTATCAAGGAGCTTCAAAAGACTGTGATAAAGTTGATCCCTCACAACTACCTACGACGCGTGCAAGCAAAGGCAATACATGACGAGAAGCAGTCTTGTGGAAGGGGTGCTATTGTTTTCCACTTTGGACTTTGCCGAGAATTGGATCGTGGGGCTTGCGGACAAGGTACACGCGTACCATTGGCAAAAGAAACAGATCAGCATCTTTACGTGCATTGTAATGTCAAGGAAGTCGACGCGGAGCTGTGCCGCTATTTGCGACGATCTAATTCATGACTTGGCGCATGCATGCTTGGCCTTGTCAAAAGTTAAGGCACACCTCGAGTACAACGCACCAATCTGCTCTCGCTTCATACGTCAGTGATGAAGCGGCCGCCCATTTTAAAAACCGGTACCAACTTCACTAGTTGCAGCGCAGTGAGCTCCAGACGACGAAGTGGATTTTTTCGGCAACAGGGTATACGGCAACAATAAATGCGACGGGGGTACGGAGGCTTGCAAAGCACCAAGCCTACGGATGGCAAGCTTCAGGCATTTCGAGAACAAAAAAAAAAAAAAAAAACAAAAAAAAAAAAACTGGAATGGAAGGACGCCAAGGGGGCGCCTGCTATCCAGTCGCTTCACCTGTGGAAATATAAAAAATTTGATTAGGAGAATTCCTTGTACGTTGCACGCAGCGCGGACTCTTAGTGGAAGAAGCCCCAAGTCCCTTGAACGTGTTCTAGTAGATTGCTTGTGTCACCAAATACGGCTGCGCTCCGATATATTAGAGACTCCTTTCGTTGAATTACCCTTAGGCCCGACCCAGGCGTACATCACAGTTTCCAAATTTCTATGCTTTTCGATACAAACAAGACTCCGCGGGACAAACGGTTCCGAGCCCTTCCTGCACCTGGTTTCATATATCGCGCTTTCAACCACGCTCATTTCGTCCCGCACGAAATGCGACCTGTGTGAACAAGACGTCTGCTCTGGATTTGGAGCCTGATATTCGACCTGCGAAAAAGCGGATCGAGCCCGGGAAAAGCGATGGTGACTGGCCAGGTCTGTGCTGGGGAAGCCTCCGCAAGAAGTGTGTGTGCGTGCGTGTGCGTGTGTTTGTGTATGTGTGTGTGTGTGTGTGAGGGGGGGGGGGGGGCCTCATCGAGCTCCCCACTAGCCCACCGTGGATTTCACCGGTACCACCCCCTTCCGACAATGCAACGGAAGAGGCCGTAACTCCCGGACAGTGACAGATTAGACACTCCCTCCACCCGCTAGCTCCTCAGTATTGCAATCTGGTTGGTAGTAACTCAGGATTTTAGGAGTTCAGCTTTCAATTGTCTAGTAATTGTTTCCCTTCTGTGTATTCGCTAGGTATGTTTACATTTTGCCGCCCGCGCACCGGCAGGGTGAAGTGCTGAGGATATTTATTGCCACGTTTCGGTACTCGTGAACCCCATTATATTATTTCTGTTTCTATTTAAATCATTGTTTTAATTATATTCCCGCTATTTTAAACCTTGTGTTACGCCGTCTTTATTATCAAGACTTCACCGCGGTGCAGGCCGGTCGACTGATCAGCAGTTCTTTTTTTATTTTCTGTTTATAGTGAACCACGAACCAGTGCGCGTGCGACGGCTTACGGCATTCGGTGGCGGCGCTGGCTGATTCACAACAAGAGCGTTCTAATTGCAAATAAACGTCTGCAGGTTTTTGCACTCCATGACCCTCTTGGAATATCATAAAAATATTTCCCCATATAGATAACACGCCTGCACCCCTTGACCCAGTAACAGATCATGACTTTTCTGATCGCGGGTGAGCCGTCGCAAGAGATCCTGTTGGAGCGACTTGAGTAGTGCCCGTGCGCACACTTTGCTGTTGCCTCCGACGATATCTAAGTCCCCTCTAACTCAACCTTGATTTCCACTGATTACCCCCTGTTTTTCGAGATGTAAGCTGTTATCGTTCCGCCCTAGACATGCCCGCCATCGGTCGGGGCAGAAGCTTCCGCAATGCCGCTTGTTCCAAGCGATGCCTAGAAAAATGAATAAAACTATTTTGTTAGCAAGCTTTCGAGCGATGCCCAGAAATACAAATCAGATAATATTGTCAGCCAGGTACTAATATTAAAGTACCAACTTGAAATGGTAGCACAATGAACATCTAACCAGGCAAGTATAACACCCCGATATGGATTGGACGCGTCGAAACGTTCAGTTTTCATTGGCAATATCAGCCACAACAGCTATGAAACCAAGTTCACCTGCTATTTCTATAGTGCTTCGTGGCGCCTGGACATTAATATGGCCAAGTACGGATACTGTGGCATGCGTCGCTCGTGTACCACTAGTCGTTAATTAAGACAGAAACGCCCCGGCGGTAATTGATGCGACCACGACCTGGTTACGCATTTATTTTCTTGTTTTAAAACAAAGTAATGCAACATGTCTTTGCAGATTTGTAATTACCAATCATCAAAAGCTCATCGGGTAAAAAAAAAAGAAAAATCAAGAATGATATTTTTTTTAATTGCCGCCAAATATCGCAAAATTTTGACTTCTTCCATTTCGATAAAATTTCCTGGCGCAATGCAGAAAAACACTTTCAGTAGTAGGATGCTAAATAATTTGCTGAAAATTTACAAATCATGAAACACTCGACACAAAAAGTTTCAGCTTTAGAATATAAATTTAAAGTGACTTAAAAAATTCTCCGAAAAATGGCCACATTATGTAAGATTTACTCCAGAGGCCAAGTTTGGCATTTTATTTCGTTCGAAATATATGCTCATATAAGTTAACTTTTAATAATTCTGACAGTAAAGTATGCGTGTATTCAACGTAAAAAATTTGACTGCGTAGAAAGCCGCACTCTTTATTCCGCCAGCCTTCAAAGTTGCGTCATCGCGCAGTTGGGAAAATCGGTTTTTCAACCTTCTCTCGACTGCGATTTTTCTCACAAATACAAAGAAGTATCTTGCAAAAGTGAGGTCTGTCCCGTTTTGTGGACAGGTTTCGCTACCTCGTATAAAAATATTACTAAAAAAAAAAATAGGCATGAAGGCACCATGACCGTCCTTATCTGAACACACCTATAGTTAGCCGCTGACGTCGCTCCTCAGACCGAAATGATATTTTTGTAGTAAAATAATAAATAATATAATGCGTGTTTATCAAATTTTGTATTCCATAAATGATTCCTGTTACCCTGGAATAAATCAGCCTTTAGTTTGTTTACATGACAACTCCATGATAGGCCCTCAGCAAACCATACGCCCCAAGTTTTTGTTCTGCCACCCTCGAATATTATAAGAATGAAACTGTAGTCGTGCTTATTTGCTAATTTAAAAATGATATACTCAGTTTTACTTGCATTTAATTGTAGACGATTTATTTGAAAACATTTTGGTAATCTCGAAAGATATTCATTGGCCAACTCTTCTACGAACTTTTTCGTCGCACCGGCGAAGAATACATTTGTGTCGTGTGCGTATTTCGGGGAAACATTGTGTCATTGACGTACACGAGGAATAATAGAGGCCCTACAATGGAGCCTTAAAGAACGCCATGTCGTATATTCACTTTATTGGGTGAGGGGTCACTTATAGATACATATTGATAACGATCTGAAAGATATGTTTGTATTAATTTTAGTGCAACTCGTCGTACACCGCATGTCCTTTTAATAGAGTATCTTGTTGCACGGTACCAGACGCTTTTTTTAAGTCCAAAAATAAACCAAGAGTGAACACTTTTTGTTTTCACTATCATTCAACAATTTTATCCTTGATCTCAATTAGTGCTTGTTTCGCATACCCATTCTTCTGAAAACCACATTGAACCTGCGTTACTAATTGATGCTTCTAAAACAAATTAGCTTGTTAGTTTGCTATTGATAATACGCTCAAAAATGTTTGAGATTACTGGAAGAACCGAAATCGCCCTATAATTATTAATATTTTGTCACGTCGACGTTTTTAATTCTTTATATTTATTATATGGGTCAAAATGGGACTTATAATACCCGTGGTCTGCTTTATAGGTAAACATTTTATTCCATCATCCCCAGCGGCAACACCAATATTTTTTCAGTTATATTTTTTAAGTTTAATTTGACATAGTTGAAATTAGCATAATAGCGTGCAGCTGATTTATACCGGGCACACAGTTATGTGGGCTGACACTTTTCTCCGCGTACCTGCCTATGCTAATTACATGCCGATTCATTTCGTCTGCTAGTTCTTTTCCAGACACATTTATATGATCTATTAAGATTCCCTTCACACCATACATCGCGTTGACCTTCTTTTGGTTAGATCATTTACGGTGTCCCATACCTTTCTGCTAACATTGTGAATATCCAGAAACTTATTTTGATCATAAGCGCGCTTCGCACTCTTTAGATCGGAGTTCAGTTTGTTTCTAAACATTTCGAATTCGGTTAAAAGAAAGGGATCCCGACCTATGATGAAATCATGATACTTATCTCTCTCAAAGGAAGTGCTGCATCATAACTCTGTTTAAACTGAATCTCGGCGATATTCTAGGCACGGGACGTTCTTCCCACTTGTTCTATAAGCTAGCCAAAATTCCGTAGTGCGTCATCGTTTATGGCATTGCCAAAACGTTTTTTTTTTTCGCTCTTATGTTACCTGGTTAAAAAAAAAAAAAAAGGCCCAAAGCAGAAGATAATCACTAAGGTCGTATAATACAGCGCCAGCTGTAATATGGCCACCATCTAAGTTTGTAATGCAGATGTCAACAAATGTATTAGCCGTGTCCGTAGTCACCCTGGTTGGCAGTGTTATGACGTTGTTACAGGCATACTGACGGATGGTGATTCTCTCGCATGACGGTAACCCGAAAGGCAATCCATGTTTATATCCCCCGAGAGTAATGAATGACACAGATAACGACCCGAGGATGCGTGGTGCGTTTTCAAGAAATTTCATGAATTCAAGTACATTGCCACTAAAACAACGAGTTGATAAAGTGAGACTGAGTAACATATACACCTGTCTCAAAGAACACGATGTTTTCTGCAGCTACATGAGTATGTATGTCCGCTGACGAAGTCGCGGCTGGGTTTAAGGCCTCTGCGTTCGCCCACCCTGTCAGTTAGCTTCCTCGAACTTAACTACTTTCTAAATAAAACTTAAAAAAAAAAAAAAAAATAAACATTTCACCTTTTAGTGTTGTTGCGCGCGTTGAACCACCTTAATATGGGCGACGAGATGTTTCGGTGGCGCCCTCTTACGGTTCATACCAGTGACGTCACAACCAAGATTATAAAACGCAAACGATAAGTTCGATTGTGTGTGTGAAAGCACAGCTGAGGGTCTGACATAACTCTTATTTCCGTCGATGCAGAACCAATCCCACCAGAGACGCCGCAGTGAGCGTCTGGCCAATCGTGGAAGGCCGATCACAGTGACCCTTTCGATCGCGCACGTCTCCACTACGTCGACGTTTTAATTGACCGCATAAAATCGAAACACCAAAAACGAGCGAACACCAACAATCTGACAAACACCTCTTCAGCGATAAAGTCATCGTTCGCGTTATACGCCCCATTATCGTAATGGCGAAGTCAACTTCGCCGAATAGCTCTTCCTTTTCTTTCTTCATCACACCTCGGCACTCCCCCCTTCGTCGCCTCCACCGAAAACAAACGGAGAAACGCAGGCGCTACAAGAAGATAAAATAAACACCCGTCTCTCTCCCCTTTTTTCCTCTGACATTTTTTTGCTGTTGGTTTTGTTTTTGCATCGTAGGGAGCACTCGCCATCTTTCCAGCGAACAGTCCATATCAAGACGTAGCAGGAACAATGCACAAACAAACAGGACAGGAAGAATGTCGCCCGTTTTAGGAACTCTCGCCGTACGGCAGCCCAGCGACGTCACAGAATGTCACCACGCCCTCTCCCCTCTCCTCCTCATTCTCCTTTCCCGCATCAAACTCTCTCTCTCTCTCTTCCAAAGCACGAAATGACACAGTCCACCAAGGGTGACAAAAATACACCCTCCACCCCCACCAAACGCCACCGCGCCCACTTTATTATTTTTTTTTTCTTCTTGTTTTTAATACGAACAGCTTGCAGCGCCTCGTCGCGGTGGAGATTTTAGCGGCCGTCTGCAGTTCTCGGCTGCTCGCACCGACGGTGACGCCGCCAAGCGAGATCTTTCCGAGTTTTGAGGCTGCGTGACAGTTCGTATGCCACGCTTTTGGGTGTACGTAATTACTCTTTCCACGTAAGTAAAGCCTCGGGTGTGGAAGAACAGCTAACGACAAAGACCAGAAGAAATCGGAAAGAAATTTATGAAAATTCCCAGGATCGCAGCGAGAGCAGACGACTCATCTCCCGGTACGTTCCTTGATATGTCTATTATTTTTTTAAAGCGTAATTTGCTTACGAGAAGTCGAACTTAGATCTCTGATTGGTCGTTGCGATTGTTGACGTTCTACTGACTATCTTCTACTGACGTTAAGCTCCTGATGGTAGACAACGTATATAGAGTCTCCGAGTAAATTTATGTAGCGCAAGGACCGCTTCGGAGCTGCTGACGCCTGTCGCGACGTTTCAGCTGAAGCACAGGGAGTTTTTGAGGAACAAGAACACTGTTTTTTGGCCCCGGTAGATAAACTATGCACCGCAGAAAACTCAAACTGCGTGAGAGTGTGAAGCTGACGGTTGGGCTAGAACGCGAAAGTTTGAGAAAATGACGTTACCTTCATCGAAAGATAATTGAGAAAAACGAAATTTCTCTATGAGCCGACGTCCAGTTAAGCCTAATATCGCTAAAACAAGAAATGACACCGTGGAAACATGCAGCATCTTTTTCAGTAAACAAACCAGCAAACTTTCTCAGCAAGAAAGAGGATTTTTTTTTTTTGACAAGTTATTTTTTATTGAAATAGATACTACAGGCGCCTACAGGGTCATTTCTTGTTGTGGCTTAGCTGCACGTCGGCTCATAGAAAAATTTAGTTTTCTCAGTTATCTTTGGATCCAGGTGACGTCATGTTCTCAAACTTTCGCATTCTATCCCAAGTTTCCAACCGCTATAGTGTGACATTCTCGAGAAGTTCGAGCTTTTCTGCGATGCCTAGTTTATTTACAAAACACGGTTCTCGTTTCTGTAAAAGTCGCACGACGTTGAGAAGCATCCGCAAGTTTTACTGATTTACTTGCTCGCTCTCTCTCTCTCTCTCTCTCTCTAACCACACACACACACACTCAGAGAGACAGACAGACAGAGACAGACACACACACACACTCAGAGACAGACATGCACAGACATACAGACACACACACATACACACACTCAAAGAGACAGACAGACACACACATATACACACACTCAAAGAGACAGACAGACACACACACATACACACACTCAGAGAGACAGACACAGACAGACTGACAGACACACACAAACACACACAGGAAAGTTTAGTCGCTCTAGGAAATTCAGCTTTGATTTTTGGAGTCATCTTAGTGCACTGTTAGAATTATACATGCTTTACATTGAGACATTATTGCAATTTACAATACTCAAGGATTTAATATGACATTACAATCTAAAAGGCGCTTATATTACAACTTATAACGCGCTTGTATGAGATTACTGCAAATGACAAGGCTTTCATATGCCATTACTACATTTGACGAAGCTTTCCGCGGAGCGTTACTAATGTTTCCCCTTTCATGCGGTAAATTTATGTCCATTTTAGATTAGTTACTCATTACTCTATTAAAACTTACTAGTTTCAACACACACACACACAAATAAAAAAAAAAATTTTTTTAAGAATCGCGCCATGTAAGAACAACTTTCCGCAGCGTACCAACAATGCGGGCAACTTTCTTTGATTCTTTTTTTCTTCTCAAGATGCACACCCTTGTGCCGGAAATCCCGTCGGAGGTAACTCATCAAATATAGTTCCTTAAAAGTCGCCGCGACGAGCTTTTCCGTAGCCCAATCTCTCCGACGTTAGCTTGTTCGGCAAATTTTGGAGCCCAATAAAAAACGGATTATGGGGAATCTTCGCTTCCTTTTTTTTTTCTTCGTTCCCGTTATAGCTGCGTGTCTGCCCTTAAAAATTGTTTACATATTTAAAAGATATACACAAAAAAAATCGTGGAATTTAGTTTTCTCACTTGCATTATAGTTGCCGGAGCGGCTCGTTTCAACCATCCATTATCATAACAAATTTATGCTCGTCTCGCGAAATCTTATAAGCATTCGTTCGATTCAAATTCTCAATAGCCCGGAACCAAAATTCCCGGGTCCCTTTTCTTTTTCTCGTACGAAATGTTACAAAATCATAAACGAGAAAGTATAAACAATACATTTTCATAAGCCTCTATAATCAATCGCTATAATGCGATAACAAAATTGTGCTCATCCATCCTCCCTCCCTCTTTTTCTTGTTTTTTTTTTTTTTTGAGCGCTCATTTCATATACGTGCAGATAGCGTGAAACTTCGATAAGAAAACAGCAATGAAATTACAAATTTCTTCCTTCTGTCTCGTTAGATTCGACATCGAAATCCGCATACACGCAGTAGGGTGGAAGCACATTACGAACTCGGCAATAGATTGTGGTAATAACTGAAAGCTAATAACAAGAATGAATAAAGTTTCTTCCAAAGTGCACGCCGGGAATCTTGAATATATACTTTGGCGTAAAAAAAGGCCGACTCTCTCTCGAAGTTCTTTTTCTTTCTCTTTTAACAATTTTTTTTTTCATTCAATGCGGTTTCTATTCATAAAGTATTATTTTATACTCGTACTAAAAAAATAAAAAAAGAAAGAAAGTGTGCTTTATATGTCGCATTCAGCCAAGCGAGTCAACCAGCTAGCAGCCGAGCGAGCTATTCAAAGGAGTTCTTCGTGAAAGGCTTTTTCTCCTTCAAAATTACAACCTTTTTTTTTTCTCTCATTTTTGCCGATTTTTAATTGTATTTGATATTCTGACGAACAAAAGGAAAGCTCCGTTTTTGGTCTAGTCATGAAGGATAAGTAGACATAGATAGAAGAGTTCTGGAAAAATAAAAGAGTTCTTTAAAAAAAGAAAAAAAAAAGCGTGCCTTTGCAACGTCTTTTTTTTTTCCACATCTCTTATTATTTATTTTTTTTGCCCCTTTTTTATTTTCACCAACCGCACTGCGGATTTGTGACGTATCCTTGCGGTACGTGACGTGATGCCAGGAGGTCAAGAAACTGGCACCTCGGATAGATAGATAAATAAAATAAAATAAGAAAAATGAATAAAAATATATACATGTGCAGGTAACAATTAAAATTTAAAATAAAGGAAGACACCCGAAGTTGAGACGACGCGCAACTTGTGTACATGTAAGAAGAACACGACGGACATAGTACCACTATTACGCTACAAATTAAAAAAAAGTAAGAAAACGGAACAACAGAAAAAAATATAACATTAACAACAACATTACCAAAATGCGAGCATTTTTAATCTTAATACACACAAGTATACACATGACAGTCGGTTTTATGAACGGACCGTATGCAGTTTATTGAAATACATTAAGAAGAAAAACTGGCAATCAAAGTCCAATCGCTTTAGAATTTGACCGGCGTTGAATTTCGAACAATCGTCGATCGTTATGGATGAGGTGCCGCTTTTGGGAGCGCTTCAAATTCGGTCGGTCACCTCCCCCGGAATGTCACCCCAACCGTGAAATACCCCCTCCCAACAAAAAATAAATAAATAAAATAAAAATGCGTTTTTTGTTGTGCTTGCTTTTATTTTCCTGCAGGCACTTAAAAGAAAAGAAAGAAAAAACAAGCCGTGAAATGGAACCAAAACAGCAAAGTCGCAGCCGAGAACAGCTGCGAACTTTTCGCAGAAGAAGCGCAATAAACAAAGTTACGCAACTGTGACATTAAAAGAAGGCGTTTAAAGGAACACATTTTTCTTTAACTCGTCCGACGCCAGAACCGCGATCACGTGACCGCAAAGGCGGACGCATGGGAGCCGCACCGCAAATTCGTGACGTCATTTTCCTGGACCCCCAAGGAGCCCGCGGTGCCCAGAGTAGCAGACGACACACCCTTCATTGCCACAAACCGGATTTTACACATTAAACGAATCGGTGCGCGTAATACACCAACCGAAACAAACACTCAAAGTTGCAATGGAGGCGAGGGGGCTCCTGTCTTCTTGCCCTCTTCCGTCGCACTCTCTCCGCCTTCCAAACTTTTTCTCCTTCTGCCATTCGAGAGAAAGGTGGGCCGGTTCGACATCGTGTTGATCGCGTCGTGTCGGCGTCCGTTTGGTTGCCGATTGCAAGTTGTCGACTGAAAGGCGTCGAGTCTTCGGCGACTAGAGTGGACGATGCGACACGTTTTGGCGAGCGGGGTGGACAACAAAGGCGAGTTTTGTTGCTGCTGTCGTGCCCGCACGGAGGCAACGCAGACGACAACAACAACAGAGTCCAGTGACAGCGGCGTCGGCCGGCGTCAGTTGTCCCGGAAACAGTTTCGTATTTGGACGTGGATAAAGCGTCGTCTGATCGCCTTGGCTGTTCGGCTTTCAGGTATGACATGGGTAGGGTTACAGTGCTGTATTGTGGGGCTGCAACAAAGCTGATAGATACACTTAACATTATTTCTGAAAATATTAAAACACTGAACACCGAAAAAAAAAGAAAAAAAAAAAGATGCAGTACAATTAAGGCTTTGGACACGCACGCGCGCAGGGGTTTTCCCAGGAATTGAAATGGGGGAGGGGGGGGGGGGCATTGAGGCCCCCCCCCCCCCCCCCCCCCCCCCCCCCCCCCCCCCCTCAACTAGGGTGTGTGTAGGGAAACCACTGCACGCGCGCAACGCGCACACACAGGAGCGGTGGTTTGAAAATTCTCGTTAGCGGGAATTTCAGCGATAGCTCGGCGGGGAATTCGATTCCACATTGCTGAAGTGCTGTGTAGAAAAGTAAGAAGAATGAATTTACTCTCGTGGAAATGGAGCGTGCTGGTAAAGTGATGGTATTACAGGTGAATAACTTCCTGTTTTCGTCCTAGCTATGTCATTCTTCTCAACACCGTAATGAATGTACAAAAGTGTGCCTAAATCGAGTTTAGGTTTAGAATTCGGACGAAAAGGCTAAGACCACAATATTTTTTCACGTAGAACTGAGCAAACAAAGACGAAATAATAAATTGGTAATATTGATAATCAAACTCCTCTCTGCTTTTGAAGACTAGCCCCACTATTACTAATATGCGCAAGTTCTTCTGCTTTTTGCACAGGGTTTGCTATAATATCAAATAATTTATTGGTTGATTAAAAAAAAAAAAATTGGGAACTTAAGAAGTTAGGTTGAGGGAAAGGAAGGCCGGGGAGGAGGAAGCAGACGGAACGCTGGAGAGAGGAGGAGTCTGTCTACCCACTATTTTTTTTTTTAATCAACCAATAAGAGCTTCGGCGTTGTTCTGACGTCACCACAACTCCTGTGCTAGAAGCAGAAGACTTGCTCTCCGTTCATGAAATTCATAACATAAAAAGCACACCAAAAGAGAGAAATAGAGTAAAGCACACAGAAATCATCCGTAGAGCAAGTTATTCAGAGGCCGCGTCTCCTTTTCCAAGGTCACGAGCAGCACTCACATTTTATTTCTGGAATTATGTTTTTTCTGGATTTTTTTTTCTGCGATAGCCGTGATGGGCGAACTGCGCAATTGATATCGTGGTATACGTCGTGGCCTGTTCATTATGACGTCATATCACACGACGTCACATTTTCCCCGGTAAATTTAGCCGAAAAATGTCTCCGCTAAGTTTAGCGAGAAAAAAAAAAAAAAAAAAAAGGTTTTCGCTATGTTTAGCGGAATTTTGTCACGTGACGTCGCGGGGTGCCAACGTGACGTCGCGGTGCCAACGTGACGTCACGTGGCGTCAAAATGTAGCATGGACACCGTCCGGTAAATTTAAAGCCGCATCGTGCAAAAGTTCGTCTGCGTCTTGCGCGGCTGTGTTTGCGGCGACGCCAGAACGCCGAGCTCCGATTGGTTCCGATTGGAAGGATATAGTGGGTAGAGCTCGAGGCAGCTAGCATTGAGGTCTACACACTATCCCTCCTTCGAGCCGATCAACGTTATTAGATTAGCTCATTGACGGAACTGCTTCATAGACGCTGCTTGCACGGGCTGTACTCCCCCTCACTCACCACGGCTTGCCTCCCGTCGTTCGACGCGCCGGACGGCCGCTATGGTAAACTGCATTGTACTCTATGGAATACGTACGTTTCGAATCACAGTGTCTAGATGGCGATGTATACCGTACTCTATGGAAAACACAGTTCGCAAACGAAAATCTAGACGGCGCTTCAAACGACGGGAGGCGGACTGAAGGGACTGTGGGGGGTACCCCCTTCCGCGGGAGTTCCTCAACTGAGGTAATCTAGTAACGTTGGAGCCAATCAGAGCTCGGTGTTCTGCTGACGTCACCCACGCGCAAGAAGCGGACGAGCTCGCGTTCCCGCATAGACTCCTTTTCGAAAGCTCCATCAAGCAACATTGGCAGTCCCCCGAAGGTCATTCTGGTGATATCCCACACTGCCTGGTGATAGTTAGGGATAGCCACCGTAGTTAGGGGGAGAAAATTGATCTCAGAAAGGCAGGAGGAATCATACGTTTTTTGTCTTTTTAGACCTTAGGCTAGGTGGCGCAAGCTACCGCCCATTACAAAGGCTATAGCCATTAAAGGGCCCATGAAACGATTTTTGTGTTGGGATAAATCATTTCAGATTGGGATTTTACTAATAGAACATCGTTCAGTGGGCCAAAAGAAAAAAAGTAAAAAGTCAAAAGCCTGACATTCAGTGCGAAAATTTGAAAACACAGCGGACTATTTCGTTCCTTCTCCCCTTCGTAACCGCTCTGCCTTTTCACGGGGATACATCCGCGGTCCCAAAAGCGTGTCATCGGGTCCAAACTGACGTCACACAAAACCGGACCTCATTTAGTACCTTCACCCCTAAGCTGACATTGTGGTGGAAGCTACGCGCTTGCCGGACCAATCAGCCACCTCCGTTTCATCACCTGACTTCATTCTCTGCAGCCACATTTGCCACGCTTACGTGGCAAAAGTGTGGTTAGCCCAAGGAGCACGTAGCTTCCACAGCACTGTCAGCTTAGGGTGTGAACGGGCTAGGGAAAGAAACTTTTGTCTGAGTTTTGAGCGACAGGCTAATCTTCTAGGGGGAGAATGGATGTGTCCGGGGATTACACAAACCAGGTTCCGAGCGAGAGGGGCCCTCCCTTCTTTTCGTCTTCTTGAACTGTTTGGTGGAATGCGCGATTTATGAGTTGAGGAGGAAAGCGAAACAGGAAAAAGTTGGAAAAGCGTTTCATGACCCCTTTAACATCCATCTATCTAACGCCGTACGTGGCTTGCACAGGACGTCATTTCGGTTGCCCTCCAGAGAAGATGGGAAGAAGGAGCTCCCCTCTTATCAGGATCCTCCTTTGTGCCTCCCGGATTTGCACAGGCGTCGCCATTCTCCTCCTAGAAGATTATAGAAGATTAACCTGTCACTCAAAATTCTTACAAAAGCAGCTTCCCTCTCCTCCTTTTACTTGGTGTTCAAATGTGTGCGATGTGACGTCAATGCAAGGAGTGACGCATCCCTCGTGTCCCATTTGTGCCCAAAACAATGGCGGACTCGTGTAATTAGTGCAGCCTCTACTAGATGGCGTGCACTTTTGAAAAGGGACTATTGTCTGCGGTTACGCCTGAGGCACGTTCACAGGACCGTCATGAAAAGAAGAAAGACGCTTCAGACCTGCAGACTGTCTTCTGCCTCGGATGCATATATTAGCGGCTAAACTGTATCGGTTATGGCCGCAATTTATTTGCGGGACCATAGCAACGACGACCGGTAATTTTTAAAATTTTATTCTACGCATATTTGACGTTTATTTAGAGCAGTTCGGGCGAATGTTTTATCGCGCTTCAAAACTTCCCACGAAAGCGAGCAGTCGAGCTATTATAACCTGTTCTCTCGTTCGCCCCCCGCTCTTTGGACCGTTTCTTATTTAGCCCAACCCTGAAATTCGACGCGCACCTTTTTTCTTCCCACGGTAGCTAGCCCGAACAGTGAGAGAGTAGGGATGTCGGTCGCGGACCCACCCATGCTCGAGTTGGTCCAAGTTTGACTTTTTCCAACCTCCACGCCTCCAACGCGATTTTCGACTGAAGTTCGACTGTCGTGCGCATGCGCGAACAATTTGAAAAAAAAAAAAGAAGCTGACACCATCTGGCGGAGGAAAAGTGCAATATTTGTTGCGTGTGCCCAGACTTGTACCCGTTACCTGAAAAAAAAAAAAAAAAGAAAAAAATGTAATGAATTACAATCACAAATTACCGAGCCTCAAACGGAATGTATTCCGTTACAAATTACTTTCGCGCAAAAGTAACGGATTACTTTACACGTTACATTACCAATGTGGAGCACAAGTTCGTCTGCTACTAGCTTGCATGAGGGTTGCGATGATGTAAGAACGCCAAGCTCATATTAAATTTAAAAAAAAAAAGTAGTGGGTAGATTTCGAGGCATCCAGCATTGAGGTCTACCGCATTACTTTCAGGTTACTTTTTCCGTAAACGTACCGAGGAAAACAATAAAAACAATTTTGATGTTTTCAAAAATTTTCTACAACGCTACTTTCCATTTCTCATATGTCCGCAGCGTCTATTTCCTCTAGGAGATCAATAAGTTATTTGTTTTTCGCATATTGCACGTTTTTCTAGTGTTCTAGTGACTGGTCACACAAAAAATCGTGTTTTGTTTTTCGGTTTTTATTCTCCTCCTTTTCACAATGTTTCCTATTTTGTTGAACGTGCTATCTTTATGCTGCTGAATCGCCTGCTCGTACTGCTCTAGTTTCTGTATTATGTTCACAATTCTTAAGAAGTAACGAGCAAGTAAAGTAATTTGTTACCAATATTTGTGACGAAATTACACAACAAATTACTGCCGCGAAAAGAAAAAAAAAAAAAGAAGTACCGTGGCAATTACAAAGTTAGTTGAAAAAGTAACGGATTACAAGTAACCCGGCGTTACTTGTAACGGATTACTTCCCAAGTCTGGCCTTGTTTCACATCACTGGTTCACGTTACTCACATTACCAACAAAAGCGTTAAAAGTACTTTTTTTTTTCTTTCTTTTCTTTTCGTATCGAGTAAATATTAGCCGGTCGGAGGTTCGCAGAACCATTGGAACCCTAAAGTTTTATTTATTTATTCATTCATTTGTGCTCTGCAGCGCCGGAGCATCACAGGAGAGGAATGGAATACAGATAATATTATACATTGAATATTCACACATACTGCGCAAGCCAGCAACCAAATATATGTATGCAAATATATATATATATATATATATATATATATATATATATATATATATATATAGATTATATATATATATATATAAATAAACACACCAGTTAAAACAACACACAATGATAAAATTTCTAACTTTCAATAACGCCAAAAATACTAACAAAGAAATTCACATTACATTGATCATGTTAATAAAAGATGCACTGTCAGCTAGCACAATATCCGGAGGTAGCTCATTCCATTCCGATATTGTTCTCGGAGGAAAAGCAAAACATCATATAGTCAGTTCGACATATTATTTTACGTATTTTCTTTTCATGGTCCCTCCTCCTGCTCGATATATAATGGGGCGTTTGAAGATAATTTGATTTGTTGATCCAGATAAGTTTAAGTATATTTTTCTTACGCCTTTTTTCGAGAGATTCGATAGTTATTCAAGCTTTCATCAATGGCGCACTTTATGCTCGAGAATAGTTATTTACAATAAATCTAACAGCCCGATTTTGAACGCCCTCTATCTTATCTTATCTATCTATCTTATATTTTTGATGCGAATCCCATACTGCGCCTGCATATTCGAGGTGTAGTCTATAACTAGGGAACGATTACGCAGATTCTTTTAAGATTTGAGGAGCATTAGGCAGGTTGCGGGATGACTAGGCGAAGGATCCTGCCAGTTTTTTTCAAGATCATATCTATGTGTTCAGGCACGTAGCCAGCATTTTGTTTCGCGGGGGGGGGGGGGGGGGGGGAGGGGGGGGGGGGGCTCTGCCTATGACAAAATGCTGTATGAGGGGGAGGGGGGGAGAGGAGGTCCCAGCAAAATGGAACATTTCGGGGGGGGGGGGGGGGGGGGGGGCGGGCGGGCCCTATGGGCCCCCTTCCCCCCCCCGCCCCCCCCCCCCCACCCCCCCCCTTCCCTGGCTACGTGCATGAGAGGTCTTCTGAAAGAATGACACCGAGATATTTAGTTTCGAATACCTTTCGCAATGAGTCTCTTCTAATTAATAGCATGCGCGGAGTCAATATTTTGTTTCTTTTTGCTAAATGTGATGTGAAAGCATTTACTTGTGTTTAACCCCAGTTCCCAGGTTTTTGCACCACGAACTAACCCGTTTGAGATCCTCCAGCAAAAACAACACGCCATTAACATTCTTTATTGCTCCGTAAATTACGCAATCGCCCGCGAATAATTTGATGTTAGAAGACGTGAAAGACGCTAAATCATTGATGTAGATTAAAAATAAAAGTGATCCCAAAACCGAACCTCGAGGGTACCCCCGAGGTTACGTCTACAAATTTGGATTTCTTACCCCCCAGGGCAACGCGCTGTTTCCTCTCACTCAGATAGCCTTCTATCCACGGAATTACATTACTGTCTACCTTTAGAGAGCGCTCATTTTGTGCAATAACAATTTGTATGAAACAGAATCAAATGCTTTACGGAAATCTATAAACATTGCATCAGTTTGCTGCCTCTTTTCAGCCGTACTGGACCGAATCATAAAAAAAGTTCAATTAATTGGGTGTGGCAGGAGACTCCTCTACGAAAACCGTGTTGGTTATGTTCAAATATTTCGCATGATATACAACTTAAAGAAATTGGCCTATAATTGTCAACGATTGATTTTGGTCTGTTTTTATGAATTGGTACAACATACGTGTCTTTCCATTCTTTAGGGAGTAACCCAGTCTCGAGCGACTTACAAAAAATTACATAAAAGTATTTCGACACTATACATTCGCGGCATATCCCCAACAGTGATGGTCTGACGTCTTGTTTTCGTTTACTGTAAAACGACCTAATTTTCGCGGGCCCCAAATTTTCGCGAATGGGGTCAAAGCTGAAAATTTGAAACTATTCGCGGCTCTAATTTTCGCTAATCGAGTGTATACCTTCCGTGGCGTTCACATATTGCCCGAATTGTTCGCGGGACCTATTTTTCGCGAATTGCAGGGCGATTCGCGAAATTCGCGAAAATGAGGTTCCCGCGAAAATTTTGTCGTTTACAGTATTCGCGTATATATGAGCCCTGGAGTTTACGTACTCCCGTCTCAACCTCTGCGGTTCAAGGGCCGGGATATGAACCGCACCGGACGCTACGAGGCCCGTCCCAGCCAATCCCGGGACTAGGAACGTGTCACGTGCAGGGTCACGGGACTCTCGCCCGCGGCATGCAACTGACTTTCTCGTCAAACGAATTTCGGTACAGTTGCGCCTTTCCAGGTGGACATAATCAAAACGTTTCTAGACCCAAGTCATATTTAAAGAAAAAAAATAATTTGACTTACGAATGAAGAATAACGTAGAATGCGTTTTTCCTCAGTATATATGTGCGTCTGCGCCTAAGTTTGTTTAGCTTTGTCTAAGGTTGTTCTCGCGTGCACCCACGCACGCACGCACGCAAACAACAGCAGTATACCTTGTCCCGCGCAATTTAGCGGGGGAATAGAGAGTTTTAGGAGATCATTTCGATGACTCCGATAACGATACCCGGTTACTTCGCCAACGCATTTGCGCACGCATCGCATCGTTATCGGGGGGAATCGGAACAATCTACTAAAACACTCTTATAACAAATATACTTATTTAACGTTGCTTTCTTTTTTATGCGAACACAACGCTGATAACACATATAGTGCGATATAAGTAATGACCCGCAATTAAACATGCGATCATTACACTTAGATGATAGCTTTATTTACACCCACAAAGATGCGAAAGATAGTATAATGCACTAGCAGTCGGATTGCGGCTTCACAACACCCACTCAGAGATGCGCACCAATGTCCGGAAATTCACCACGAAAAGGCTGCGCGTCAGAGTGTGGCAGACTGCCTTTCATGCGCTTAAACTCCGTTTCAAACATCGCGTGCAACGCTGGGAAAGCTACTGAGTAGTGCGCATGAAAAAACACACAAAATTGTGTTACTCCGCGAGATTTCGTGGACGAGCGGTACAAGGCGCTGCTCTGGCGATGCCGGCCTTGCCGACATCTCGGTGGCGGTGGTTCGAATCCACTTAAAGCGCAAAGGTGTTTTTTTTTTTTTTTTTTTTTTTTTTTTTCTCTCGACCGATTTTTTGTGCAAGATTGTGCGTATTGCGGAAGTGCATATTTCAATTCCTCTTTTCTTGTAGATTTTTATTTATAAGAAGGTAGACCAGGGGCTGGTGTTCCGCTCGAACTTGCGCCGGCCTCGTCAAAACGGAAGAACGGTCGAGATCCAGGGCGTCTCTATTTAAAGCCGTTTATTTACATGGTAGCGTGAAAATCAGAGAGAACCTTGAGAGTGTGGTGGACGGTCCTTTATATAACGAATATTGTGATTAGGGGACCGCACTGCCATTGTTCAGACGGCTTGGCATTCCCTCACGTGATGGTGACTCTCATGGAAGTTTCCTTCAGAGTCAGAATACTCGCCGGGTGTATGGAAGAAGTCATCCCAGACGGCAGTATCTCGGTTGCTCTGGTGCCGGCGCCCCCATGAACCGGGAGTGATTCACAATAGACGCGTACACAACACACGGCACTCGAGATCAGGATCGAGTGGTGTTTCCTTTTTCGAGGAAAGCAGGGGCCTCGGAATACAGGCCACGGGCATGTGCGTCGTTTACTTAGCCGACCAAGGTTAAGCTGCCTCAGGCAGACGGAGCCGACCATGGTTACGGTCCCGCAGGCAGAAGAACCCAGACAACTTCGGAATGCAATCACGGGCACCGCCTGCAGTAAGGTCCCCGCAAGCAGACGGAGCCGTAGGCACGATTCATCACCGACACAGTTCCTTCTTGAGGCTTGTTTCACTTTGAAGCCATAAGGCCGATTTTAACACCAGAAATAACAGGTGGCAGTTCACAACACTGTCGCCGTGCTCGGAACTTTCACGTTGCGAGGTCTTCGCTTCGGGGGACGCCACCTTGCCAGACACTCCGGTGTCGTTACTGACCGTCTCCAGGACCTCACGGACCGACGTCTCCGGGAAACACGTTCTTGAACTCGCGTACACGTGGGCGATCACCTGCTTGCACTTTTGCGAGATCTTTACACAACGATCTTCGAAAAATATCCGAGCAGGAAAAGAAAGCTTCCCGCGTAAGACGCCATCTTCACGAAACCGGCGAGGCAGGGGCAGCCGCACAACCCGAAAACCCGAAGCGAGAGTGCGAGTGCCGCACGAACAAAAACGGAAAATAATTTGGAGTAGTTTACATTATCTTTTTCTTTTTATTGAAAAAGAATCGGTGTTCCCTCGAAATCATAACGCCACTATTAGTTAATTAGCTCCAAAGATGTACACTTTTCTACCTTTTTGTTTTTTTCAGGGGCCCGCACTGATTTTTGTGGAGCGAACGTAGTCGCGGGTCGGCTGTGCAAACCGGCGCGCTAGCTTTGACTACATTGCACGCTATGTTTGAAACGGAGTATAGTGATGTGTTCAAATTCCCGCTCAGACATGCGCACCAGTATCCAGAAATTCGCACGAAAATTCTGCACGTCATAGAGTGGCAAACAGCCTTTCATACAGCAATATTCGATAATTTCCCACGTAAAGGCTGCACGCCAAAGATTGGCAAACAGCCTTTCATACAGTGATTGATGTCTAATAACACACACTCAGGAATGCGCACCAATACGGAAATTCGCCACAAAAAGGCTGCGCGCCACAAAGTGGCAAACAGCCTATCGTGCAGTAATGTCTCATAACACCCCACTGAGACATGCCCACCAATATCCAGCAATTCGTCAAGAATAGCTGAGCTCCACAGAGTGGCAAACAGCCTTTCATGCGGTGATATCTGCAACACCTACTCAGACACGTGCACCAATATCCGGAAATTTGTCACGAAAAGGCTGCACGCCTGACTGGCAAACAGGCCTTTCATGCGTTTAGTTATGTCTAAGAACGCCCTCTCACGCATGCGCGTGAACCCTAGGCTATGGTCAATTACGTTTTCCAGACATTTGTATTGAAAAGGCTGCGTGATTCTTAAAGGGGCACTCAAGTGGATTCTGAGATTGTCTATTTACTGTCATAACTCAATCTATAGGCTCTAAGCATTCTAAAAAGCCCGAAATTACATTCAAGGCCGGCCGATTTTCCTATTAAAAATTTAAACAAAGTTCGTGCCACGCCCTCCTCTCTGCGCCGTGGCGCAGAACACCAGGGGGCACCACAAGACGGGAAGGCACCAGGGGAGGTCACGCGACAGCCAATCACGGGTGGCGGCTTCCCGGCGAACTAAATTTTTCGAATATGCGCGCCTTCAAAAAATTAGTCCGCCGGGAAGCCGTCACTCGTGACTGGCTGTCGCGTGCCCTCCTCTGCTGCCTTCCCGTCCTGTGGCGCCCCCTGGTGTTCTGCGCCACGCCGCAGAAAGAGGGGGCGCGGCACGATCTTTGATATTGAACTTTTAATAGGGAAATCCGCAGCTATTGAATGTAATATCGGGTTTTTTTTAGGATGCTCAGATTCCCGTAGGCTGAGTCATGATAATAAATAGACTATCTCAGAATACACTTGAGTGCCCCTTTAAGCCTAACCGCTAGGTTAGGCTTTAAAAATCAAATTAGAGGGAAGACCTTGCGTAGCCAGACCTGTAATTATAGCTTCGCCTCCTTTTGACGTCCACTTAAAAAATAAAGTATGAACCCCTCTGTAATTCAAAGGTACGCCAAATTGGCGATGTGGTCCGTGAACGGCTCACCGCTCCAGGGGTGGATCAGGGGGGGGGGGGGGGGGAGGGGGGCGGGCGACGGGGGCGGCCACCTCCCTCCCCCTCCCCCGAAACAAAGTCAACCTTCCCTCCCAACAAACAAAAAAAAAACAAAAAAACGAGTTCTGGATAGGGTGATTACCTTCCTGCCGGCGAAACGCGGGACACCCTGACCGGGGGGGGGGGGGGGGGGGGGGGGGGGGAGAGGGGAGGAGGAGGAGGAGGAGGGGGGGGGGGAGGAGGAGGGGGGGGAGGGAGGGAGGGAGTAGGAGGAGGACGGTCTTTTCACGACTCAAGAAAAAAGTATTACAGGAAATTCACCAACACGCACACCCCGATATCCTGCGCTCTCCGCAAGAATATTATGCAGTTGAAAATTGTGTGCGGCTATTAATCTAAAAAAAAAAATCACTAACAATAATATATTTGTGTTTAATTGTAATGGTAAATATTTTGTTAAAAGTGTCTAAGTTGAAAACATAAAATTCGACTGCACCAGACCTCAATGCGTCAAAAGAAAATAAGAAACAGTCAATATTTTTCGGCTTATTGCTTCCTGTCGAAACTTACTCTTATGCTAACGTGCTCCCACACAAAATTAGAACCTTATGTTGTCGTTTTTTCGACCGTTGTGAGTAGCTGGTTTTTTGCCTTGTACGGCCGTCTTCACTAAAAAGAAGCTTTCCACAACAACCCTTTCGCATGATACAGTGTGATGCAAACAATTACAATAGTTTATTTTTTCAACTTGTGGCGAGCAATGTTCGCTTGCAATATTTTGCCATCAAGGGAGGAGGCACAGCGGCGCATGCGCATCGGTCAGCTGTAAGAATGACAGTCGCTTCCCGCAGTGCGTAGAAAATGGCATACCAACGAGATTTACACGTTTAACAGCGACCTCCGCGCTTCCCCGTGGCCAGAAGCGCCATAATTTGCGTAGTGAATGCTACGACAATGGGAAATGCGGGACATTTTGAAGATTTTGGTATATCTTTGTGGGACGCGGGACACGAGCGACAGTCCCGCGACTCGCAGGCCGGGTGGTCACCCTAGTTCTGGATCCGCCCCTGCACCGCTCTGTCAAAAAAGCTGGACTTCCTTTCCGTTTTTCTGTTTGAACACGACAGCGAGCCTTTGCCAGCTGTGGTGAGTCGGAGAAGGGGAAGCGATGGGACTGTCTGTTTGAACACGACGCGTGGAGTCGGGCGACGGGCAACTCCGCGACGCCCGACTCCACGCAAGCCTTGCCGACCTCCTCTCCATCCCGCTCGTAAACGTGATTGGTAGCATCCAGTGGTTTCGTCATGGAACACGTCACGGGGCGCGTGGCGAGGAAGGAAAGTCTCCTTTGCCGTGAACATTCTCCGGCTCGCCACGGCCACAGCGCCAGTTTGCATACCCCCTTACCTGCGGAAACGAAAGGCGTCTCGAAGGAGGCAGAGCAAGGCAACGGAGCCGAGCAACGTCAGTCGGGAAAAGCATGCGACACGTTTTGTTGGGTTCAGGCCTGGAGGGAATCAAACCTATTTTCGCGTCGTTTGTCCTTATCAAAGGTTAGAGTTAATCAGTTTCGCTAGAAATTTTTAAATAAAAGCATGACACATTTTACTGAAGAGCAGCTACGGGCGGGCCTGATCGCTCCAAAAGCGTCGTCACCGTCTGCTATTCAAACAAGGCGCCAAAACGTCACTTCATTTATCAAACTATCATTCGTAACCAAACTCTAAATAGACTACTTCCATAAAGCCCTGCATGCAACACGGCGCGCGTTGCACTCTGGGAACTAGTTGGCCAGGGAGGAGGGTGGCATGGTTTCGGTTTCGATCGACACGTCGACAAGAGATTGTTTTCTGGTCCCGAGAGCGTCATTTGTGGTCTCTAAACTAACCTAAATGGTCATACCTCGAAGCTTTAGCACAATCCCGAGACGTATAGCTTGTCTTAACACATGCTTGTTGTATTTTTGTACTTGAGCCTTCCTGTTAGCGTTCCAATCGAGGTATGTGGACGAGCCAGTGCTGGGAGTCTCGACGCTGCGAAGCTCAGATGCTCGGGGATCTTACTTGTGTACGAATCAACTAGATGTAGCAACCAATAAGTATGCATACATCGAGCTCGCGCCTTTACATTAGTGTTGTTGATCAGGAAGTTTGCTTCGTGCGTCCATAGACGAAATATTACTTTTTGCAATTACTGTTTTTCTTAGTGTGCCTTAGTACGCGAGGTAAAACTCGGAGGTGCCATTGAAAACTCAATTTTAACACACTTATCTCTTATCTGTACTGACCCGCAGCACTGCACGAAGTCCCCACCCACTTGCATTCCCCTAATATTCAACATCGCGTATGCGCATAAAGTTATCCTGCAATCATATAGGCAAATTCGCGCATACAGGCCGTTTTAAGAATGCAAAAGTCGAGCTCTTATGTGACTGAGAATGTCGCACCGTTTGCCGGTAGTGCGTCAGACCGGCAAGAACCCGTATGCGCACCGCATTGGCGTTCATGCATGCCCTCCCGGCGCACGGTGCGACATTCTTCAGACAAGTGCTCGAACGAATTCAAAGCGCACTTGACGGCTGCTAATGGCCAAAATATTTGTTATGTGTTTGCTTTCTTCCTGCCTGAGTATGCCGAGATAATTTCAGACACACCGTTCCCGGCACAGATCTCGGGCGTCAGTAAAAGCTCGTCCAAAAAGGCTTAGCGAGGAGTAGGGGACGCTTGTTAGGGCCTCAGTCGTAGCTAGCCGATCTCAGCGTTTGCGAAAAGTTAATCTTCTATCAGCATAAAATTCTAGTGGGAGATATATGATGACACGAGGAAGACATCATAGTAACTTTTGTGCAGTAGTGAGGTCGAATTTATTGCGTTTCCTTAAAAGTTCATGCGTAAACGCTGGCCGCAACTTTGATACCCTGTGAGGATGCGGCTTGCTTTTCGCCCAATGAAGTAACGAGAAGCGGACGTTTGGCAAACAAAATGCGTGTAAGGCTCCAGACGAACAAATTTCAGTTGTAGTTCACTGGTACTAGACGGGATTACTGACATTGAGCTCAAAGATGCACTCGTGGGGTGAGGTGACTAAGCCACGACTTACTACGTTCGCATACGTACGCACAATATCCGGTGTTTCGGAAACCAAGGAAAGTGCCCCGGTCTTCGTTTTGTATCGCTCGAGAATGAGTGTATTGTACGTTCGTGAAAAGTCAGATAATCGAAAACGCAAGCAGCGCGTTCGGTCGCGGCGAATAGCATGAGATGAAGCTGCTCGGTCGAAACCGAAACTGAGTGGCCAACTAGTTCCCAGAGTGCACTGCGTGGTATTTCGCCGCGATGGGGCGCGTCGGTTTTGGAAGAAGTCCATTGGAAGAATGCCCATATATGATCGCTAATTTGTTCAAATGTGCCATCTTCTGAGGTGATATTTGATATTTGCGACGAGAAGTTACATGACGTAGATGAAGCAGACTTCTAACTATAGCTTGAATTAGAAGGTGTGTTGTGCCATCTAGGTTATATGTATCTATACATTGCTAACATTTCTTGGGGTACAGTTGGCAGCACAGGTCTTTATGGTTTGCAAAAATTTAAACAGAGACCTACCCGAACGTACAGAGTGCGACTGAATTAGAACGAACAAGCGATCGCTAATTCTTACTGTCTTTCAAAAAAAAAAAAAAAAAAAAAAGTTTGAAGTGTAAAGTGCTTGTTTGGAGAAGAAATGCAAGCGAAAAAGTTGGTAGTCGGCATCGGTCATCGTGTTCGCGTTAACTGTGTCGCGCTGTGTACTTCGGCCTCTTCGGAAGATGCCACCTTGTTGCAGAAGGGTCTTTGTGCAACGAAATATTCTTTGTTTAAAACTGCGACCACGTTAGGCTAGAAACGCCGCCGGCGGCCGTCGACTCTGCTTGTAAACCCGTAGCAGTCAACAGCAACCCTTTGTCCGCAAATTCCCGGCAGTTCCTCCGGGTGGCGTTGGTGGCGGCGGCCGCTTTTAGCCCCCGTGTGTGAAGCGGCAGCTTGTTGTAGGCAGCAAATGTCGGCGTGAAAGGCGCGCGGCACAGAAAGCTCCCGCTCTTCTCCCGGAGAGAATTCCCAAAAATAATCACGACCCCGTAGTCTCCCGCAGCCACCCCGAACGAGTTTATCAGGAAGTCCTCAAGCGCTAAAACCCCCGCGGATGGCACCCCCCACATCTGTGACCAATCAGTCATAAAGGATGTCACCGCGGCGGCGCAGGGTTTCCAGGCTTTCGGGCTCTTCGAACGAGCACGCACCAAGACGGCGGGATTTACTCGGATTTTATTTTTTTGTGGTTACTAGTTTTCCCCTCTTTTAGTTCTGTTTCTAGTCTTTATGGTGACCCTAAAGCTTCCATAGTCACCACCACGAATATCACAAGCAAACAAGCGTCCAGGCGCTTGTTTGCCTGTGATAAATGTTTGCCTGTGATAAATGCGACGTGATGTACTTCAAGTAAAGTAGTAAGTACACTGGGTGGAATGTACCTGAAGTAAAGTACTATAAATACAATGTACTTTCAAAGTAAAGTACAAGTATTTTTACACAATCTTTCATGATGCCCTTTCATTCCCCTATACATTTTTTTTTAAAACTGGTATGCGGTAATCAGCGGTAATCAGGCGTGCATGACCTATTTTCAAAAACAGCGGCGAATATTTGATAAACTCAAGTGGCCACAGAGTAGTTATTTTCAGGAATAAAGCCAAATTCATAATAATAATAATAATAATAATAATAATAATAATAATAATAATATTTATTTGCATACAAAAATCTGATCCTGAGTGGCGTGCACGGCTGTGCAGGAAGGTTAAAACCCGTACGCGAGTGCGCCTGCCAGCCCGCCACCCAGGATTTGGAAGAAAAAAAACAAAAAAAACACACACACACACACGCACACGCACACATATACCAAATTTGTACACAGGGCCGTAACCCAATTCAGAAGTCCCTCTGCTGAATTTGGCGCCGCTTGCACTGGATTGTTGCACCTAGGACAAAGCATGGCGTCAGCCCCGTAGCTTCCGCAAGCGATCTTCTCACAGAAGAGTGTCCTTTCTTTATTAAAAAAAAAAAAAAACAAAAAAAAAACAACAACAACAAAAAACACTGAGTGTGAGCGCGAGTTGGTGATGATTAATCATAATGTGACACCTGAGATTGGGGTGTGAAAAAATTAAGGAACTTAAAAGTCGAAGGAAAAGACAAAAGAGAATGTCTCAAAACATTGTGACGTTCTCCTTTGTAGTCTTTTTCTTCGACTTGAAAGCTCAATTTTTTGGCATCACAGTTTCAGATGCTCCATTTTGATTAATTTTGCTTTCATAATACTTTAAACCTCCTCGCTGGCGCTGACCGACCGAGAAGTAGCGAGAGTTTAAAAAGCTACTGGAAAGCCGCTCCCAGAACAAGCGGAGCAATGCGTCGTCTGTTCACGTCTCTCGGGAGAGTAGAATATCCCTCCCAGTATTTCTTCGGAGCTGACAAAGCATCATTTCGTTATACAAATTTAACAAAACCGAATTTGAGCGGCGGTCGACGTTCGCTTGATATTATTAAAAAAATTGGGCGACTGTACGTACATACGATACGGGAGGCGAGCAGTGTCATCCCTGGTACACGTCTCGAAACCGAAACTGAGTCCGCAAAGCGCGCCAGTGACGTCGATCCGTCTGCTTTGCGCGTTGTGTGGTTGCGTGGCACCTAACGTCACCAGCAGCGCGGACATGTGCGTTGCGGAGCCGACTTTCATGGTTTACTATAAAGTTACGACGACTGAAAACACTCATGGTAAACCTCAGCGACTACACGTCCTTTCCACGATTGTTCAGCTTGATCACCCTTTGTAAAACCTAAGCGCTGCTCTGCGATCACAAATATTTTAAATTGAAACATTTTTGTTGCCCATGCTTACCACACAACTAGAAGATGTCTGAACCCATATTTTATGTCTAGCGCCTTCCAGTTGGTTCCCTGAAAGATTAAATGAAAGTAACAGCACGCTCTCTTTACGAAAATGAGTAACGGTAAAACCGTTTGTTTTATTAAAAATAAATAAATAAATGCGACATGAAGTGTGGCTGATCGACTACGTGTCGGAAGGCCATTATGTAATGAATGAACGTGACAAAATGTATAGTTCGTCTCGTGAGACAACTTCTCTTGCGGCCTATATCTCGGGTTTGAGCATGTCGGTTTACAGGGATGCCGTGGTTCCTTCAGTTTGTTTAGAGAGCGACATATAGTCGCTCTCTAAACGTTTTGGCTAAGGGGCCGGATTGGGGGTTTGTAGCAGACTCGAAGGCCGGAAAATAAGCAAGTAAATATAAATTAGGAAATACTAAACAAGTAAACCTAAATAAGCATCTAAATGATATAATTTCAATAATATTAATAAAAAAAAAATTAAAGGGGATCAATACATATGCTTTCTTTTTAAATTAAATATAATTGTGACAGAAAACTCCCCAGGACCCGATGGTGAGAACATGCAATATAGTGATGACACATGATTCTAAGCACAATCTACAAGAGAATGCAAAGGAATTTTAACATTGTTACACGGACATGCCCACGAATAGTGATTCTGTTGATGACAATGTACAAAAGGCTCGAGGTACACCTAAGCACTTTTTTATGAGTTGTGAATGCGAAAGCACGCAAGCCGCTCGTCCACTCCCTTATTTCGTCTGCGGCGTACTTTTCGTCGACGGTCGAGCGCGCTGACCTTGGGCGTGGAGCGGTGGAGCCGCTGCCTCGCGGACACGCAGCGCCATGGGGTGGCGGTGTTTGAAACTGACACGCAGCGGCCAATGGGAGCCTCATTTCTTGAAACTATGACGCGCGCCAGCCGATGGGACCGAAGCCGAAATCCATCAGCCTCACTCCGCTCCTTTGGGTTCGGGGAAACCAGGTGCCGTTTGGCTAGGCTTTTCAAGTGGCTTCAAAGCTGGGAGCCGGCTTCACTTGGAGAAAAGAGCTTAGGTGCCGTCTGGCGCGGCTTCAAAGCTGATGACGTCGGCTCACTTTATGGGACAGTTAATGCTTTCGCATAAATAAATAATACGGCGAGAGAACCTGGATTTCGATCAATAGTTTTCTCTCGTTCTTTCTGAAATCTTCGTGTGCGATTTTAGTGCGCGTGTCGGCACCGCTTTTTACGCGCGCTTCTTTCCGTGTTGGTAGCAATGGGATGCGAGCCGCGCGTAACTGAAAAGACCGTGGCCATCTGCGGGCCGGGGCTTGAAGAACCCAGCACAAAGGCATAATTTTCCCCCTTGCACATATTGTTGAGAAGAACGCGCTAGTCGATAAGGTGTTGGGAGTGGTCGCTTGTACAAGTGTTCAACTCTTCGAACTCTAGCAGCGACATGCTTGTTCAAAACTTCAGCGTGTATCACCACACTGACACCAGTTCTGTCAACGTGGTGACGCACTCTACACCCTCCAAAACCAAAATGCCATCTGCAGTATTCACGCTTTAGTGTCTTCACAACCACAGAGGCGAAGTATCTAGCGACGGTCAGAATAGGAGCCTCAATTGGAGGACGGAGCTGCTAAATCATAGTTGGTGACGTCGAATGTAAAAGCTAGAACACAAAGCAAAATGCTCTGCGCAGGTGACTGGCCATGCCAACCCAATATTTCGAAACACTTCGAAAAGTTCAAAGTGACTTTCAAGTCACTTTGAAAAAGGCAACTCGTTCTAAAAATACCTACTATGTGCCTCCAGTTGTTTAACTATTCTACCATCCTTCCGGGCGAACATTTTGGAAGACCAAGGGTGCAAGGACAATACAAAAAAAGCTGCCAAACCAACATCCATTCGAAGAGCTGAACTTTACTCGTTGGAAGGAGAATATGTGGATCTTCGGTATTCCGGCACAATTTCCCCGACACCACGGCACACAACAAGCTTAGAAGGCTTTGATCTTCACAATCGCATACTCGAAAACGCTAGAGATTCTGATCGCCGATGGTCGCAGTGAACAAACAGGCGTCTTGTCTCCACATTTCGACCGGCTTTCTGCGTTCCCCGATCGCAAGCAGCCTGCAGTCGATACATTCCGTCGTCATGTCGCATATTTTTTAAAAATTATTATTACGCGTAGTTTGTACAACTTATAACACACTTTCATCTTTGACGCTCAGACCAAACGTATAAAAAATGACAGCGCAATAAAAGAAATAAAAAAAAAATGTCTTTCCGGGTTATTTGGACTACTTGGTCACCATCGTTGCAGATACTCGGTGGTGAAAACCCTCTGCTGGGCTCACCTATCCTAGCCCAGGAGCAGCGACGTAGCTGATTAACAAAACAAAAGGCGCAAGCTTTCGACGTCGCAAACGCGCTTCGCCAACCAGTTTCGGTTTCTTCTCCTGTAGCGCCCACTAGATTATAATTAAGGTTCGGAGTTTTCGGTTTAAACCGATAAAAAACCGATAAAAGTACGTCGAATCCACTTTCGGAAATTCGATATTAACCGAAAAAGGTTAGTTTTTAGGTCCGGCGTTTTCGGTTTAAACCGATAAAAACCGATAAAAGTAAGCCGAATCCATTCTTTAAAATTCTATTTTAACCGAAAATGGTCAGTTTTTTAGGGGCGCTTCGAGGTGGGCGGGGGGAGGGGAGAGAGGGCATTGCAAGGTTCGACACTGTGTGGCCTCTTTACATAAGATACGCCGGTGAAAGTGAGCTTTTTGTGTGCAGGCGCCGATTTTTCCAACTGGTTTTCTCCTAACTTAGAGGGCGGACCTTGTACATGGTGTTCTCTTTTAGTCGATGAAATAATCAATTTGTCGTGATCATCAATACGCACGTTCATATCGTGCGAAGAAAGCCATATCACCAAAATCAAAGTGTCCCCAACATCGAAACCGCACCAACTAAATTATTGGCAAAATCAAATAAATGAAGAATATTGAACTGAAGTGACCCTTTCACGAACGTCACCGACGGTGACTCCGCAAGCTCCACAAGGCGCGACATTTTGTGAACTTCCGCTTACGCAATGGAAGCACACGAAAGACGTGCTAGCGCTCGCGGCAGGTGTTCCCTCCACAACGATAAGCCGCAGAGAAAACAAACACGAACACGTTATTAAGAAGCAAGCGACGGCAAAGCTCTGAGCGACGGGACAGCCGAGACGCGTTTCCCGTTTATTTTGGGAAAGTCGGGGGACTCTAAGCTGCTCTCAACGCTTGTCAAAGGCACTCTTACCTGACCCCGTGCGCCGCCTGTAGGGTCGCACAAGTAGTCTATTAAGGCAGAAATCGTTTAAAAATTTCTTGAGAAATGCAGAATTGCCTGAGCTTCTTCTTTACAAACCCAAGTACAGCGAAGCATTCAGAGTTTCTACATTGATCGAGGTGAAAATCAGCAGTGTCGCGAGGGTCAGCGGCACCCGAACCCGCAACCCCCCCCCCCCCCCCCCCCCCCCAACTCCCCGCGTGGTCGGTCTTTCTTGCTGACAAGTATTTCCTGTTGTTTTTTCCTTTGAAATAGATGTTACATGCACCCACAGTGTCATTTCTTGCTATGACGATATTAGTGGACGTCGACTCCTAGAGAAATTTCGTTTTTCTCAATTATCTTTAGATCCAAGTAACGTCATGTTCTCAAACTTTTGCGTTCAGTCCCAACCGCCAGCGCCGAATTCTCACGGTGTTTTGAGTTTTCTGCGATACATGGTTGAAAATGCGGTTCTCGGAAACTCCCTGTACTTTACCCAACACTGAAAATTAGTCTACCTTCAGCTGGATTAGGAGCTGGTTCCAGCTGGGAATGATGAGAATCCACCTGGATCCAGCTGGATCCAGCTAAGACCAGTTCCATCTTCATCCAGGGACTGATTTCCACCTGGGCACGCAAATAGTTGATTTTTTGAAGCGAACTCAAAGTGAATAGTGCATGGTTTTGGCAGAATATTCTCGAATTGAATATCAAACAGTTTCTCCAAGCCTTTCACTAACGGTTGTTGCCAAGCCTCCATTGTCTAAGTTCATTTTAATCTAACAATATTTATCGATGTGGCCTTGGAAAGTCAAATGCCCACAATGGAATGGCATATGCAAATATAATTTTTTTTTCAATCACGAATATGGAGAAAAAAATATTACCATGAACGCAGGTTGTCAGGGCACCTCTGCCTGACATACTCTTGCACAATAGCCACTGTAATGTAGATATCAACATTACAAGGTTTCCATTTCAAGCGCGTCAGGCGCACGTGTACACCATCCCGCTCTGAAAGTGCGCTTTTCTCCCAGGTGCGCGACTGTGATCTCGGTGGGTTAGCCCCAGTGAGCTGGCTTCTTGACGAGCACAGATGCGCTGCCGAGAAGCAACATTCGCGGAAGCGAGCTCCACGGGTGTTCCTTCTCCGCACTGCACCGGTGCTCGGTAAGAAGCGCACTCAACGAAGCTAACCCACTGCGATGAACACTTAAAAATACAAATATCGCAGTTCATCTTAAAAGGAACATCGAACAGCGTAATATTCGAAACTATACTATTCGAAAATTTGAATATTCACACAACTTTATAATTAACATTCCATTTTTATAAATTGCAAAAACAAATAAAAAATAAGTGCAATCAGCTGGCTGATGGCCTTTTTTTTTTGTCCACGACCGCAGGTGAAGAGGCAGAGTATAGGCGTCGCCACGAGCCGCTCGAAGATGTACCGTTGACCTTGACCAAGCGCCTCAGTTTCATCAACGGTACGTTACTTTAGTAGAGCTGCCTTCGTCTTTTCCATGTTCTGTGGACAAGGAGTCTAATCCCATCTGTCAATCTCGCTAAACCAACAGAGGATAAGCGGGGATCATCCACAGTCGAGCTGCTCAAGAGGGAGGGTTCGACGCTGGGGCTCATACTGTCTGGTGAGTGCACAGGAGGCTTGAACACATCTTTTCTTTCCTAAAGCATTTTCATGTAGAAAATTGAGTCACAATTGGTTCCACTATAGTTGGTGACAAGTTAAGAGTTCGGGGAAGCTCCTCCCCCTCTTTTCACTTCAGCAGAGCGAACGCAGGAGAGGAGGTCGCCTCCTCTCTTTCGTTCTGCTAAAGTGGAGAGGTGGAGGAGTTTCCCCTGAACTTTTAACCTGCCACCAACTATAAAGTAAAGTAACTTCATATGCTCTGGGTTGCACTGCTCATTGCTTTCCCCCCGTTATATGCTCTAAAAAATGTAAAAGCAAACCGCATTTAGTGTAAGCGACTTTATTTTCACGGGCTCAATATTTCGTGAACTTGGCAAAGTGTGGTTTTCAGTATGTTTTGTGGGCACGGAATTTCACGAATCAGGCTGGTATGCCATGCATTTGTTACCAGGGGGAAACATATATGCGAGACCTATTTTTCGCATTATTATAGGTAAAAGTCGCAAAATTAAGTCCTCGCAAAAATTAAGTCATTTATAGTATTTGTGCAGCATAAACATTAAAACCAAACATTTTGGAGAGACCAAACTTTACTTGGCCATAATGTGAGCTGTTAGGGCAAGATGCGACAAAGCTCCAGAACAGACCGACATCCAGTTGCGGCGTCGTAGGCGGTTGGTTGTTTTGGGAATCCTCCAACACCTCCTCTCTGAAAACGGCTCTAAGATTGCTTCAGAGTTTTGAGTCGAATTACATCAAGTCGTGATACCTTGACATCGTGTCCCAACTGCCAGCAACGAATTTGGGCCTTGTCTCAGCTCTCCAAGGTGCATATAGCTTATTTATACCGTACGAACAACGCAGCTGGCTTTTCATGCACACAGGCTGTGAAAATGGCAGGGAGGAGCTTCCATTATCCCATCTCCAGTGTGTGTCAATATTTGTACCTTCAACAACGTTTCGGTGTCTCGCGCCTCTCGAGCGCCTGCGCACAGCCAAAACACGGCAGAAAGCATGGAGTGCGTGCTGGCAGATGCCGAGCATTCGTCGAGACACTCACCTTGCTGTTTGCATTTTGTCAGTGAAAACGCCCACCGTTCTCATACTGTGAGTGACTGTAGAAATTCCGAATGCGCAAACTCGTACAATGACTGTCTTTTGTTTTCAGGTGGCATCGATAAGGGAGCCCGTCCTAAAGTGGAGAGCCTCAGGCCCGGCAGCATAGCCCACAGGTAATGCAGCAAACACTTTGCATGTTTGGCACATTGCGGTTTTGGCGACCGTATAGTCAAACTACCTCCTACTTCGGTGTCCCACCTCGTATAAATATATTCACTGGACGTCATAATTGAGCCCAGTGTTTGCAGCTCAGGCTCGGAATGAGCGCCCGCTTATCTTCCGAGAAAAAAAACTGCAATCTTCGTGGCGTGCAATGAACATTGCGGAGGAGATGTGGAAGCTCGTCATAAGCTCCTGCTGAGCAGCGACACACTCAACCATGGCCACCAGTGAATACCGCCTATAATTACTAGCAGTAAAAGAGGATGCCCCTTCCCTATCCTCGCGAACGGCGTCGTTGTGACATTATTGTGACACACCTCTGGGTGTGTCATGCTACTTGTCCCAACCCCGAGGAGATTAGTGAGTAATCTGCAGGAAGAAGGCTTTCTTGGAACTAACCAGGGTAATATGACAATAAATGTATCCAATTGTTTACTCTGAGAGCAAGGATATAGGTTTAGAAGAAAAGAAACATTACGGTGTCAATCAGTTTTCTTTTTCTCTTTTTTTGCCAGAGAAAAACACTGGTACTATTCGACACCATATAACATGAAGGGTTTAGTTTGATTTCAAACCAGTCAAGGCTTTCTTCACATCTTTCGAACCGTAAAAATACGAAATGTTCCTGAAAAAAAAAATACTCCATGTAGTGCTTTTTTTGTTGCAAGAATAAGCCATGCTTTGTCGAATGCTCGGTCTCCGTCCAAATGTGGTGCTAGCGATCCACACCAGATGCCAAAATTCCAAGACTAATCATTGTCTTGTTTGAAAATTTAGAGTGTGATTTCCTGAAAGTTTCAATGGGAAAATGGTGGCTAAGGAAGCCCACAAATACATGGAGATGAATGGTGCCAGGCACCATTTCCCCATTGAAACTTTCAGAAAATCACTCGTAACTTTTAATAAGACAACACCGACTTCTGAAACTTAGGCATAAGGTTTGGACTGCTAAGGGCTACATTTGAACAGAGATGTGATCAAACGTTTCGCAAAGCACAATTTATTGATGCAACAAAAAAACAAACAAAAAAATTAATTTTTTGGGGGGACATGATTCCCCCGCAGTCAATAATGAGCCGAGACGCCACATCCGGCCTTTTTCTGCGTCTGCAGTTTCCACACGCCTCTTTATCTCTCGATTTGTCGACGAGTTCAAAGAATGCGTTCCATCACTAGTTGAAACCAGTTTTTTCAGAAGCTGGCAGATGTGCCAAAGAAGCACGAAGGATTGTTTCAGCTTCTATTGTCCGCAATTGTACATAGAATGAACATGGAACGAAAGCGGAATGAACACGAAGTGAACAGACAAACAAATAAATACAAGCGCATTTTGAACTGCTCCACAGGTGTGATGCCCTCGCTGTCGGCGACCACATTGTTGCTGTCAACGGGATACGCACGGGCAAGCTCAAGCACGACGAAATCGTGAACCTGCTAAAGAATGCCGGGGACAAAGTGGTGCTCGATGTCGAGTACGAGATTCCCAGCACGGGTGAGTTGCCCGTGCTTCCACTGTCCCCTGTCGCTTGCGAGGATGATCAGTCCGTTTCGAAGAACGGGACTGCAAGGACTGGATGTGTACCCCAGTTACACCGACCATAAATTAAGACAAAGAAAAAAGTGGATCAATGTTGTGGTGCGGAAAGTTTGTGCAAGTTGAATCGTGTCTCTGAAATTTTCCATGCGAAAGGTTCAAGTTTTGCTGCTACCATGTTTGCTTGGCATGTTTTGCCTTAACTGTGCAAGTTTGTCTAATAATGCTGAAATTAGGTGCTGTATGAAAATACAATAAATGGCAACAAAATACAACAAACGAGGAAAACATAAGCTGACAACTGGTTCATATTTTACAGTCTACATCGACTCGCTAGCCACCGAAACAGCTTGCAAAATAACCTAAAGCACGAAAAAAAAATAAGCGCCATTTGTTAGTGGAACGTTGTCCACATCTGTTGTATACGTTTTTGAACTTAGTACTCACTTCCAAGATGCTTCGCTGATAGTTAGTTTCTTTTTCTGAAGCTCGTCGATCCTCTCTATCTGTGTGCAGCGGCCGAGACGTCCATGTGTGTGTGCCCCAAGGTCATCCAGGTCAAGCTGGAGAAAGACAACGGGAGCTTCGGTTTCCTGACCCGAGGCGGCGCCTGTCCAGAGAAGCTCAAGAGCCGGCCACTCACCATCACCCACGTCAGGCCCGGCGGTCCCGCTGACAGGTCCGAAAGAATTCGGTCCCCATGGCAACTATGCACGCTTTGCTTGCGAAAGCAGAGTATCGCAAAAAGGGTTTCCCATTTTGATACAAGTATTGCGGGAAGCAAATGTCAGTTTTGCAGGAGAGGCATCGGCGGTGACCTTGATCATCGTAGGCACGGTGGTGTGCCGGTGATGATTCTGCCCCTTGGAAGTGTGCACACACGCATTGCTTAGTCGTAATCTGCTTGCCTGCGGCCGCTTTCGAACAGTGTTCGCAATTACACACTAACTGGCAAACATAATGTTCAAGGTTTAAGAAGCTTCCTGCATGTCACACTTCATTGTAAGATCTACATTTTGCAAATGTAAAGCGAAAAATATGTTTTGCCCAAAAACTCGCCAGTCTGTAAAACCGCTTCTCCACAAGCGCTTTTTAGGATAATTTTGTGCATGTGACCCCATTTTCAACAGTGAGGGGTCGGCAGCAAAAGGAAATGGAAAGCGATACTCTGGCTTTGCCACTTAGTTACTCTAGGTCCCCTGAGAGGTGCTATATAGCAACTCCGGGCACCAGTGCTGTAGTTTGTTGCAGGAGACAAGCAGGAGAAGACCTTACCCCAAGAATCTTTGTTCACCATGATTGGTGGTTTTCTCCTCTCCAGCATTCTGCTGAAGTGGAAAGAGTGCTTGGAGGGCTTTGTGGGAGTTGCTTGTTTTGCTGCTATTCTTAGCCACTATGGTGCGACGACCACAAAGTGTGACCGCAGACAAAAGCGTTTCCATGCTTTCAGGGAGGGAACCATCAAGGCAGGCGACCGTCTGCTTGCCGTGGACAACGTCAACCTCAACAGCGCGTCCCTCAACGAGGCCATGGCTGTGCTCAAGCAGGTTGACAAGCAGGCCCTCCTCACCATAGAGTATGATGTGTCTGTCATGGGTATGTTTCAAAGCCGATTCATAGCGAGTTCCGTATATGGCTGAATTCAGGTGCCAGAGCAATGAAATCCTTTTTCAACCCCATGTTGCCTCTTGCTACGATTGGTCAGTGTGTTGCCAGAGATATACTTCGAGTTGGATCAGTCTTCGTGACAACCCTTCGTGCTGATGATTGCCGAGTGCACTTGGGTGTACTGTTGCCATGGCGATTTTCAGTACCAAAATGGAGATTACCATATTCAAGAACTGTAGTAAACGAAGTACAGGTCTTCATGGAGTATTACTGATATTCCCTCTTTATGTGGTGAATCATACATGTATGTGCATTAAGTTATTCATTATTCTATCAAGACATTCCTCTTTATGTGGTGAATTGATATACTTGTGTGTGCATTAAGATCAGTAATTCATTATTTTATCAAGACGGACATGTTTCAGTGCACAGTACATTATTTTCTTTTTACGTCCAAAGCTTTTAAAAAGCTATTTCATGAAGTGTACAAACTATAGACAAAAGCACTTTTTCCTTGAGCTGACGATAAGTGCAGTACAGTCGAACCCGTTTATAACGAACTCCATCGGACACACATTTTAGTTCGATATATCAAGTAGTTCGTTATAGAAAATATTGCTATTTCGTGAGGACAGCAAAAGCGAGAGAGATGAAAGGAAACCGCGCGGAATAGCGGCGAAGGCTGCCGAGCGTAGCGAGCCTCACGTCGGCGCTCAGAGCCGTGTTATCGCGAGGCAGCTTTCATGATGGAACATATGTATTCATATTTCTATCAATAAATTTCAATATTGAAACATATCATCATTGTCGACTGCTCGACTCTCGCCGGCGACAACTTTGCCGACGATGTCGTAACGTTCCTTGAACTGTTGAAGCCATCCGGATCCGCCACTAAAATCTTGAACGTCGAGCAAAAAGGCAAAGTCTTTTGCTTTCTGCTGTAACATGGGGCCCGAAACTGGAAGGTTTCGAGCGCGAATATCCAAAAACCACGCGTACAGCGCCTTTTCCACTCTGTCAAAGTCAGGTGCCCGAATGCGCTTTCCGTCGGCGTTCGGTCGATCTCGGGCCTTTTGCAGGATCGCTGGCTTGTTTTTCAGTATCATACTCAGCGTGCTTCTGGCGATCTTGAAGGATGCGGCGACTTCTGACTTCTTCTCGCCGCGTTCAACGCGCCGGATTATTTCCACCTTGGTAGAGAATGGTAACGATGAACGCACCTTGGTCGCCATCTCTTGCGGGAACAGGAAGGACACAAAGAACAACGAGCCTCCTCGGCAAAACGCTAGGAACAAGAGAGCCATGTCCGGCCTGGTACGGCTGCAGGATGATGTCATCAGAACGTCATTGCACGCTTGCTCTATCATTGGCCAGCGCGCTTCCGCGGGGGCCGGTTGCGGGCGTTCGCAGTCGGTGTTGTGACTCACCTTCTCAAGGGTCATCGTGTTTTTCTTGGTTTTCTCTTGTCCTCTGTCGCTCCGTGCATGGCAGGGAAGCCAGCGCGCTTCCGCGGGGGTCGGTTGCGGGCGTTCGCAGTCGGTTTTGTGACTCATCTTCTCAAGGGCCATCGTGTTTTTCTTGGTTTTCTCTTGTCCTCTGTCACTCTGTGCATTGCAGGGAAGCCCGCGCGTCTCCACGGGGGCGGTAGCGGGCGCTCGCAGTTCGATATATCCGATGTGTGGTTCGTTATAGAAAGTATATTTCTCATGAATATTGATCTTAAAATTTCGTGTGTTCGATATAGACCATAATTCGTTCTAACCGGGTTCGTTATAAACGAGTTCGACTGTACCTCCACTTAGAGACAGGATCTAGTTGATGACACCATGTTTCTTGCAACTTTGTATACCTAGCCCTCAGGTCCCCAGATATTTCTGCTGTTTCGGCGTGCTTTTCAGGCATCAAAGACAAAAGGTATTGTTGTATGGATCCCAATCAGTCATGGGCACGTTACCAGTAAAAAGTAACAGTGTTACAGTTACAGTTACCTAGGGGGAAAAAGTAACTCTGTTACAGTTACAGTTATCGGATTAAAAAAGTAACGTGTTACAGTTAGTTACCGCAGAAAGAGTAACGCCGTTACTTTCTCGTTACAGTACCAAAATTGGACACAAAAAACCATAAACCAAAAAAAATATTTTATTTGTTACACTGTAGTAAGATACGAGGGCCAAGGTAACGGCTGCTCCGTGTCGGAAGACATGACTGCCTGTCAGGATGGCTTGAGCGCTATCAAGAATAAACAGGCTGAACGCGCACAGTAACCTCTGCTTGAGATTTCCCAATAAACTGACAAGTGATAGCTGAAGAATAGTGGCCATTTTTGAACCGTCTGGTTAAACTGGCCTCTGCGCAAACCAATCGCATTCCCGCACGTGGCTCAGCCCCCAAAAGTTTTCACCAATATGCGACAGGGTACAAGCTTTCGGACATACGTTGCGTTAGATGGACCTCCCGCGTCAGTGAACATTTTCGTTTATTTTTCACTCCGAAACCAAAGAGGACACAGATGGTCACATAATTACCTTATGGGATATACTCGAAAGCAGGCTTAAATATAGCAGGTCAAACAGCTTTGGAAGAATATAGGGGGAAAGGAGACAAAGTGAGGCCTTCTGGTGCTCTACGTGTGTACGACGACCACCGCGGCGCCTCTGTCTCAAACGCCAACTGTGGAAGATCAGTCCGCACACGCGCCTCAAAACAGCAATTTCTCTCTCTTAAAAACACGTGTTTTCCGGGTAATCGCTTCAGCTGGAGCACTGCAGAGAATCCACAACAAAACGTCTATTGGAGTATTTCTTGGGGCTGTCAGCGGGAAAGGCAATTTACTCGAGCGGTTCCGAAGAGAAAGAATAAGTTAAACAAGCGCCGACTTTCCGCCTAATATGGGGACGGCTTCCTTGGAAACTCATAGCGAAGAGGGAGCGGCGACCGGCTGGGTGTAAAAGCGACGTACAGCGCGGACATATCTGACAAAGAGGAAGGGAGAGGGGGAAGGGCAGACACAGCCCAGACGGAATACTCGGAGACATGTCGCATGACCACCGACACCCGCAGACGGTCCCCACAGAAGAAGATTGAGCCAAAGTCGGTGAAACACACATTGTTTGCCTCCCCTACCACCGCAGGCGCCGCTTCCTTAATCTCCCGGCTTCGTGCTCGCTCGTCCGTCTCGTCTATGGTCCGTCGTGGGCAAAACGAGGCAATTTTTTTTGTTTGTTCAATTTCTTTTTTTTTTTTTGTCAGCCAGGAATTTTAATTTTATAGTAAAAAGTAACTGTAACGGCCTAAACAGTTACAGTTACCCAATAAAAAAGTAACAGTGTTACAGTTACAAGTTACCAGTATTAAAGAGTAACGCGTTACAGTTAAAAGTTACCGAAAAAAGTAACTAGTTACCGGTAACGCGTTACTAGTAACTAGTTACTGCCCAAGACTGATCCCAATACAGCAGTGTCTTTGAATATATGACTTGTGCAAACTACGCAGTAGTAATCACATGGAAGCTTCATTTACATCAAGCCCAGCAGGAGTAATATGAATGGGCATCGGGTAGTTTAGTTTTACTTGGAGGTAGCCGATTGTAGAGAAAACTTGACAGCTATGAAAGGAGTTTGAATATGCATCTGTTTCCGTTTGCTCCAAGGAATTTAGTAACGGTGAATTCCTGTTAGAGCTTTTCCCTTTGGTGTTCCAAGAGTGCCTCTTTTCAGATGCTGTGCGGAATGCTTCCGGGCCGCTATTGGTCGAGATCGACAAGACGCCCGGATCCCAGCTGGGTGCTACATTGACCCAAGTGCCTCACGGTGAAGGCGCTATTGTCTTCGACAGCATCAAGCAGGCCAGCGTGGCAGAAAGGTGCGTGTCAAACCAAGACCCACGTAAAAAAGAAAAAAAACGTGGGCGTGAAACTTTGGCCAAACATGCTCTCATTAAATTGAAAGAAAAAGTGAGATCGTCTTTGGGCTGAAGGCATCTTGAAAGTAATTTTGAACGAGCCAATTGTTTGCACCAAGTTAACTGGGCCAACTCGTTTGCAAGTCTTGCGGATGGCGAGAGACGTCGGCGTGCTGTTGGTAACAAATCAAGCTCCCTCATTGTGTGAATTGGGTTTCCTTAGCTCCTATCGTAATATCCCCAGAGATGCCCCACCCCCAAAAGATACTAACCCACCCCTATTTTTGGCACAATTAGCTATTTCTTTAAGAAACTCCGGTGACCTCGGCAGAAATGGAGTGAAATGCCGTGAGACAAGCGAACATTGCTGACTGGGACAGTTGTCTTTGGTTCATCTCCCCTCCCTGAGATTACAAGTTTCGCAGGTCGCAAAATCTAAAACTAGCATATTTTTAACTTTTTTTATCTGACACCGAAAGTTAACTTTTTCCTTATTTTCACTGTATTTTTTGACACATTCAAGTATCAATGGTACAGGCAGTTAACGAGATGGGAGGGCATGGAGGGGGTGAAGCATTAGTGATAAAACTTACGCGTAAACGTACCTGTGTGACAACACTTCCCCTAGAAGTGCAGTCCCCTCTAATTAAAATATAAAAAAAATTCAATTTTAATGACATACACGAAACAAAATTGACATCCCAAGAACCCAATTTTGTAAATGGTATATCGGCTTGAACTTTAGAATTAGACTTGAACATGAAGAAAGAAAGGACAGGAGAGGACAAACAGCTCATAACTAGAAAGGAACTGAATAACGGTTAAGAGTTGAGCTTGCTGGTACATACTTGTAAATATAACAGCTTGAACTTTAAAATTATACTTAAAACGAAGAAAGAAAGAACAGGAGAGGACATGTCAATATGTGTAGCTCGACAAGAAACATCATTCCATCAAAACCTGATTCTTTGGAGAGGCTACGGTGAAGCGCCATCTAGACACCATGCTTCAACGAAATTTGAAATATACCCGTCGTGTTCAGAAATAGGCTGAATATTGTCCATAATATCTGTAAAGGACAACTGCACGTTTGCATTTTGAGCCTGATGGCTGTATTTTTCGTTGTAAACGGCCCATTCTGGCAAGCGCTTGGAGGGCAGCCAGCGGAGAGCACGTGACATCCGCCGCAATCGTGACACAGACTGTCTTGGAACGAGCAAAGCTGTGGCAAGGTAGACATCAACGGGATGTCCTAGCCGTTCCAGCCACCGAAACGGCCGAAGCTTGCCAGCGATCGGGCCATCGCAACTGACCCCAAAGCTGCTTTTGTACAAATTTTGAGTGACGGGTTAATCTTCTATAATCTTGTAAAGGGACAATAGCGACGTCTGGGACACACGAAACATGGTCTCGGAGAGTGGGGAGTTCCTCCTTCCCTTCTCTTATGATGGCCAGAGGCGAGAGTTATCGTCACCACCTGCCAAGGTTCGTAGATGGGCATTACAAACAAGGCATTAGCAACATCCACCAGGTGCTCTTTGCTAACCGTTTAATTCGTTTTAAAGTTTCTTTTCACGTCTTTTTTAACAAGAGATTGGTGTGTCTGATGTGATGCTGCTCCCTTGAACACAAATAGACAAAAAAATAAGTGCCAAAATTTCGTTGTAGTATCCCTTTAAAACCCGTCTGTTCTATAGAGTAGACTGCAGTTACCATAACAGCCGTCTCCCAGACTGTGGTGCATCGAACGACAGAAGACATACCTTTCAGGGAGAGGTGGAGGGTACTGCGCGTGGAAGCAGCGTCTATGGACAATTCTGCAGCTAAATTGATTTAGTAACGTTAGCTTTTTAATCTGACCTAATCCAATCCAATCTAATCGTTGGCAGGTGTGGCGCCCTGCACGTGGGCGACCAGCTGCTGGCCATCGACGGCACCCAGGTGGACCAGATGAGTCCCGCTGAGGCCACGCAGCTGCTCCGCATGTCTGTCGGGGACATCATCCGCCTCGAGATCCTTCCCATCAGCCAAATGGCGCTCCGGCGCTGGCCCAGCTCCTCGCACTCCAAAAGGGGTGAGCCAAGAGAGGGAGCCGGGAAATGCCCGCACAAAATGTCCAACAAATTTCTAAAACAAAATCGGTGTACCTTGATCCTAGAGATTAAGTCGGGAGTGGATACGGAATGTGCAGCATGTCTTAAGCTGCTCTGGGTGTTCGTTTCTGAGCCTTTCTGAGCCGACCATACGTAGAATGTGTACGATGATCACGTGGTTGGTGCCACCAGGGGTCACTGGTCACGTTACGTCATGCGACGCAGTGTCACGTGATGACATGAGTGTCACGCTGTGCCATCATTGACACAACATGGCCACATTGTTGGTGTCATGTGACCACGTCATCCTGATGAGATAATCGAAGGACTCCATGTATAATGCCTAAATAAGAAAAAAAAAATTGAAGAAAATGTTTTTATATTTTTGCTAAGAACATGCAACAACTAGCGAAAAAACCAACAGTAGCTTTTCTTCTGACAAAGCAAATAAACGTCGTTGCTACTCTCGACAGGAGGTGCGATGCCTGCCCCGCCTCACGGCTACGCCTCCAACTACGACACGCTCTCGTCGGTGGGGGCCCACTCCAGCCGATCCTGTGCCCAGCGCTACCCTCTCCCTCCCCTGCCCCCTCCTCCCCATCACCCCCCTCTCACCCCTTCTTCCTCGAGGGTGAATAGGGGACGCAAGCACCAGTCGCAAGAACACACCGCAAGTTCTTCAAACGGTCAGTTCTGCCACCGCACGAGGGCCTAGCAATCCCCCGCGGTACTTTCAAGGCTGACCTTATGAAATAGTTTTCTGTGAGGCTGAAAATTCTTGCCCCTCTCTTTTAGCCTATGTTTTATTTCAATGAATTGAAACTAGTGAATGGAGCATTCCATGGTCTTGGATGCCACTGTTTCAAATTTGCCTTCGTGTCATTGCCTTCTATTCATTCTTTTATTTTGTAATACTAAGTAGTGAATGCATCATCATCACGCAGCAAGCTTGTCCTTTCAACTCTTTCTACAATATAAATTGCCAAAGAAAGCATACATATGTACCCATAACATTCAAGAACAGATCTGTCACGGTGCGCACGTATGTGCAGAACATTTTCCGAAGTGCCATGCATGTGCCTTCCGCACCTTCTAAAACAATCGTTTATATAGTCCCCAAAGCTGCACAGGCAGCTAGAAAACAAATGCGAGACCTGACATGTCTGTAGGTTGGTTCACACACTCGCGACTGCTTACGACGTAGTGCATTACGACCTCTTGTGATATCTCGCAGCGAGAGAACACGCCGGCCCGCTGGCATCATCTATGAGGCGGCCCTGGAGCTGCATTTCTCTAGAGCAAAGGTTTTATCTATTTGCACGGTCAGATCTACAGAGAAGTGGTCGTTTATACAACATTGCCAAAAGTGTTGCGAGCCAATAACAAAAGAGTGACGTGCGGAAAAAAATAAGAAACATAATTGCGAGCGTCCTGCAGCTGTCCGACAGATGGCAGTAGTGTCTTCTCTCGTCATAGGAGATCACAAGAAGTCGTAACGCACCGCCCACGCACAACCGATTCGTCCACTCACACAGCGAGGACATAGACTGAGTTTGCCGCCATGTCCGTGCAGCGTCCACATCGTCTGTGTATGGGACGGTCCCGGCCTGCCTGCCCCCCTCTGGCCAGCTGAGCCACACGGAGACCACGCAGGTGGCGGTCTGCGCAGACCACAAGGGCTTTGGCTTCACCCTGCAGGGAGACGTGCCGCCCTCGGCCCCGACCATCGTCGGCATCGACCCCAGGGGGCCGGCCGAAAGGTGCGCCTGGAACGGGCGTCTCCAACGTCGTAATTAAGACTAAACGATACGACGCCTCTCTCAGCAAGACGGGTCAAGGCGGGAAACATAGGGTAGCTTGCAATGTAGGGATGATGCGGAGAAACCCGGGCAAGAGGCATTGACAGCGATTTGCTCGTTGCATTGACTCCCCTCGCTGTTCTTGCTGTCGCAGTGCAAGTGACAGTCCATCACGCTTTCCGAGACATGTACATTGGTTCAGTTCGGAGGAAAAAACGCCAAGAACAAAGCTTCACATTTCGTCGTTGCAAATTGATTAGAAATCAAAGCCTTACGTTTTAAACATGCAGCCATAAAGGCTTGTCTGTTATAGTGTGTTATGTAGGTTGTGGCACATGTGCCAAGAAGCTAAGAGCTCTGAATGCTGCTGTTTCTTTATGTTGCAGTTGCAAAAAAATTTGCATGGGAGCACTGTGTATATATACCACACAGTAAAGAATTTTAGAGTGCTGCTTCCAACATAAGCAATGCACGCATCATGAGGTCAACGTCAATAACCTATGAGTAGGATTCCGTGTTTTCGCAGTTTATTTTTCGTCGAATTCAAAGGGTGTTTTTCTGAGTTTATTTTTTGCCAAAAATTCAGAATTGATTCCCAATTCTTCGAAATTCAGAGTTTAATTTCGCAGTGTTTCCTATTAAAAATAGATAAATAAATGAATAATATCCAAGTGTAAACATATGCTAGAAAAAAAAAGCATGCTTGTATTAAATAATATTTTTTTTAGCTTGGTGCCATTGTCATTCACAATACTAATTTGTCCCACGACAAAAGTTGCACACAAGTGTTGTTTCAGTAAACATTGACACATTAAAAACAATAAACTCCTTCAAGTTTCAACTGCCCCTTTTCCCTATTTTATGCAATCTCTATGGTCCATGGCTTTCACTGTTACGTACAGAAATAGAACCTCTCCTTTCTCTAAAGCACTAATAGTATGGCCCAAACTGGAAACCAAAACAATGGCTTATGTCGTGACCTGAAGGTACAATGACCTGTTGTCCATATGAACCTTGATGAGATAAGCGGTAGGACCCCTTTCTACAATGGTCTTAGATCTAAAAGATAACTGTGTTGGCATTTATCCAGGACCATTGACCCTTTGCGCTGATCAAACTTAATTGTAAAATAGTCTTTTTTTTTTGTTTTATAGGGGGGGGGGGGGGGGGGAGCAGTTTGGCACATCAAAATTCAGAGTTTATCGGAAAAATCTGAATTGACCAAAATTTTACCGGTGGGTGTTTTTTGGATTTATCCGAAAACACAACCTTACCTATAAGAAGCACAACAGTGTTGGGACACTTATAGTTTAGACCTTTCTGGTGCTTACCACTCAGGTGAAAGGTGCAGAGTCACTGAGCGGTCAACACACGTACGGCTTCTATCCCACAGAAGAGAGCCACTGCGCATCCTAAGAAAGCAAAATGGCAACACACGAATGGAAATTTTTGGAATGGGCTATACTGGGGTTCGAGCGAATGGCAACTGATGCAGACTGCTCTTCCTAAACTGCCGAGTTATCTCATTTTCAGGACCGGCGTGATCCAGATCGGAGACCGGGTCATTGCTGTGAACGGGCAGACGACCGAGGGCATGTCTGCGGAGGAGGTCACCCAGATGGTGCAGAGGTCGCGACCTCGCGTCGTGCTCGACATTGACTTTGATGTCGCCGAGTCGGTTGTTCCCAGCAGCGGCACCTTCACGGTCAAACTCGCCAAGAAGGGACCCGGTCTCGGCATCACCATAACATGTATGTTTGTTTGCGCATATGTCGTGCCAGTTGCCTGGTTCTTGTGTGATGCTGTCTCGTTGGACCACCTCCAAGACGCAGATCCTTGAAAAGTTATTTGGAGGTGGTGATCATATGCAGCTGTGCTAGCACAAACTATAGGCAGTTGCCATGTACACAACAAATACCATGGAGCTCTTCCAAATGCCCACTTCTCCCTCCTCTCTATTTCTGCACCATCGTTTCTTTTTCCCCTCCACTCACAGCTTTTCTAACCCCTGAAACTGACTCACCCCCTTTAAGGAGTAGCTCTATAGTGCTCTGGGTTTCAATGAATCCTCTTCTGACACTTGCTACTACTAGGCAGTTAACTTGAACTTGTTTATTTTTCAATGTTTGGAGCCTCCATTGATATACCATTTCCAAAAACAGGATTACCATGTGTACACTGGAAAGTAGAGTTCTGGTCATCTCGGTATATGTGCCAGGGAAAGCACGCGTGATTTGCCCTCAACATTTCTAGCCAGACTCCCTGAAAAACTCGAGTTCTTCCTTTTTTGGTGCATGCCCCGTAAAACACACCCCCGGGGAAAATAAAATATTGCACTTCATAACACCCACTCCACGGCGAGTCTTTCGTTCGAGACGTGCGCCAAACACGCCGTTCAGCATTGAATTTGCGTTGTGCCAGCACCCAAGCACCGGCGCCCCGGGGAGCCTCTGCTCATCTCGGATATCAAGCGGGGCAGCGTGGCGCACCGGACGGGCACCCTCCAGCCCGGGGACCACCTGCTGGCCATCGACTGCGTCCGCATGGACAACTGCACCATCGAGGACGCGGCGCAGATCCTGCAGGCCTCGGACGAAGTCGTCAAGCTCAGGATTCGCAAGGACGACGCCTTTTGCGGTGAGTGTGCCGTGCCCCTCTCCGCGCTCGTCGGCGTTTCTTATTTTTCATCTCACTAGTTGCACGCGGCATTGCCAAAGGTAACCCCCCTAAGCAGTTGGAGGAGAGGGGAAGGAGGACCCCGTTTTGTGAACCCCACATCACTTTGTTCTACTCAGAGATTAGCCAGTCACTCAAAATTTGTACAAAAGTGGCTTTCCTCTTTTTCTTTAGCCTGTGGCTTCTGCAGTACTGCGCTAAAACGGTGAGATTGAGTATAGGTGCATTGTGTGCTGTAGATGGCAGCGATTCCTGGAAGTTACATGAATGGCCCTACATAGATTAACGTTTGTTTCACTTTACCTGCGAACAAAGCGTAAGCTACAAGCATGCATAAGCATGTTGCCCTAAACAATGCACAACACAATTGTGCATGCTCTGCAGGTATGCCGAAATCCTGAAGCTCGCTCTTGCAGCTTCCACGCTCGCACTTGAAGTGAAACAGAGTATAACGAGAAAAGGTGGCCGTGGATCTTCAAGTTTGACCTCAGAGAAAAATGAGGAAGCAATGTTCAGAAATCTAAACTGTACAATAATAAAAAAAAAAGAAAAAAAGGCAGGACAGGTTGTTGCAAACATACTACATGTTCCTGCACATTTCCCCCCCCCTCTTCCCCCTTCCCCTTACCCCCCGCCCCGCCCGCCCGCCCCCCCCCCCCCCCCCCCCCCTCCCCCGAGTCCAAACATGCACGCACAACGTCATGATAGAGTTGGGGAATTTTTGCTGTATCTCAGTTTTTACTTTTTCTATGAAACAGCTCGCATACACAACTCTTTCGGCCTGTTCACACATATACCGCAGTGCTACCTCGGTGCTGTTAGTATGCACCGGAAATAGCGCTCACCTGACACAGTTTCAACTTCGCGTAATATTAGTGATGCAGCACCGGTAAAGTGCTGCATCCATGCTAAGTTACATTCAAGTTATTGCTACACGAGCGCCACTCCTACTGTTGATATGGCGCTGCAACGTATGTGCGAACCGGCCTTTTATGTCGATGTTTGTCCAAGAAAGCTCCTTCTACAAGCAGATCCGTTGCATGACGAAAGCGCGCGGGGTGGGAGGTTCCCCGTCGGCTAATCGTTCAGTCGTAACCCGACGTCCACTCCCCCCAGAAGAACCAGACGCGACGGGCGCCGTGGTCTTCACGGTGGAGCTGGCGAGGCACGGGGGGCCACTGGGCATCACCATCTCGGGCACCGAGGAGCCCTTCGACCCCATCGTCATCTCAGGCCTCACCGAGGGGGGCCTGGCCGAAAGGTGGGCCCCGGCTCTTTGGTCTCCTCCACCTTAAACGCCCACCTACAGAACCTTTCCCCACTAGAGCAAGCTTCTGAGCTGCTACTCCCCGCAGAAAGGAGGGCGGTCTCCCTCCTCCTTGAACGGAAAAAAGGAATCAACAGACAGTTTCCTCCTTTCTGGCTGCTCGTCAGCCTTCAAGGTCCGTTCTGCTTACGACCGAGTTCTCATAACCTCTTATGACGAGAGAACAAGCTGGCACGCTGGCGTCACCTATGAGTCTGCACCGGAACTGCATTTCACTAGAGGGAATGTTTTGCAGTATTGGCAAGATTCAGCGCACATACTGCCTAGTATGTTTATATCAGTCAAAAGTTTCTTGAGCCAATAAAAAGGAATGATGCGCAAAAAAAAAGGAGTGCTCCACAGCTACTCAATAGATGCCGCCACTTTGTGCTCTCGTCGTAAGAGATTCAATTCAATTCAGATTTTATTTACTTCATTTTATGGAGAGGGAGACAGGACAAAAAGTCCGAGGACACCTAAGCACTTCTTACGAGTTCTGAATGCGAAAGCATGCCATCTGCGACGTACTCCTTCCGCCTTGCATTGTCGAAGGGCCTCGTCCTTTTGCCGCCCGAGATTCTTTGAATCGTGATCCGCTTGTGCCTCCCGACGGCTGAGCGTGCGCTCTCGCGAAGTGACCGTGCCGTGCCTCCGGAGTCTGCCCGCGCAGGCTCTGGAGGCTCCACGGCCAGCTGCTTTCTCTCACCGGTGGCCGGACCGCTGTGCCCCCATGGAGAGGGCTTCTCTGGTGGCGTTCCTTGGAAATATGCCGCGCGAGAGCCAATGGGAGCCTCATTCCTTGAAAGTATGATGCGCGACAGCCAATGGGAGCCTATCCATCAAATTTCTGTTACAGATGACAGGCTTCGCTCCATTGGGACAGGGGAAGGTGCCATTTGGCGTGGCTTCATAAACTGATGACGTCGGTTCGCTCCATTGGATAGTTAATGTTTCTGCATTGAAATCATAGACTGCAAGAGGTTGTGAGGTGTTCGGTCGTAAGTAGTTGCAAGTGTGTGAATGGGGTCGGCGGTTTGGATTAGAATGCAGTCTGCATTACCTAGGATATCTACTACGTTACACATTCCAGTAAAATTGGACCTTGAAATTCAGCAAATTATTCTAGTTACCAAAATTGTTTCCTCGGTAAACAATTGGGTAAATGATCTGTAATCACGAGTTGGTGAGGCGATAAGCAGGCTTACCACCTCGTGATCAGCTTTTCGGTTCAGATTGCATTCGGGGACGACTGACTCCGTTATGACTGCTCACAACTGCTTGTGACGAGATGGTTGCTATGGCAACCGAGGTTTGTGCAAAATCTGTTGGAGTGGAATGCAAGGAGTCGGTAATGCAGTCACTTGTACTCAAACACAAGTGTCTGAACCAGACTTTACTGAACTTTTTGGTGATTGGCATAAATCTTGCTAATCACGTGGAATATCCAATATTCAAAACAAAACATGTAAGGTTTAAAACGTTGCGGGCGTTGCTCCGCAACATTAGAAACCTTCCAAATCAGCGCCCAAATTTAGCGCATAATTTTGTTTGGCGACTACTTCACTTGGCAAGCGGTTCTCAGTGAAGTGCTATCACCTTACGATCAATTTTCTCATCTCCAAGTTACCTGCGATTGGCTCCGATCAATAAACTTTAAACACTGCCTTCACAATTTTGAGGAAAACATTGGAGAGAATTCCTGATGGCAAGTGATGTCGTTTTTCGAGTAAAAAAAAAGCGTAAACAACATGCATTGCACAAAAACTGTTTTCGCAAATGAACCAACTACCGTAATATCCCGAGTCATCGCCCATCCCCGAGCCATCGCCCACCCCATTTTTCGGGCCAATATCGATTTCCGAAAAAACACCGAGTCATCGCCCACCCCTTCGAATACCCCAGCGCGGACTCTGCGATCCGCGAACACTCATCCTACCCGAATGACGCGGCCGCGGACCTTACAGTTGGAGGACGTCCTTGACAAAGTAAAATGAAGGAGGGAAAGACACTTCTTTTTGTTTACGCATTTCCTCCGTGAGCGACCCCGAAGTGGTCGTGTATCCGTGCGAAAAGAAAACGATGGAGATAACAAAATAAGAGTTTGTTAATGTATCCGCGGAGTGTTAGGTCAAAGTCTGTCTCCGCCGAAGTAAGGTCCCCACGAACCCGCTCCTTCTTCCCGCCCGTCGCGACCGCGGTTGTGTAATATTTTAGGCAAAGCCAACGCGTAAATAAAGCTTTGCTGGAACGCCCTACACAGACGTTCGCAGAGCGTCCCAACCGTGCATTGATAGCCTGCCGTCCACGGACGCACGTATGTACGCACCAAACAAGAAAGTTGCGCAAGAGCTTGCAATTGACAAGGCGCCCGACTTGGCCCGACGCCAAAGTATTTGCCAACGCGACCGCCGGCTTTCCCGCTTTCCCAGCATTGCTCTTGGTCGCTTCTTTGGTCCGCTCGCTCGCTCGCTCGCTCGTTGCGCCTGGTCGGTTTTTCTATTTTCTTGTAGACTTTTCTTTATTTTTTATTTTTTTACTAACTAGGATCGAGAACATAGTGGTGACATTCTTTCACGGAACAAACAATCGCGCTATATGCAGATCGGCGGTGTTTCTAGCGCGTATGCAAGCAACGGCCTTCGCTATAGTAAAATATTCTTTCGTGAGCATTTTTTTCTATAAAATAATGAAACTAAATCGAGTTTTGAGTTTGATGTATCTCTTGTGCATCAGCGCTAGATACGCAGAAAGAAATAGGCGTTTTTTTCCGTTTTTTTTTTTAAGTGTTTGTGCTCACCCACCGAGACATGGCCCACCCCACTTTTTTAATGAATTTCAGGCGGTAGTGGGGTGGGCGATGACTTGGGATATTACGGTAGATCAAGTTGTGTTCTTTTGGGATTAGGTACTACAGTAGATCGAACGTCATTTCGTCGATACTCGTCTTGGAGAACGGGAACATTTTATTAAAGCTCGGTTTAGAGAAAGTGGAGCCTTAATTTAGAAAGACTTCATTTAGCAAAAAAGAATGCTGTTTAAAAAATGCTTCCCTGCTTTGCGCGTGTATCACTGGGGCGTGTGTTAATAGACCCGCCCCCCAGTCTGTGGCGGCTCATTACAGAAATGCTAACTCACCCTGACCCATCCATACACGCCGCTTCGTAGCAGCAAAATTCGCTAAAAGGAGGCTCACTGCCATTTTCTCTAAACTGGGTTCCTCTATGAAAGGATTCAATAAACTGGGATTGATAAAGCGGCATCTGCTAAAACAAGCTTCTCTAAATTTACTACATGCCTCCGGTTGTTTATGCGTTTGGCCTGACTGCTGGCTGACTTATGCCACGGTGTAAGATATACCTATATATATATATATATACATATATACATATAGATATACATACATACATGTGTGGACACCGCGCGCGTTGCAGTTTACAGACAAAGTCCTCTTCTCGCCTTGGTTGCAGGCAGTGCCACCAGATATGTGGCTAGTGGCAGTCTGTCGCGGGCCAGAGGCATCCATTTTACCAAAGCTCATTTTAGTGGGCGCTGGTTTAGAGACCCCCGTTTATAGAATCCCCTTATAGAGGAACCCAGTTTAGAAAAAATGGCGATGAGCCTCCTTTTTGGCGAATTCAGTCGCCGTGAAGCGGCGTGTACGGGTGGGCCAGGTAGGCTAACATTTTTGTAATGAACAGCCGCAGACTGTCGCTGCGAAGCAGTGTGAACGGGAGAGGGGGAAGCCGGGTGGGTTAACACGCACCCCAGTGATACACGCGCAAAGTGGGGGAATCTTTTTTTAATTGGCGTCCCTTTTACGATGAACGGCGGTTCTCTAAACTGAGGTTCCGCTTTCTCTAAACCAAGCTTCCATAAAATGTGTTTGTTCTCTAAGACGTGTTTCGATAAAATGGCGTTCGATCAATTGTAGCGAGTCCGTCGCGGGGCCGGTTTCCTGCGTTTGTTTATGAGAGACATGCTTGTTTCTAAAGTAGTTTTCTGGGTGTGCCAGATAATGTGGAACTTGGCACTTGCGCTATGCATACTGCTTAGACACTGCTTTGTCATTGACTAGTTTCGTGTTGCAACGGTGCCAGTAAGTTTTATGAAGGCGTTAAAGCAGAGAGATCTCTGGCAAGGTGTTCAAGCCAGCGTCCGTCAAGGTACGAGCAGAAGCTCCGAGGGGAAAGGATGTGCGCCCAAACGAGACACTTCTCGAGGTTTTGTTTCTTTCTTTTTTCTCAGTTGTGCCATCTGGATGGTGAAGGCTACTTGGGCGCATGCTAAGAGGACTTTATCTGGTCGATTGCGTCATAGCGTTCGCCGTGCCAAGAACTTTGTTTCTGGGGCAGAGGCCTGGTCAGGCTTTGCAACCTTTCTGCCTCTGCCTCCCGTTCGGATGTATTCCCGGAAACTCTTAATCTGTTTGTTGTTTTGAGCCAAGCCCACACAATGTTGGCCACCGTTTCCCAGGACGGGTGCCCTGCACGTGGGTGACCGGATCCTGGCCATCAACGGCCAGAGTCTGAGGGGAAAGCCGCTCAGCGAGGCCATCCTCTCGCTGCAGAACTCGGGAGATGTCGTCACCCTCAAGATATCCAAGTCACCCATCAACCAGGGTATGAAAAGCCGCCGGTATGGCTGTAAACGGAATCTGATAGACCTATCACACTTATCTGTTCAGGGGCCTTGCTGCGCATCTCTCTGTTCAACGTTTTTATTGTACAACTGTCTAACATAAGCAGCTTGGCACCTGCAGTATTAACGAACAGTGTGACTCAATTCTTTTAACATAGAATACAGTTTTTGGCTAGGAGGCAATTCTGAAGAGAGGTAATGTCGCCGACAGATGCAACATTACGGACAGATGCAATGTTATGGACAGATGCAACGTTATGAACAGCTGCAACATCACAGACAGATGCAACACCAAGGACATATGTAACGTCATAAACAAAGCACATAATTTTTTCAATAAATTTGGAGGGAAAGTTAACCAGGTAATGTGACGTCACAGTGTCACATGTCTTTTGTGAACATATTCTACATTCACGTTAGCTTGAGGGAGTGTTTCTCTTTTTAGAAGGAGGCCATTTTCTTTAAAAACAAATTGGTTTGTTGTTTACCTCTCGCAGGTCTAGACCCCACCAAGATTGAACGACCAAAAGAGGTAGGCCATCACAAATTTATGTATTTCTCAAGCAACTCTCGATGCGCAAAAACTGACCAATCGGTGATGATGCTTTTGTTTTTCAGCCCGAGCCTAGCAGTTACCTCAGCATGTATGGCACACCCATCCCCAGCGTCGATAGCGCCGTGGAATCCTGGGACAGCTATGGCGGGCCAGAGGCCATGGCGGCCCTCGCCAATGGGACGGCTCCGACCAAGCCGACGTCCGCTGGCATTGGCCAGCACGAAGCCGGTAAGACTTGGCCTCCCCTGACATTGAACGTGCCACGAGAGAACCTCGCTGTTCTGAGGACGACGTCTGTGACAAAGTGAAACAAAGGGGGGAAAGACACTTCACTTTGTTTACGGACTTCCTCCCCAATTTCCTAGGCCCCGAAGTCGCAGAATGCAACGTCAAAGTTTGTCTCCACCGCAATAAGGTCACCATAAACTCGCTCCTTCTCCCGGGACGTAGCGACCGCGGGTGGCAAGATTGTATAACGTTTAAGCTAAAGACAATGGGTAAATAAAGATTTGCCGGAACGTTTGTAAAGCACAGACATTTGTAGAGCATCCCATTTCGAGCTTCGTTTTCGTGGTGCCGTCAACGCCACGCAGCCATGCTGCCTCAACCCGCGCTGACGGCACGCCGTGCACAGACGCACAGCGTGCGTCTGTGCACGCCGTGCAAAAGTACTTGCCAATGCGATTGCCGGCCTTTCCGCTGCCCCAGCTTCGTCGCTTCTTTCATCTATGCGCTCGCTCGCTTGTTGCACCTGGTTCATTTTTCTACTTTCTTGTTGGCTCATTTTTTTTTACTCCATTTATTTTTTAATCTATAGATCAGTAACGAAGGGAACATGGTGGTTTTAGAAATGTGCTTTCACGGAACGTTCACGCTTTATGCCGATTGACTGTGTTCAATGTGCGTACGCAAGCGTCCGACTTCAATGTAGTAAAACATTCTTTCATGATAATTTTTTTTATAAAATAAAACTAGTTCGAGTTTTTAGCTTATTGTACTTCTGTACAGCCACACTAAATACATAGAAAAAAGTGGGCATTTTTTTAGCTTTTCTATTTTTTTTTTGCTTACCCACCGAGACATGGCCCACCCCAATTTTTTCTTTATGAATTTCAGGCAGCAGGGGGAGATTACGGTATATACAAAATAAAATCGAAAAAGCTAAAACACGGATGATAAGGATATCATCCACATTTTCGTGCAGCCAGCCTCGTGTCAACTGCACAAGTGGAGTTTTAGTTAATTATTTAGCTAAGCAGTATGTTTTTTGCAATTCGCAGCATCTGCCATGGCTAGCAGTTCTTATTCCTTTGTCTTTTTTAATGCGTTAGCATTAGAAAGCTCGTTTTGACGAAAACCCGGAGGTGTCTCATTTGTCAGCGCTGGGGAAAGAGAGGAGGGGAAGAGGGTGACACGTGCGATGCTCCCATTGGTCCAAAGTGCTGACGTCATTATGCGTCCTCGCCCTCTCTCCTCGGCGCTGACAAACTGACGGACACTGCCGGGTTTCCGTCAAAACGAGCCCTTTCGTTTTCATCAGTCACGTGCACAGCTGGCGAGGAGCTAGAGAGGAGGACACACCACGGCGCGGTGAAATGTAGGCGTGCTCAGTCAACACAGTTAAGAAAGCCGAAATGCTGAATATTCCTGAGCCACTAAAGGGCACCGTAGGCCAAAGATTGGATGCGACTTCGGCCTCGGCGTTCAACTAGGAGTTGTTCCCTTCCTGATTGGACACGAGCTCCAGCCGAAAGCCGACGCAGCAGTACAGTCGCCTTCTTTAGTGATGCAGGAAAATTCAGCACTTAGGCTTTCTTATCTATGAGGTGTTGGCTCAGTTGCCACTCTGCCTTTGTCCTTCGCTTTTGGCTTCCATAGTAGCGGTACGTGGGCTGTGACGTGTGTGTGTAGTTAAAACTATGAATGCTGTTCTCTCCACGAGCAATATGGACATGGTTCCTCCCATGGGTGGTAAGGATGACTGTATCCAAGGGCGTCAACGTGCTCTGACAGGCAGAGTACAGAAAAGGGGTGGAAAGAATTACAGAAAGATCCATTGGTGGATTTTTAGGGAATCCGTTAGCATGACACTTGGAAAACGCTAACACTGACCCTGTAACGAGGCCAAAAAGATGCAGCAAAGAATAGAGGGATGAAAAGAGAAAGTCAAAACAGGAAAATGAAGGGGCCAGCGTTAGCGATTCCCAAAGGGGAACGTGTGTGGCGTTTCCCAAGGGTCATGCTAAAGCATTCCTTAAGAATCCACCAATGGATCTTCCTGTAATTTTTCTCAACCACTCTATCAGTAAGAAGTTTCGAAAGACTGTGCTTAAACACACTTTGAAAATTCTTGTTTTCTCAACCTTAATCCGCGCAGACATCGCCGGCATGGCCGCACCTCCTCCTCCGACGCAGCAGCCCAACAGCGGCACCTCGGCCGAACTCGCGTCCTGGGAGCGAGACGTGTGGGGTCACCGACGTCCCGCCAACCTCTCCTCTCCCCCCGGCCCCGCAAACCTGCCCGCTCCGCCCGCCGTAGGAAGCGGCCACTCCGCCGCCTCCGACAGCGGGTCCGCCGACTGGACCAAGGTCCTGGAGGACTTGGAGACGTGTGGGCAGTCCAAGCTCCTCCGGCAGATAGAGCGGAGCATCATGGGCAGCTTGCCATCCATCGCTCCGCTGCCCAACCCGGAGCCCGGGGGCTTGCACTACGACGACCTGTACGGGTTCCAGACGCGGGGCGGGGGCCAGCAGTCCGATGACACCACATCCACCGAGTGCGAGTTCCAGGCAGCCGCGGCAGAGCGAGAGGCCAGATACGCGGGTGAGTTCAGGGACGGATTTAAGAGGGGGGGGAAGGGGGAAGTGAAGGGGGGGGGGGGGCAAAAAGTGCAACTGCCTCCCCCAAGGAGCCCCTAACAACTTTTTTTATGAAAAAGAAATCATATGCCAGTTCTCTTCATGAAACAATTCCTCGTCCTTGGTGAAATAGCATAAAGCCCCACTACCCCTTTTCCGCGAGCCAAATTCTCACCACCACCCCACAGACATCTGTTGTTCATGGACACAGAAATAAAGAGATGATGATGGAAGCCTCTCGTAAATCGGGGGGTAAATCGGCCCCCGATTTACGAGAGAAACTGACATTTCGAGACAAACTTTCAGACGCTTCATTCTGTCGGGCGCGAGAGGGTCCGGGTGGTCTCAAGGCGCTATCGCCCATACTCGAGTCGGGAGGGCAGAGAAAGGGGACCGCCGAGGGAGCACCCGATTCATCAATTTCATGCTTTCTCGCGTTTCTGTAATGGCACCTTAAAGAGATGCTAGCTGGTGACAATCCATAATGCCTGTGATGTTACATCTCTATTGGACACTTAAAAATCATGGACACATGTAAGTCACAAACAGATTAACACCATGGACAGATGCCACATCACGGGCAGATGCAATGTCGTGGGCAGATCTAACGTCGCAGACAGACGTAATATCACAAACAGATATAGCATAACACACAGATGTGACATCACCGGCAGAGCACTTTTATATAGTTGGGACGGTCGCAGACGACCGACGCAGCGCCGCTCCCTTGAACTTCCAGGGCGAGGGGAACAGGCGCCGCCCTTCACGCTGTCCCCCTACGAGGAGGAGGGCCGGCTGGATGAGGGCGCTCTGACCCCCCTCCCTGGTTACCCCGAGCCGGCCCCGATCCCCATCGAGGTGCACCGGGTGACGCTCTTCAAGGACAAGGTCTACGAGGACTTCGGCTTCAGCGTTTCCGACGGCCTCTACGACAAGGGCGTGTATGTCAACCGCGTCAGGCCGGGGGGCCCCGCTGACATGAGCGGCATCCTCAAGCCCTACGACCGTATCCTACAGGTGCGGTTTTGATTCGTGACGTTCGATTAAGGCGAGGCTTTTCCGCCGACACCCTCGTGGAACAAAATGCGCCACCCAATTACTTCTCCGCAACACGTCACAACCGATTTTTGCGGCTCGTTTAAACAGGTGAGCGGCGTTCGGCAACTTTCGGTTCCTTAGGAAATTTTGTTTAGCTGTTGTCAAAGGACAATGGTGGTCTGCAGACCTGTCTAAGCATGGTTCTGGAAACTACCGTCTGGAGGTTTCAGAATCATGCTTGCACGGGCTTGCAGCTGATTGTCGTCATTTGTCGAAAGTGAAACAAAATTTCCTAAGGAACCCGAAGTTGCCAAACGCCGCTCACCTATTGGGTTCGACCCGTTTGGATGGACGCGGTACGCCGTCAGCCCTTGTCGGTCGCACGTCAAATAAGCTCCGATGGTGCACTTTTGCTTTCCGCTAGGTGAACGAGACAAGGACGCACGACTTTGACTGCTGCCTGACCGTCCCGCTGATGGCTGCGGCCGGCGATCGGGTGGAGCTCATCGTGAGCCGCCCGGCCTACGTCAACGGCAGGGGGGCGTCCTCGCGGTCGAACTACGAGGGCGCCTCCTTCCACCCGTGGATAGACGACAACGACCGGGAAGACTGTTCCTCGCCCCCCAACGGACCCCGGCCCAGCTCCCAAGTCCTCACCAAGACACTCTGAGCCAAGCCAAGCCGAGCCAATACCGCCTAGAAGACGAGTCCCGCGCACAACATCGTTGCTAGTGAATGCCCGACCCGCGCCAAGTCGCGTCCTTCGTGGTGTCGCCGGCTGCTAGTGCTAGGTGGCGCTGTGTGGACCCACTAGTGATGATGTTTGGATGGGAAAGGCCTTATCTTCTAGGTACTTCTAAACCCTCCTAAATACTGACAAGAACAGCCGGTTGTCTCTTTGCGAGAAAGAACTGTCCTCGCTACGGATCTATACTAGCCAGTTCCAGAGTCCTCACCAAGACCCTCCGATCCGAGTTGAGCCACGTCCCGCCCCCCCCTCTCCTCCAAAATGCTGGCGAGATCATCCAATCGTCTCTTTGCGAGAAAGAACCGTCCTCGCTAGGAACCCCAACTCGCTTTATTTACAACACTGCATGGCTTGAAAAGTAAGTTTAACTGATCCTAAGGATCCCAGTGTCCACCCCCGAAAAGCTAGGGCGTCTGCTTTTCCGCAAAGCACTATGGAGAGCCGATCGATGTGATTTTCGAAAGGAGTTTGGCGGACAACGAGGCCATGCTCGATGTCACGGTGCAGGCTGTTTTTTTAAGCCTCGTCATTCGCCGAGTGTCCTCCGTAGATCGCAGCAATTGGCCCTCCCAAATGCTTTGCGGGAAAGTAGACGCTCCTGATTTTCTAGAGTGTGCACCTCATTACTGCGAAGCAATCCCAGATGATTTAATATTAATAACAGCAAATTTTTGCTGTTATTGACATGGCTTCCGACACCCGGCCGTACGCAAGGCCTGTGGTGAGACATCAAGGCCCGTTCACACACTTCGTTTGATCACGACCGACGGAGGCGAGGCCGATTCCTAGGCCTCTAGGGACTGGCTGCGCGACAATGCAGCTAATCGTGAGCTGTCGCAGGAGGCTTAGAAACCGGTTTCTTCTCGGTCGTAGTCAAGCGCGAGCGTGTACAGGCCTTTAATGCAGACATCGAAACGGAAGAAATTTGGAACCTCTAGAAGACAGTTGCAGCTTGCACATCACGAGCGCACTTGGAACAAATTGTAGAGAGCATCCGTCTTTATGCCGGCTTTCCAAATCGCCCACGAGTTCCCGTCTCTCTTTACCTTCCTAAATGCTCGAACGTCCCTTTCCGACTCAACTGATCAAACAAACTCACCGTAATCGGACACTCGAGAGACGCAGTCTTGCATGGTCTTTACGCCCAATCAAAAGCACCCCATCTCTGCGTCCCTATCCAAGCAAACGTGTACATAGTAGTTGAAAAAGCTTGAAACGCCGGAGAAGATAGGACTGTCTACACCCACCCGAGACGCGCACGCCGCAAACCGTCTGCGGTTTCAAACGTACAAACCGAACTCTTGTCGTCGGCATTTTTTTTACTTTTGCACTCGCCTCGTGCTTCTCCGTGGGGGAAGCGTAGACACCGACGAACAAACATCTAAACTCAGAGTTTTCCAACTTTACGAGCGTTTCCGTTGGTGTTTTCGACCCGCTGAGGCTGCTTTGTGCAATTGCCTTTTCTTGCGACCGAGTGCGTCACCACCTCTCTCAAGGTCTGTTACGAGTGGATGCACTGGCGCAATCTACGAGATGGCCCCGCCTCGTAGATAATTGTGAGGTGTACCCACTACATACGAGAAATGGTCAGTTATAATGTTGTTAAAGATTTTCGAACCATTAATAAAAAAACAATGTGCAAAAAAAAAAAGGGGAAATATACAAAAATTGTGACTGTTCCACGGCTACCCAACAAATGGCATCAGCGCTTACTCCCGTTGTATAAGAGATCACAAGAGGTTTTAACGTGCTCAGTGGTGAGCAGTCGCAAGTGTGGGAACCGGCCTTTAAACGTATGGCAGGTCGTTCCTTTCCCTGTGGCGTTGTTGCGTTAGTCATCAAATGAGTCAACACTAGTCGAACGATTGCCATTTCTCGCCTTTGTAAATAACTGGACGAAGACCCACCAAACAAGCGATGATGACGACAGCTCGAAACCGCCCCGGCAGTTGCCAACTGATTGTCTCAAGTTCCTCGCTCGAGACAATCTTTCTCAAAGTGCCTCTCTGTTCCTCATTAGCGACGGATCTTGTTCTGCAACATTTGTTGTTGTGTTTTTTTTTATTCTTTTCTGTACAAAGTTTGCCCTGGTTGTCTCTTTCTGAGTCTTTTTTGGAAAACGATTAAAGGACTGACGTACCCCGTTGCCCTTTTCTCGCGCGCATTTCTCAGAAGGCGAGGACGACGAGGTGGCGAGTTGCGTCGTGCCTGAAGTGGTGCGACCGAAACATGTCGCTCTCGAAGAAGGTCCTCAGATTGCGGATGTTCAGCTGGTTGGCCTGCGAAATACGAAACATCCGCAACACTTGAGTAAGAATAAAAAAAAGTCCCGCTTTGGGTGTGAGAATCTTAAGTACTGTAAGATACCCCAATTTTCGCGACCACCTAATTTCCACAAATTCCACGACCTGGAAAATATTGCGAAAAATAGGTCTCGCAAAAATATCAAGGTGACGAATACAAAGCTTGTTACACCAATCGCAATATTGTGTGCCCGTGAAATATTTGTGAACCCTACGCTTTCTGAAATAATGAGTCCACATAAATAAGTTGTCTAAAGTAGCTACGAGAGTTCAGCTGTTCATTTAGTTTTCTAGAAGTCCCCCTTCAGCACTTCTTCCCTGTTTAACTTTAAGGGTTAGCATCGAACACAAAAGCACATTCTAACATACCATAGTACCATATTATCTAGTGTATAAGTCACGTTTTTTTCTCAGATATTTCCGTCGGTGCATTTTATACAATGGGGCGACTTGTATGCATTTTTCTTTCTATATGTATGGGCCTTACCTGCAGAAATTTGCAACAGGGTTCATATTTCTCATTTGATTTGTAGGAGAAAAGTCGGAAACTGGGGATTTTCAATGAAATTTCGCCGAGACAACCGTCCAAGCATATGGGGGAGACTCATACAAAGGTGTCTCTTTAATATACTGTATTTTTTGGGCGATAAGCCCGCAAAATACGGTATATTAAATCAGCCTCCCTTCTGTGTAAAAAAAAAAATGTTTTGTTTTATTGTTGTAGTATTTTCCACTAAAGCCTTCCATTCGTGAAAGAAAAAAGAAAAGCATTCCACCATTTTGTAGTGGTATTCTAAATCGCAACTTTCCATTTGTAAAAAAAGAAAAAAAAAACATTTTACTATATTGTACAGTTAAACCTCGATGTAACGAAGTCGGTAAAATTCGCAATTTACTTCGTTACATTGAAATTTCGCTAAATCGAAATTTGGCTTTAACATGCGAAAAAAAAAAAAATTCCGAAACATTTTACGGGTATGAAAACTCACCGAAAATGACATTTATTTAGGGGCAAAGTAGTCCGCTAGTTTTGCTTGCGCCTTGTCCGACAGTAGCAGTGGCGTCATACGGCCAATACGGCGTTCGAGCGCCCAGAGCGCTTGCACGGCATCTTGCTGCCCATGCGACGCCGTGTACCTCCTCAGTACGTCCATTGCGTCGAGCACTTCCCGAGTGCTCGTGATCTCGGCAGTTTCTTCAGGATGGCGTCCAAAACATTTGCTTTCTCATCCAAAGAAATAACTTTACGTTTCCTTATGGCAGCAAGCACGTGAGTGAACCGCCCGGTTAAAAAATAAAGCTGTTTAGTTTAGGCGGTGCTAATGTTTCCAACCTACACAGCACTCTTGACCGCACAGTTTACTTGCCCCCTTGCGCCCACAGTGTGCTTGCGCCTTTGCTTTACATCACGCTCGCAAGACGATAATCGGTCTTCTCGGTCTTCTCCTAGATGGCACTGCCCGTGCGGTCGCGCGGTCGCGCCATCACGTCGCTCCCCCGCTGAAGTTGGCTCCCGCGCTACCCGCGATACAGTGGACTATGATGATCAGTGAATGTCAGTGGTGATGCTGTTATGCCGTGTTAACTTTTTGCTCGGCATTTTCTGGCCAGCCCCGCGGAATGCGCTTTGCCGCATGCCTCGCCGGCGCTACCTGCGCCGCATCCTCGGGCAGCCTATACTTCGTTTCAGCTTCGGTCCGAGCGCGGCCGATGTTATAAGCCAAAGGGCCAATCAAACAGCGAAAGAGGCATAACGTCATGGCGTGCTCTCTGCAGTTAATTGGACCAGCCTGTATTCGCCGTCTCTCTGTGCGTGCTCCTCCGCCGGCTAGTCCTATCAAGCGCAGAGAGCACGCCGTGACGTTGTGCCTCTTTCGCTGTTTGATTGGCCCTTTGGCTTATAACATCGGCCGCGCTCGGACCGAAGCTGAAACGAAGTATAGGAACGTTGGAAGGCCTGTCCCCGTGAAGTAACCTATCAAGCGATCGCGTTTGCGCATAATTTTTTTTTTTTTTTTAGCCACAATTTTTTTGCGAAGTTGTTTTTTAGAGTTGATTTATTTATTGCCTTCTATGGCAATGGCGCTTCGTTATATTGAAATAGCAGCAAAATAGACTTCGTTATATAGAGACTAAAAATACATGGGGTCTATGGGCAAGAAATTATGAAAAATAAAATACTTCGTTAAATCGAGGATTTCGTTACATTGAAGTTCGTTATATCGAGGTTCGACTGTAGTGGTATTTTATATCGCAACCTTCCATTTATAAAAAAAAAAAATTACCATTTTGAAGTAGTATTCTAAGTCACAACCTTCCATTTGTAAAAGAAAACACACATTTTACTGTCAGTAGTAGTATTTCAAATAACAGCCTTCCATTTTTTAAAAGAAAATTGTTTACCATACGTAGTGGTATTTTTAATCGCAACCTTCCATTTGCAAAAAAAAATTTTTTTTTTTGTTATATTTTAGTATTTTAGATTACAGCCTTCCATTTGTGAAAAAGAAAAAAAGAAGAGATAGCTTGAAACGACCTGCCCTCATTAAAACTTCATAACAACAAAGCTACGCCATTTCACAAAATCGGGATAACACAATAAATGTAAGAACCTTCACAAATTAATTTTTTGTCAAGTTAATCGAGGCCAGCCAGGAACACTGCAGAGATATTAAAACTATAGTCTACAAAAAAAGTCTGGATCGAGACCTTGATCACAATTTCTGCAGTGAGAGCAGCAAGGAAACATGCAGTTCTTTAGAAGCCTGGGCAAAAGTTGCCCTTTTAACCCTAGGAACAGAAAATAAACAGCTAAGAAAGGCAGCATCTACGATCCCCAACAGGTCCGCCAATGATAATGTACCGCATTAATTGGGTATGCCCAACACTGTCATCGCCATTACAGTTCGAGCCGATTAGAAATGACCGGATTGCCCGATTGCATCGCTCACGACACCGAAGGTAGTTGCATTCAAAACACTACCGTACAGATTCTCTCAATAAAATGCTTCTATTGTTGGGGAGACATCGCAGACGGCAGAGTTCCGATTTTCTCCCCGCCGATTCATAGGCAAGTCGACGTCGCCTTCAAAACCAAATCAGGGTTTAAACGACCACAAAACAAGGTGAGGTTACAATAGAGGCAAGACGTCTGAAAGAGACGCATTGCCACTTCCAACTCCCCTCGGCGACTTAAGGCGCAAAGAGGGACGAGGCGCGTGTACCTTTTCCTGCAAGTCTCGCTCGGAGACCTCAACCACCTCTGGCTCTGTGCCGTAGCGGCTTCGAGTGAAGTTGATCTGCTCCTGCACCAGCTGCTTGAGCACGAAGAGCAGTAGCTCGTTGTTGTCGCGCTTGTAGCTCAGGTACCGCTGGAATGTCTGAAAAATGTGCAGAGAGACACACACTGGAATCGGAGCCTATAAAGTGCCGGTATGCCAACTCGGTACATAAACCAATAAGGTATGTAGAAGTAGTAATAGTAGTAGCAGTGCTAGTAGCAGATGATGATGATTGTATGCATGTTGGTACGTAGCATAATCGAGAATGAGAAGGGAGGAGCCACCGGGCATGTACCGTATGTTCCGAGCTATAGTCCACGGACTATACATAAATAAAAGTTAACATTACAGGCTGTGCGGACTATCTACAAGTGTGGACTATACACAATGTGGTTTTTCAAAATCGTGATATCTTTTGCTGTGCAGCCTATACCCATTTGTTTATACTACCTTACTACTTTCCATAATCTAGCGACTATTCCTGGTTACTAAACTGGTGGCGAAAGCCGCAATCTTTGTTCATTGCATGCACAAAGTCACTATCTCTTTGACGTACATCAAATTGGCAAAGAAACTGCGCTGTCAAATACCCACAAAGTATTCATCAAGATGTGTTTTGTGTAATGGTTTAGTACATGCAGACTATGCACTAGGCGCAATCTAAAGGAAATTTATTTTTTACGAAATTGGCCTCTGCGAACTGAAGTTCGAAAAAACTATGTAAGCAAAAACTTTTTTTTCGGCCTAAATTGGCTTCTGCGGACTATACACCGGGTAAGGACTGTAGCCCGGAAAATACGGTAGTATACTTATGTTGTATGTATGATGTATATATGATGTACATGCGTTGCTACGTAGTGTACTCGAGAATGAGAAGAAGACCAACAAGGTAAGCAGTATACTAATATGTATGCCATATTGCATGTACTATGTATGTTCTAATATGTGGTTATGCAACATAATCAAGAATGAGAACAGAGGACCAACAAGGTATGTAATACATGTATGTATTTTGTATACATGTTGGTATGTAGCATAATTGAGAACAAGAAAGAACAAACATGCAGCGAAGCACCTGCACGGTTACTCAGTGCTGCGTAAAGACTGTAGTACCATATCCAAGTGAATGAATCGATGCTCGAGAATCGGGATATGGCCCGAGCATTCACTCGGGCCATATCTCATTCACATCCCTTCAAAAAAAAAAAAAAAAAAAAAAAAAAAAAGAAATCTATAAAGATGTTGGGTTTAAAAAAATTAGCTCCCACCGCCGACCCAATCTGGCCACCGCAAACGCAAGCGTCGAGGGCGCCCCTCACCTTCTCCATGGTGCGCATGACGCTGTACTTCTGGGTGCTGATGAAGCTCTCGAGCATGACGCGGATGGCCATGTTCACGTCCTCTTCCAACACGTGCTGCCGGAGATGGAGGCGCGCGTGGGCCTCGGCCAGGCGGATCATCGACTCGATGTGGCGCACCGTGATTGGGACGCTGCCCGTGGCCTGGACCGAGAAGATGGCGTGACGACCACGGTTCAGTTGCATCACAAGCACCTCTACTATAACTCCCCCAAGGCTGCAGGCAGCTAGTTACGCCTCATTAATATGGACACCTTCATTCCCACCAAACAATCGTCCACAGTAAGGAGACCACAATGTACATAGTTACTCATTTGGTCCACAAACATTTTGTCTATAGAGCAGGGTATCCGCGACATGATCGTAGTAGCTGGCAGCCAAGAACGAGAGACGGTGGGCGTAGTACACATCGCGACACTGTTAGCGCGAACACGACGTCGGCGCCTTTTCGCATTTTACTTCTAAATAGTATTAGCGAGCACGGCATTTTATCGCTTATATTATAGAACTAAATGAGCTCTTTCCGTAGCAATAATAATTTGGATGACATCCCCTGGTTTCGAAGAGACAAACTGGAAAAACCGGCGGTCGCTTGTTCGTGCTAACAGTGTCGCGCTCTGTACATATTTACTTGCATAATGAATTCGCCCCTCACAATGGGTACCAATATTTTGACTTTCTTTTTTTTCCCCCTCTCGTAATGACAAACCTCCAATTTTCAGCTCCGCAAGTCATCAATTGCATCCAACCCACCAAGTCAATTTTCTTTTGCCGCCAAGCGGTCAGGCCAAGTCAAGTCAAGACAAGCCACTCTTGTAATGGCTGCAAGTGCATAGTTGCAGAGGCGATAAAACGCGAAACTGAACGGCGTGCACACTTGACGAAGCTTGGGTCGAGGAATTGCCCAGCCCCGGACATTCTTCGCCTATCGGATGCATTGATGTCAACAAACACGCCGTCGTCTGTGGTCCGCTTTCAGACAGTGAAATCGCGAAAGTGCTTAGCTTTCACGATGCCAAAGAAAAGCTTCATAAGGCCCTTTTCCTTCGGCAAAAGGCACGCCAAAAGCGCTCTAAAAAGGTTCGCAGATTATAAAACATGGTTACTGTGGTGCGCCCCCAACCAGCCATGGGTGCGCCTCCATAAGTGGAGACGTGCCACATTACCTTGCAGTGTCATATTGATACCTAATATAACATTTGCACGAAGTGTGTAAATGCAAAAATTTTACCCCGCGTAATGGACGCCACGCCACGTTGACGAGTCCTCCAACTACCGTTGCAGCAAACAAAACACGTCTAAGCTACCGTCGGCTTTCTTCCTTTGCCTTTCGGTCGCTCCCTTTCTCGTTCTTTCCTCGGCAAACCACCGACGTCAGCGCATACGATTTGCAGCGTTCTGCACCCGTCTTTACCCCCCCAAAGTCAAGAAGGCCGTTCCCTTTGTCACATTTGAGTCGCCAATCAGGCCACCGTAGTGACAGAGGTGTGCTCTCTCACCATGGACTCCCTGCGCAGCTCGCTGTACATGCGGGCAATCTTGTCTTGATCCACCTGGTGCAGCTTTGGATGCACCTTCTCCCGTGCGTACAGGATGTACTTCCTCAGCAGTTCCTGCGGGATCTTCTCGGGACCCTCCTCCAGCTCCCTCTGGCTGTCCTGAGGAGATATGCCAAGGGGATGCGCTCGCACAAATTTCCTTAGTACGTGCCACAACGAAGTCGCGTTCGCTTAACGTTTTCCTCTACAATTGTCAGTATCCTCGAGGAAATATGAAAAAAAATCTAGGAGTTTCTTCGTAACGCGCACATCTCTCGATTGCGAGGATGCTTGGAAAGTTTTGGTGCCCTTTAGCGAAATTTATTTTGTCGAGCATACTTCGAAACCTCCCCAAAACCAAACTTTTTTGCACCTGAACACCAACAACACTGCTGCCGGGGCATAGAAAGCAGGGATTAATTTGACGGACTTTCAAGTGATTCTTGAGAGAAATTCTCCAGCGGCAATGAGGGAAAACCTTGCCTCCTTACCTCCTCCATAGAGTCCTCATTATCCTCGGTGCTGTTGGCATTGGGGTGATGTCGCATGTGGCTCTCCACCACGAAGCGTGCTAACCTCTCATCCTAAACAAAGAGAAAGAAAAAAGTGTTCAGTCATGGTGTTTACGTCATGGTATTTACGCTTCGAGCAGTTCTTCCCACTCTAATAGTTTGCGCAACTTGTTTGTCAGACTGATAGTAGTCTGTTGCAAGCATGACAGCAGCCAACAGTGTTTCTGATATACAATGCCTAGGAAGAGTCCTGCCAGCTTGTAAAAAGGTGATGTGATCACGCGATCGATGCACGAACGAAAGTAGTCACCTGGATGGGGTCCACTGTATCTCTGACGACACACAGAACGTCAAATCGGGAAAGGATAGGCTCTGTGAGATCCACCTGAAAAACCATAAGCGCGACGTTTACGACAAATGAAGAGCAGAACTAGCAGAGTAAGGGCTGACAATGACGACAATGATTAGGTGTTTAATGGCGCAAAATGCAACATAGGCCGTGCTGTGCCAGAGGGCCGACAAGCATCCAAACTAGTGGCAACGGTTCACGACAAGTACTAAACGGCAACCGAGACAGCCAAAGCCGATCCTCAAAAGACTGAACTGAACTGGCGACCGAGAAGGTGTGCGTAGTTCAGATATTTTAGACAACCGAGTTTAGTGGTTCATGTTCCATGATCTATCCTTTGTTTTGGGATCTGGTTCAATGCAAGGATTTCCTAGCTTCGTGATCCATGACTCGAAAAGAGAAAAAAATGGTAGGAAGTCACCCACCCTTCTTTTCCCTTTTCGAAAAAAAACAAACAAACAATGAAACATAATTTTTTTTTTTTTTTGTAAGAGCTGTTTAGTTTTTTTGTAAAATGGCAGATATTAAAACAAAATAGATCTGAGGAACACTTTGCCCGCATCGCATCTCACCACAAACCCTTCCCCCCCCCCCCCATGCCTGACCCATAAATCCACCCCTGATGGCACGATGCAACTTTCGTTGCGGTACACGTACGAGTTTTAAGAAAAAAACAGCAGCGGCCTCACTCAACGCAAAAAAAGACGGACGCACGTTTTCGGAGAAGGTCATGGAAGGGTCGTAGCGGCCGCCGATGGGGTTGGCTGCTGCAATGACAGCGCAGCGTGCCTGAAGCGAAGTCACAATCCCCGCCTTGGAGATGGAGATGCTCTGCTGCTCCATCGCCTCGTGGATGCTGGTACGGTCGGCGTCGTTCATCTGCAACAAGAAAGCGCTAAAGGTTGACATTTTTCTCACGGTATATGTCAATCCCGAATGAACAGGCATTCAAGAAGTTTGTATGTCTTGGAACCACATCACACACATTTGGGACTGAATCATTTAAAAAAGGAACAAACAGAATTGCATAACCGGATGGATAGATAGATGTTGATGACGCTATTCTTGGTAATGGGCGATAGCATGCGCCGCCCAGCCCAAGTCCATATTTACTGTTTTTCTTCCTTTTTTAATTTCTTGTTCGTGCCATTAGAGGGACATTTCATTACTAATGTTGTTGTTGTTTATCTGTATATATTTTTGAAAATGCGTGTTTAATACACAATATTTGTGTACCCCCAATTGCTGGGATTGGGTCTGCATCGAGAATTGCTGGGATACCCGGAATGGGTGGGAAATAGGTAGGAAACTTGCAGCAGCCGATCAGGGATGCAACAGTGACCCCCTCCGTGGTAGCGATTATGACAACCGAAAACTTCGCTCTGGTAGTTCCGATTTGCACCGAATCATTCTCGCAGCTAAATGGTTCCACGAAGTTCAGTTAGTACTCTCAACATAATTTAAAGACAAATACATGTTACCAACGCACAACGTTATGCCTAGATGATACGAGAAAATTAAAATTTTAATAATGATCAATGACAAAACAATAGCCATTCTGGTTTCAGCAGTTAACGTATGCGAACATGGAAGAGGTTTGTGTCGCAAAGTAGATGCGCCAGTAAAACTTGCTTCGTCCGATGCGAGCCTAGACACAAAGACGCATTCCAGGTACTGCACTAACGTGCAGCACCCCCCCCCCTTCCCCCCCCCCCCCCCGAAATAAACCGGCCCGACCTTGTCAAATTCGTCGATGAGGCAGACGCCCTTGTCGGCCAGCACGAGGGCCCCGGCCTCGAGGGTCCACTCCTTGGTGACGGGGCTGCGCTGGACGTAGGCCGTGAGCCCCACCGCAGACGCCCCCTGGCCCGTGGCAAACACCGCCCTCGGAGCCACCTGCTGGACATACTTCAGGAACTGCGACTTGGCCGTGCCAGGGTCCCCGCAGATCAGCAGGTTGATGTCGCCCCTCACCCGGTGCTTCTGGCCTGGACGAGCGAAAGGGTACGGGAAAATGCGTTTGAGTTACGGCGACCTGACCTTTCTACCTTGGACTAAGGGGTGGCTGAAAATAGCATACACGCGCCCCCAGCTTGTTGCTCGCCCTCTCGCAACGGAAACGGGAAGCGCTCTAGTGAGGGTCCCCCGGTTCTGAATAGCGGGTACGGCAGAACTGGTTGCGATTGTGGCTCCCGAACAGTCATTTCTGAATGCAAACAACACTTCACTGACCCGATGAAGTGTTGCAGCCAGCATGTGACTCTACCTTACGAGAGAGTTTTAATATGGCGTATAGAAGCAAATGCAGGTGCTGTGCGTTTGCGTCAGAGTTGTGTGCTTCCTGCTGCACATCTGCGTCGTTGCCATGCACCAATCCAAGATTGCAATTTTAGGCTTCGTGCACGCGAAATGGGGAACATGCAATGCTAACGCAAACAAAAAATGCTTGTGTTCGCTTGTATACGCAATACTAAAACATGCTACTGTTTCACCGGTCTTCCAACAGCCATGAAACGTACTGCAATGAGCAGACATGCAAGCTGGTGGGCGTTCCTTTGATCTGGAAAGGCTGGGATTGGCAAAACAGAGGCGCCTAAAAGTTAAAGAAAAGAAAGGTTCTGGGTGGTTTTGTAATTAAAGCAACAACAACGGAATTAGCTTTTCGTATTTCAGGGTTTTTTTTTTTTTTTTTTTTATAACTTTTTAATTGAGAATGTTGTAATTGGCACCAGCGGCGAGTTTGGAAGAAGTTTCTCTGATTGCCAAAAATCGCAACTTTGATATAACCATGTGCTTTACCCACAATTGATGTCATTTTACGTAAATTTCTCAGACTAGCTAAAATGCTTACACTATTTTTATTTAATAACTTTTTAATTGAGAATGTTGCAATTGGCACCAGTGAGGATAATGTGCCAACTTCAGATTGCCCTAGTTGTTTGTGCATTTGAAATTGGATCATAAGCAACAAAAAAACTATTTATTAAATTGTCTTCATTTTATTATTACTAATACAAATTGTGGTAATGTAGGTCCCCAGAAACTCCATAATTACAAAAACACGCCATTTAACCATACTAGTCTTTACAGAAAGATTGCATTTTGATTTCCTTTTAGCCCATGAAAAACTCTGGCATTGTTATCGAGATAGACATAAATACTTGATGTAATATCAAGTCGCATACGTCAGGTGTTGCTTTAAAAACACACACACACACTTCTGTTGTCCGACTCGGATTTTGTTATGGGGTTTTTGTAGTAAGAACAGCGTTTCTTAATTTATACATTTTGTGAGCATATTCTAAACTAATCACCTGCAGCGATCGAATCCCTGGGACCCCGACCTTTCGACCTTGAACTAAGTTTGTCTGAAGGTAGCATATGTTTTGACCAACTGTTTTTCCATGACTTCGAGCTGAGGTATGGGCACAGGCTATTTTCTTTTGAAGCTGTAGTAACCTTGGAACTACATTTCGTGTTCCTAAACTTGCTATGATGACTCGTGACCTTGAAAGCTGGTCACTATCCTGAGACGCCCCAGCGGATATCTTTTTTTGAGAACAGTGAAAAGGTCTCTTCTCACCTGGATTTTTTTGTTCGCCACCAAAAAGAGAGAGCGCAATGGCTCGCTTGATGTTCTCGTGGCCAAAGATGGAGGGTCCAATGCTCGCAATAATCTGAAGGATAACAAGGAACCAGACATCACTCCTGGTCTCACTGGGCATCTAAACTTAGTCAACAAAAAAAAAAATCCATCTTATGGTGCAACTTTCAAAAGCCTGACTACTGTAAAAGACTACTGTTTCCATAATTGAACAGCAGAAGGCATCAGACAACACTGGCAGAAGATAAGGTCAATCATGAAGCCACACTAGAAGACGCAGAGGCAAACTGCTAAATAGCAGAGTGCACAAAAATGAGGTCATGATAAGAGAACAATACTCGTAGAGTATTTAATGTCAGTTATCGGTGACTACTGGCATACGGAAGGTATTAGCTAGTAGACAGAGCAAAAAGATGTCATTAGGCTTTGTTAGTGGGCAAGGCTAATGAAGTAAGCTAATGATCACGTAAGCAGAGAAACAATCTAATCAGTAGACAGCACCAGGAGACAAAAGTAAATCATTAGCAGATAATCTAAACAAGAAATTTGATAAATCAAAGGAATTCCAGTCATCTGACAACACCAACAAAAAAAAGTTAAAAGACTGGAGTAAGCAAACAATGCAGGCCAAACAATGCCAGCAGACAAACCGGCCGGCTAGCAGACAACGCCTGCAGATCAAAAGTAGAGGGTAAAGCCATACCGAAAATAGCATTGGCGATGCAGCTAGAAATCAAGTTCAATATTGCAACTCCAACACAACATTTGAGCAGCTAGAATCACATTCTGAAATGCAAATGCCTAAAAAGGAAATATTAAAGCAAAATGCTTACAGGGCCCCTTTCAATGTCTAGAGCACGGGTTCTCCCCCCCCCCCCAAACTGGGTTTCGCAAACACCCGAATTACACACCACCCCCCTCCTTTCCCCATGCTGCAGGCTGGGCAGCAAGACTGTTCAAAGCACCTTCATCTCACTTTGTACTGACATTGCGATTGATATGGTGGGGATATATGAGAAGCAACACAAGAAATTCCCTACGATTGTGCTTGTGTTGCCTCTTGGTCGACAAATATGGAGAAGGAGAGAGGGGGGGGGGGGGGGGGGGGGGGGGTTTCGCGGCAATTTTTGAGGCTTTCTGGGGTTCCACAGGACCAAAACGTTTGAGAACCCCTGGCCTAGAGGGCAGCAAAAAGTTGTGACGAAAATACAATAACAAGGGTACACAACGATCACGCGGTTGGTGCTGTTATGGGTTATGTGAGCGTGTAATGTGATGTCACTTCTATGTCATGTGATGTCATCTATCATGTGACAATGATGTAACCATGACATCACGTGATGTCATCGAGATGGTATCACGTGACCGTGTCATGTGATACCAATCCCTTTTCGCTAAAATTGGCAGAAGAATATCCTATATCACCCTGTAACAGCCCACATAAAGTTTGAATTCAGCGTAAACCGGACTTTCTTTCTCTGCTCGTCCACCGGCTACTCTCCCGCCACTTCGGGGATCTCGAGCACCCACCCTGTCGGCAATCTTGTCGTCCTTGGCGAGCGCCAAGATGCGGCGCGTGTCGTCGTCCGTCATGTGCCTGGTGGCCATCTGGTCATCCTTCTTGACCACGTGGTTTGCCATCACCACCGTTGCAAACACCGGAAACCCGTTCACCGTGTTCAGCGAGCCGTCGTAGTTGTTGGTGTACACACCCGTCAGCTCCTGTCATTTTTGGAGGGAAAGAGAAGACCAACTTTTGTTTTTAGTACAAGAAAGTGGTGCACATGCACACTTGGATTAATGATTGCATTCACACCTAACAAAACAAGTTGGAGCTCAGATGTGCCGTGGCATTGTCTCCTCGGTACGACGAACACCGAATTTTGATGGTGCTCGTTTTTATGACCCTTTACAGTACCCCACGTTTATGATGGCTATACCTAATTAAAAACATGGGCTGTTGGTGCTGCCAGTATGTAGTAAGCACAAACTAATGATTGAACGTTGGATCTTGGAAGAAAAGTACTCTGGTTGGAACGTGTGAATTGCTTCTCATGTGAGATTCAACAGCAAGCTGTTGACCAATCAAAAGATTGGCCAATCAGCACTGCATGCAGCTGCTTTCGCAAATTAAAGGGAGATTTGGGTTTAAAAATCCCAATTTATTTAGAAAATTGTTGATTTTTTTCTTATTGCTTGCTTTATTATCCTTATTATACAAACAAAAAACGGTTTAACTGACTCACGGTGCTCGAAAAATCTGAAGTTTATGCGATTATTCACCACCTTCGAGGGGCTGTCGGTTGGGACAGCAGCACTTTCTATGTATATTTCCGATTCGATTTGCGGCAGACTACACTGAAAACCATGACTTTCGTGTTTGGAACTACCGATACAAACGCAACTTGAAAGAAAGGTGGTGCAAACACAAGTGGAGAACGACAGTGGAGGAAAGTTTATCACAGTCTGCCAAGCCTAACCACTGTAACGCCGACTGTTCCGACACAATCTATGCTCTGTTCATGCTTGTTTGCGCAGTGGAGAGAAAGATTGCGTCCTTCGAAAACAAATACAGAACACGGGACTAAGGGTGTACAAGTTCAGTGATGTGCGACATCGATGTGCTGACGATGCTTGTGATCAGCGTGATCTGCCCGGTTTGTCAAGAGTGCAGATTTTCTAAGCGTTTGGGAGTTGGCTGGGAAATGCAAGGGATTTTCATCGTCTCTCAAACCACACTGAGAAAAGCAAGTGCCCCAAGTGGGTCTTTCCTTTCTATGTTTTCGTCGACACGTGCCATGTCAGATCGACGTAGGAGCGCAAAGCAAAGTTACAACGGCGGGAGCTCGCACGAGTTTTGCTGTCGGCTTAAAAGCCGTCAACATCTGCACTTCTGCGCGATTCATGGCCTACTAGCACCAATGCACCACGAGACTTTCGCTAGCAAGGAAGTTCATGCCGCCACGACAAAAAGATGTGAAAAAAAAACCTTGAGAAAACCGAAATGCCTACGTGGGAGGAACAGCTAATATAGCTGATGTCCAACAGCACGCGGTGCAAGAGGGGCCAGAAAAGTCGCAGCATACAGTGCCAGACGGGTCTATTGAGTCTGAATGTTACCTGAACACCTTAGCTATGTTCTGGCCGTATTGGGACAGTTTACATCTCTCGAACTTCCGAATGCACTTCTCTCAATTTGCAACTTTGGGATGTCTTCACATCTGTGCAAACAGTTTTTGGTACTTAGAATCCTCCAACCATACTGGAATTTTTTTTGTGCACTACCTCGAGGACACAAAGAGTGCTGCTATTTATTTATAAATGCAATATCTTAATCATATTTCTGCAAATTTAACCAACTTTTAAAAGGTTTTATAACGTCTTTATTTTTCCTAATTAAATTAAAAATTTGTACGCAGCTTTTGGCTAGGTATTTAGCACTCTACACTTCATAGGGAGCAGTAAAAGGGTTGATAACTGGGCTAGTCGGTAATTATACATTTGAACGGTATTAGCGCACACGTATGGAGAAGAGACAGGTAAGAGCGCTTCCTATCTCTTTCTCTCTTCTCCATACGTGTGCGCTAATACCGTTCAAATGTTCATAGGGAGCATATTGAGCTATTGCACCATGCTCGTTATAAAGAATCGCTGAACCTAAATGTCTGCACAAAAAACCTTTCTCCATGTTTCTGCTTGTGAAAACAAAACTATAGAACCAACATTAAAACTAAAAACGGTTTTGAAAAGAGAAGACAAAACTTCATAAATAGCTAAAGTTCCATTATCTTAGAGCAGATAAAAAAGAAAAAGTGTTCCCAACTTGCTTTTATTTTTTTCTTAAAGGATCGATTCACAAGCGCGACCATCCTGGTTGGGGGCTAAAGTTTATTCCTATGGGAACATGTTGTGGGCCTGTTCGATAGTGCGTGTCTACATCCAGAAGTAGTTTGGAGCCTAGAGAGAAAAACAAAATGGCTCACGTACAATTTCGTCTCCCGGCTTGCAAGAGTCGCACAGGTCGCCCAAAAGGATGGCATCTTTGGATCTGGGCAGACGACCCGCTGTCACCTTCCCCGGGCTCTCTTGAATGCTGATGCGCTGGTAGTTCTGATATACAGTCTGGAAAAAGAAAAAAAAAATAAGAGGAGAATGTACTGCTGCTTAGTAAACCAAGCCTAAACTCGTGAACTGGCAACCTGAGACCAATGAATGAGCACCAGAGAAGCAGAAGCGAGTGACAGACGTCACCCTGTTCTCACAATGTAGGCGTTCACTGGAGTCCAGTGACCACGAGCGTCGTATCTGCTCCAATCATTTGTGTACTGCCGACATATGAGACCTGCAGCATCGAGTTCTCCATGAAACGAGGTACAGCCTATAATTGTAGAATTGCCCAAGACTGCGGTGATGACAGAACGACAGATGCGACAAAAAATGACAGAAGAACGACAGACTGCGGCGATGACAGAAAAACATTGTTTTTCTGTCACGTTTGGTTATTTATGCATACTTTTGCTGCAAACTATTAAATCAGCCTAGCAACCACGAGGCAGGGAAAATATTCTTCGCACAAATGCTACCTCGTTGCAGCACATGACCAATCGCTCCTCGCATATGCCAAGGATCATCTGTGAAGCACATTCAGGGGAACAAACACTTTCTGTGCATTGTCATTCTCCAGGCCTCTTTCACGAACCATAACAGTACATTAGTACATTAACAGTAAAAGTACATTATGACATAGGGGGCTCATGTGAGCCCCATGTAGGTAATGTAAAGCCCAGAGTTGCCCAAAGGTGGGCAATGTCAACCCAGCATTGACAACAGGTGGGCAATGTCAGCACCAGGTTGGTAGGTGGGTAACATTAGCAGAAAGCTGGTAAGAAGTGGGTGGGCAACAGCTCAGAGTTAGCAACATGACAGCAATATTAGCACAAACTCTGTGCTACGTGGTAGATGTCGGCCCAGACTTGGCATACAGGAGGGCGATATTGGCATAAAGTCGGCAAAGGATGGAAAATGTTGGCGGTACATGGGCAAAATATCCAAGAAGTCGATCCGAGGTGGGTGATATCGGCACATAGTTGGGTACAGGTATGGTAATGTCAGCACAAATTTTGCAATAGGCGAACAATTTTTGGCACAGAGTTGGAAACATGCGGGCAATGACAGCACAATCTTAGTAACAAGTGAGTAATATCAGCCCAGATTCGGCCACAGATGTGCAATGCCGGCTCAGAGTGGGTTTCACTTGGCCCAAAGTTGGCTGCCAACTTTCCAGTACTTGGTGCTACATACACGATCGACAGGAAGGTAGGCACGCAGGGTCAGTTCACAGAAGGACCCCAAGTTTGTCAAGTCAATACGATGGCAGTAGTTAGCAGACGACGGAGCTCTCACCTGCTCCATGTTGACGGTGAAGGGGCCCAGGCTCTGGCACTCGGGGCAGGAGCCCGGCCTGAGCTCCTGGTTCTGCGACTGGACGAAGGGTCCCAGGACATAGTTGCACTTGCCGCAGTCATACTTGACCAAGGACAGCTGGGGCAAGACTCCCGTCGTGCTCGTCACCACTCCGGCCGTGCGAACCAGCTGGTTCAGGTGCAGCTGCCTGCGTGGACGGAAATGTCTCAGAACACGCCGGAATATGCAGGGACACGCCGGAAAATGTAGCAATGGCTCCAAATGTAGACCCAGGCAATCTAGATTGGAAAATTGTAAAAGGGAGTTTCGGGGTTTTCTTTTGGGTCCTTGATTTGCTTCGAAATTGACCAAACAAAACAACAAACATAGCTGTACAAGTAATCCAGACATTAAGCCAAAATAACTTCTTTTTGCAAAGTTATTGGATTTACAATTTTGGTCCTCGCTGTCTTTTTTAAGTGAAAGTCTCTGCTGGCAAACACAACAAACGTAGCTGAACAAGTAACCCAGATATTAGGCCGAAATAATTCTTTTTGCTAATTTATTTCGAGCAGCAGCACGAAACATATGCTCGGCTGAGCTTTGTTTTATAGACTGCCTGCTCAACCTGCAAAGCCTGCCCGCCAGTGAGTTCACGGCACTGCATATTTGAACATTGATTTTGGCATCCCCTTCATTTGTCAATTTCACAATAACCATTCTGAATTTTGCAATATAGTAAAACCTCCTTAATTTAACCCCCGCTAATTCGGAAAATTTGAACTGCCGATCCGGTCCCGTCAAACATGTGTATTAGTCAATGGGACCAAACGCTCATTAATTCGGAAACAGTGGGCGCGCTATGATGACCGCTATCCATCCGAGATGCATACATGGTTTTTCCCATGGTTCTTCGCTCTTTCAGTTCTCCGTGTTTCACACCAGTTCTGCTCTGGATTGCCGTGCGTTGGCACGCTAGTCTCCTGGCATGGATGCAACAGAAGTGCAGCTGCAACAGAAAAAGAGTAGCACAAGTGACCGACGACCAGAGTGGCAAAATCACGACATGCGGCGCTATTGTTCCCGAGCGCGCCGATAGCGAGAGTGAGTCACATTCCATTCCTTAACGCGGGGGTGGCCGGCAGAAAGCAGCCCATCCTAAAGCCCACATTTAAACAGCTATCTCATCCCTCAATTTTCTGCCGGCCAGACCCGCGTTGAAACGTGCAACGTGACTGGCACTCTCGCTATCGGCGCTCGGCAACAATAGCGCCGCATGTCGCGATTTTGCCGCTCCGGTCATCAGTCAGTGGTGCAACTCTTTTTCCATTGCAGCTGTACCAGGCCAAGAATTCAGGAACGAAAGTGGAAACACTGAGGGCCTTGAAGGACGGCATCTCTCCACAACAAGTGATGAAAAGGTATGACATCAAGAGAAGCACTTTGGCCACGTACGTGGAAAATGAGGCCGAGATCCCACAGGCTTTCGAGAGCGAGAAGTTCAACGCGAAAAGAAAGCGGCTGAGGAAGGTGGTGCACCCAAAAAGTAGAAGAAACCTTACTGTGGTGGATCTTCAGCGCATGGGATGCGCAGCTCTGACAGTGCGAGTGTGGTGGAGCACCTGACAGCGCTAAGGAAAGTTGTCGCCTCCGCCCAAATGTCGTCCAGAAAGCAGACGGCAATAACAGATTTCTTCCCGAAATAAATGTATGTCAGAGGGAAACAATTTCGCGCAGTTTTCTTTGTCCTCTCAATATTGCGACTTTTGGACAATTCTGACATTTTTGATGTTCCTATGAGTTCCGAATTAACGAGGTTTTACTGTACTAGATTGCATACTGGGAAGGTTAAAGGCCAGATCGCAGGAGGCCTATACACCCAGTTGCGCTCAAGTATGTTTGGCTGCATTGTGTTGAGGAATGACCACGAGTCATTTATTTATTTATTACATTACTATATGTTACCCCGCAACGCCAAGAGGCATTACTGCAGGGGGGGGGGGGGGGGGTGATGGTACATTTGTATGAGAAATACACTCCATCAAAATCACACAGAAGCAAGCAAGTTTGCACATCAAAATTGCGCTGCAAAATCATAAAACTTCAACAAAATGGAATCCACACTGGTATTAAAATAAAGCCACCAAAAAAGTTTTCGGTACAGGCAAAGGCATAATGACATGCATATCACTCTGTTGAGCAATTGAAAAAATAAAAAAAAGTACTTCTATGTAATTTTATACTGATCTTATCAATCATCACATTTACAGGGATCTTGCAAAACAGAGCCGACTCAAACACAGCATTGTAGACCAAGCACTCTGAAAACGCACATTCACAAAAAGAAAAATTAACTTTTGTTCTACCCAACTATCACGTGATAGTTTACCGAAAAAAGGGCAGTAGATGAAATCAGAACAGTGCCATCAGGCAAGTTTTTTCATTATTTAATAGTAATGAAAAAAAAAAACTAGAATTTGAATACACTGGTCATTGCTGTAAACTCTCTAAATTTCTTAGAATGATCTAGTCTGCGTGATACAAAGTGCGGTGCTTCGATGAATTTAGATTTATCCAGCCCAGTTTGATCATGTACATCATATGTAAAACTTTTAGGCAAAGACGCTGTCTTTTAGAGTTTAATGGTTCCCAGTCTAATTGACATTTAAGGGCACTAACACTTTGCTTGTAAGTGTAATTTTTTGTAACAAACCTAATTGCTTTGCTTTGTATTTGCTCAATTTTCTGTTCTAAGTAGAGTTCTTTAAGGTCCCACAGCATGCAGGTGCATTCTAGAATAGGCCTCACAGAAAAAAAGCAGGGTGCTTTTTACAGTGAGACAGTGTCAACAGTTTCTCCTTAAAAAAATGTAACACCCGGTTGGCTTTAACCATTATGAAATCTACATCTACAAGACAAATTTAGCGAAAAATGAATGTCCTAGAATTTTACCTTGTTCACCTTTTGTAGTGGGACATAGTCAATCGTATGAGTAAAGGAAACTGGTTGTCGCTTTCCGGCGAATGTTATCTGATTACATTTTGGAATATTTAATTTCATTTTCCATATTTCGCGCCATCTCAATGAACGATCAATATCTCCCTGCAACATCAGACACTCTGAATCTGGCTTTATGTTGCCGCATAATACACAATCGTCCGGATAAAGGTGAATACTTGACCTTTCTGTCAAAATGTAATTTATATAAATTAGAAATAAAAGCGGACCTAGCACCGACACCTGATGTTAGATCTAAATATGACAATGTTTATCCTTTAACTAAAAGACCCTGCTTTCTATTTGGAAGATAGTCAGTAAGCCAAATCATAATATTTTCAGGGATATTCAAAAACTTTATTTTGTGTAGAAGCAGTTTACGGGGAACCGTGTCAAATGCTTTCTGGAAGTCTAAAGAAACGCAGTCTACTTGTACGTCTTTATCGAAAGAAAAAGAAATATTGCGACAGAAGCGTACCAACTGAGTATCGCACGAGAAACCATTTCGAAAGCCACATTGATAAAAAATTAAAAAAAGTTGTTTCTGTCGAGATGTTTTATCGGGCGACTGTATATTGTACGTTCCAAAACTTTCGAGCACACACACAAAGAAGGAAGATTGGCCTCTAGTTTTCTACCATATTTTTAGAGCGCAGCTCTTAGGCGCCCGTTTCCGGCTTCAGCGGCGTCAGCGTAACCGAGCGGTGCATTATGGGAAATGTCCCATAATGCACCGCGCAAGCCCCCCCCGGGGTCACGTGACCTGGGAGGCGGCACGTGACCCCCCCTCTTCGAGGTCACGTGACCCCCCGAAGTCACGTGACCCCCTCCCTGAGGTCACGTGACCCCCCACCCCCGCCGAGGTCAGGTGACCGACCCCCCCCCCCCCCCCCCCCCCCCCCCCCCCGATGACTTCACCGGCATCCGCATCGTCATCATCACTGATGACGTCATCAGTGACGTCACTGATGACGTCACCGGCATCCGCATCGTCATCATCACCAATGATGTCACCGGCATCCGCATCGTCATCAGTGACGTCACCGACATCCGCATCGTCATCAGTGACGTCACCGACATCCGCATCGTCATCATCACTGATAACGTCATCAGTGACGTCAAAGACATCCGCATCGTCATCGTCATAATCACTGATGACGTCATAATCACTGATGACGTCATCAGTGACGTCACTAATGACATCATCGGTATCCGCATCGTCATCGTCACTGATGACATCATTGTCATTGTCATCGTCATGTGACCCCCAAGGTCACGTGACCTCCCCCCCCAGTACCCTTCCCTCCTCTTCCTCAAGAGCTGCGCTCTAATTCGGCATTACAGGGAGTTGTAAATGGCTTTCTTTTTTTACCACTTTTATGAGCAGGAACAACATGCACTATTTTCCCTTCATTTGGCAGTTTTCCACAGGACAACGGACTATCAAACAGAACAGATAAAAAATAACAAGGAAAAAGCCAAGACACACTTTTAATTCACGGCAAGGTATACCATCAGGGCCAATAGCCTTGTGTGCATCAATTTTGTTTAGCAAACTAAAAATCCCACCTTGACAAAGTTCAATATCCAACATACTGTCGTTAAGACATGCGGGGGTATCAGGAAGGTCACGCACAATAGGTGGTGAAAATACGGTTTCAAAATTAAGTGGAATCTCAATAATTTGATCCCGAGGGGGACCCAAACTTTGTTAGAATAATGCAAAGTTTTGGATTACCGAGAGTTTCCTTTTTAGGAACACATAGGACCGGACCTGCATGTTAGTTTGAATTATTCGCGAGTTTCAATTAACGAGATTCCACTGTAGCTATTAAATAGGTTTTAATTGTTTGCGTCATTGTCTACTAATTGTCCTGAATCACTGATAAATGAAATGCCTGTCCCATCTCTGTTCGAACTTCTCACGTATTTCCAAAATTCTTTCGGGTTACATTTTAGCTTATCATCAAGAGAAGCACCCTATCTATGATACCGCACACAGTCGGTGTCGGATCGGAGCTTTTTCTGTTTTTTTCCTGTGTCGGTGGTGCTTTTCCTGTTGCCATGCTTCGTAGGAAGCGTGGCAACCAAGGCAAGGAGTAGCTTGGCACATGGTACATGAAGCAGGTATGTCCTGGTTACTCGCATCCCCAACGCAGTCAAATGCGCTCAAACGCAACGCGTTTGAGTGCACGAAAAAAGATTGGCTTGCAACCTGGCCAGATGTGTAGAGCTACTGAGCCCCGATGTGTTTAACATGTATGAAGGCCTGCTCTGTTACCAGATGCGGCACCACAGTAACTCCATTTTATAGAAACAGCGCCGACTTTGTGCGATGACAGCGCTGTGCGAATGCTCTGCTGCACAAGACCTGGTTTTTTTCTTCTCTGTAAATACACAGCGCAGGGTCGAGTCAATGCTGACATTACCGTTAACGCAGCACTGACTTAGCGCCATCTCGGCACTGCACTGCATGTGTGACCTGGCCTTAAGAACTCGTAATGTCCTTGTAACCATCCAGAACTCTAGCTTCATTTAGTGCCCAGTGTAGTGTACTACCATCACAACAATGCACTACTCAGTATGCACGCAATACGTCTAAGTCGGTGGACTAGTAGGGCGTTCTTGTACAAACCTGAGGCTACGTATCTCCTCAATGAGGGGCAGGTCGGTGATGCGGACGTGGATCTCCCCAGTGATCCGCTCGTACTGCGGGAACATCCCCAGGACGATGTCCTTGGCGGCCTCGTCCAGGATCACCAGCATCTCCGTGGGCGCCTCTGGCAGGAAGTAGGCCAGCACCTGTTCTGCCGCCGCCAGCGTGTTGTAGTTCACCTCCAGGCTGTGCTTGTTCTCTGGGTGACGCAGAAAGCGGCAATGTTGTTGATTTAAAAAGAGTAGAAGAGAGATATTAGGGGTTGACGTGCCAAGCAGACAACCTACACCCGTCATGTCCCGGCAAAGAACAGAGAACATACTTATTTCACCTACAGTACCCTTGACATGCAACAAAAACCTGTTACGCAGCACCTGCTCTACATTAGCACTGTACACCGAGACACTGTGTCAGAAATTTCAGAGAACGGAGGTTTTCTGGGGTGACCATTTATTGTCGATCACTGTGCTGGTTCTTGCCAGGTCACCTGGCAAGAAACGGCACCCGTTCAGACGATGTACGGACCGCACCGGCTGCGGATGAGGAGGCAGCTTGGCTCACCTTCACACATCTGTCGGATCTTCTCCTTGTATAGGTTGTGGCCCCGCTCGTCCACGTAGGTGCGGAGGAAGTTCTTGAAGCGATTGTAGATCTCCGTCTTGGGCCCCAGCTGGGTGACCCACTCCCGGACCGTGTGGCCCTTCAGGTCCTCCAAGTTCTCTATGCTCTCCACCATCTGCGAATATACGTGAGGACCGTAAGAGACGGGGCAATGGACTAGTCCGTATCCAATAAGCAATGGCGTTTTTAACCTAGAATAGGCTTTTGGACTACCACCTTCACTATGGAAGTGCGACGAAAACTCCAGCATTTGTAAGATCTGGGTGAGTAGTCAGAGGGGGCAATGGACTAATCCATCCAACAAGAGATGCCTTCGGAGTTTTAAACCTAGAATTTGCTTTTGGCTGCCACATCTATTGAATGAACCTGTTTTCTGTCACATTTGTTTTGCCAGCCCGCTAAATTCAGTAAGCGAAACACCATCCGCAAATTTAGCAGATTTCGTAGCCTCTTTAGGTGGCGACCATCGCACTAGTGCCACCACAGCAGAGAGGCTTCCTCGCGGGTGGTGCATCATTCCTCTTGGCTGGTGTAAATGATCATGCGACCCTAGCGACAACCAATTCCATTCTCGCCGGAAGTGGCAGTAAGAGTCTACATACATGAACGATTGCTTCAAGGCTTGCAGAAGACCAAGAATGTATTCTATACAGAACAGGATGTCTTGCTATGACTAAGCTGTACTCTTGTTCCCTACAGGGACACTGAAGACAATTCTGAAACTTTTTGAGAGAATGCATTTTTCTCACTTCTAGATCACCAGCTAGAAGTCAATCATGAGCCTGCTAATGATCCAAATATTTCCTCGGGTCCATTGGTAGATTATAGTCTGTTGCGATATAAGAAAAGCAAGAAAGGCTGCTCCCACAAAGTTTTCCAGTTTAGCAGAGTGAAGGGTGGAGAGGAGGAAATCGTCAAACATGAGTAGCAGAGAGCTTTATGAAAGGGACTTGCACTACTCTTCTTGGTCTGCAAGGGGCTATTGTGCAGAGAGGCTCCACTGATGCCGACATCAGTTTGCAGTGCCACATATTTCTGTCTGAGAGGGCGAATGTCTCGCTAGAAAAAAGCAAAGTAACTCGCCTCTTCGTCGTCCGACATGGCTCCCTCCGCGGCGCGCTCCGCGAGTCTTCTGCGACGAACGGGGCGCTCTCCTTCGCTGCTACTTTCATCTGCGACACAACAAACGAAAAAAAAAATCAGCACAACTTTTATGAGGATTGTACTTTTTACAACAAAGAGCTTTTCATTGTTTTGCGGTAGAGAAAGGCCAGCGTGTGATAACTTGTAAATAAAGAAAACGAGAAGGATTTAGATAAGAGTTGCGTAAAGAGGAGATCGTGGAAGACAAAGAAACCGAGCAGCGGCTAAGAGCCACAACTTCCCTCGTCCAATGCAAATATTAAATCCGTCATTCACAATAATTCTACTGTAGTATCTGCACGTTCAAAGTAAAGCCTCTTCCCAAATTGTGTGTTAATAAAGACTCTGTTGTCATTCACATTTCTCTCAAAATGTGTAATTTCTCAACGAAAAATTTCTTATTTTGCAACTGCAGTCGGCGGCAATATAAGTGTGCCTAGTTTAGTGCTGGCTGAACTACAGTCAGCGGCGGCAACGGAACAACGTACTGAATCCTCGTAAATTTGCAGGCTGAAGCAGCGAAAAAGACTCGTCGCTTTATCTAAGTACAAGGATCGACCCTGACGGCGGGAGCTGCCATATCTTCAGTGGAATACGTCCTGTCCACGCGTCAGTTCCTGCCTGCTGTGGATTGGTCATCTGCTGCCAGGGCCGTGTGCAAACTCGTCTTTAAAAGACAACACGCTTCATCAGAATCTCTCTTGGCGGCGGCAACGGAACAATGTACTGAATCCTCGTAAATTTGCAGGCTGAGGCAGCGAAAAAATCTCGTCGCTTTATCTATGTACAAGGATCGACCCTGACGGCGGGAGCTGCCATTTCTTCAGTGGAATACGTCCTGTCCACGCGTCAGTTCCTGCCTGCTGTGGATTGGTCATCTGCTGCCAGGGCCGTGTGCAAACTCGTCTTTAAAAGACAACACGCTTCATCGGAGTCTCTCTTGCCGGCGGCAACGGAACAACGTACTGAATCCTCGTAAATTTTCAGGTTGGTTTTAACCTCCCTTGACTTGAAATTGTGTTGGTGTTGCCTTGTCGTCGCTGCTGCCAAGTGTTTCTCGCTTTCTCGTGTCTTTTTTCCTGTTGGTTCTTTGTTTTCTCTGAATACTGCTCTTCCATATACCAAAGATATAGCCAAGTTGTTAAGTGACTTTAAAGAAGACATTAGACAGGAGCTGAAGGGTTTCAGGGACACTTTTGAAAGAGATCTCAGGACAGAGTTACGAGAAATACGTAACGGTTTAAAAGAAATAACTGATATAAAGGACAGCATGAACTTTATAAATAAGGAATTTGAGACTTTCAAAGTGAAAATGACTGCACTTGTGACCGAAAACTCTGTCCTGAAAAAGGAAAACACCGAAATGAGAGCGGAAATGGTTGCGCTGACCAAGGCATTAAAAGAAGCTGAAAATAGGCTAGTGAACTGCGAGCAGTACTCACGAAACAACAACATCGAGGTTAAAGGTATTCTAAAAGACAAAACCATAAATGCAGAACAGTTGATAACGAAACTCGGAGATGTCATCGGCGAACCGATAACCAAAGCAGATGTCGAAGCATGTCACTGGTTGCCGACTAGAGATAGCGACAAAGGCAACATCATTGTCCGTTTCATGCACCGAAATAAGCGAGACAGTGTCCTTGATAAGGCTAAGAAAAAGTGAATTTCGTGTCGCGACCTAGATCTGCCATCGGATGCTCCAGTATTTGTGAACGAGCACTTGTGCCCGTATTTAAAAAAACTGCTTGGAATGACGGTGTCTAAGAAACGTGAACATCTTTGGCAGTTTGTGTGGGTCCGAAACGGCAAGATACTGGCGAAAAACTCGGTTGACACTCCTGTTATTTCGGTGTCACATGAAGATGACTTGAGGCTGATTTGTTAAACATCGCTGTTTTTCTTTTTTTTTTTTTCTGTGTATGCCTTGTCATGGCAGAAGACCTTGATGCTGATCAGTTGAATCTTGTTTTGAATGAGGGTTCATCTAAACGTGCAATCTGCTAGGAACAAAAGAGACAGCCTAATGTTGCTTTTTAATTCTTTTCAAACTTCATTTAATATTATTATGCTAACGGAAATATGGTATATTGATGACTGTGATTTTTTTTGTACTACCTGGATATAATAATTTTTATTTAAATCGAGATTACGGACAAGGTGGTGGTGTCTTGTTACAAAGTAATTTTTCTGACCTTGAGGTTGTTCCGGATTACACCATCATGACTCTCGCGACTATGAAATACTCTGCGTCAGAAGAAAAGACTGCATTTACTAGGTTTTTTTATCGTCCACTAGGTGGAAATGTTTCAATCTTTTTTTAACTTTTTAGAAGAACTTCTTTGTTTTGCAAATGAGGAGAGATGTAAACTTTTTCTTGGTGGAGACCTAAATATAAACTTGCTCGAAGAATCGCGTGTCAAAGACAACTTTCTTATTCTACTATCATCAAATAACTTTTGTAATTTTATAAATTCTCCCACTCGTGTCACATCCTCATCGTCCACATTGCTTGATGTTTTTGTGACGAATCAAGAAGTAAGCTTGGTTAGTGCTGGCATTCTGGAATATAGTTTAAGTGATCATCTGCCCATATTCACGTTGATAAATAATATAACGAACCAGAAAATTGAAAGTGAGAATGAAAACAGAAGGACTATTAGGATCCGAAGCCTATATTCCGCCACTTTAGAAAAATTTCGTGAAACTATTTCAAATACAAATTGGGACTCGGTTTTTTTCGCTACATCTGCTGATGAGGCGTATAATGAATTTTTAGATATTTTTAAGGAGATATATGAAAACTCTTTTCCTTATAGGCAATTAAAACAAGCTAAAAAGAACTGCAAGCCATGGGTAATTAGAAAATGCTTAAAATTGATTAATAAAAAAAATAAACTGTATAGTATGTTTCTTAAAACAAGAACTCCAGAAGATCTTGCTCTTTTAAAAAAATGCAGAAATACAGTGAATAAAATTCTTTGCCAGTCTAAACAAACATATTTTCACACCATTTCGTCGTTTACCCTGAGACTGGGGGGTTTTTTGAAGAGCAGAAGTGACAGAAAAAACAGACAGGTCTCAATGGTTGACTTCCACCAGCTAGCCTGTACTTTGACTCTTTTCTCGATATTTTCATAACTTATTTAATGAGACATGTATGAAGAGAACAGATCTTGTATGGAAACAGTTAAACCAAGTGTTAAAACATGGCCCCTTTGAGTCAGCAGTACAAGAAATAACTAAAGAAGGTGTAACATTACAACGAAAAGCTCTTGCAGAAGCTTTTAATATGTATCTCATAAATCTTGTAAGTAGCACACATAGTCCGTTACCAATGGCCTTTATGAAACCTAGAAATCAACACAATGCCTTTTTCTTTCCAACCGACAAACAAGAAGTATTTTTCACAATGTCATCATTTAAAAACAGCAACTCCTCTGATATAGATGATTTCCAGATCAAACCAATTAAGTATGTATTAGATGTCTTGGCACCAGTTCCAACACATATTGTGAATGCCTCATTGTATATTGGTGTCTTTCCTACAAAAATGCAGATTGCAAAAGTTATTTTGTTTAAAGGTGGAAACAAAAACGAATTTTCAAATTATAGACCTATATCAATTATACACGTGTTTTCTAAATGCCTTGAAAAAATCATTCATAATATATTAACAAGTTTCTGTAAAAAATTTTCAATAATTACAGACTCTCAGTTCGGTTTTCACAAAGGACGATCAACGGAATTGGCATTGTTACAACAGAAGGAGCTAATTTTGAAGACTTTCGAAGAAAAAAAAAATAATTTTAGGTGTTTTTATAGATTATTCTGAAGCGTTTGATCGTATCGATCATATTACTCTCATAAAAAAGCTTGAATGTTATGGAGTCCATGGTGTAACACTCGATATTATAAAATCATATCTTAATTTTCGGCGACAATGTGTTGTAATCAATGGCCAAAATTCTACCGTTCAACCTATCAGATCAGGAGTACCACAAGGTAGCATCTTAGGTCCTCTTTTATTTAACTTGTATATAAATGATATCATTAACATCAGTAGAACCCCCTCTTTCATCATTTATGCTGATGATACTAGCTTATTTTTTTCAGGCACTGAAATACAGGAACTGGTGTATGAAACTAACACCACACTACAGAAGCTATAGGAATGGAGTGTAGTAAACTCGTTAGAAATTAATATGAGCAAGAGTAAGGTGGTCCTTTTCCGACCTAAGAATAGAAATGTTAGAAATGTTGTTCTTGGCCTCTCTCAAATTGAACTGGTTCAAAATGTGAAAACGCTTGGAGTTTATTTTAACAACCACATGTCTTGGAATGATCATATTATCAATATAGCTAAAAAACTTTCAAAAGTGTTGGGAAAATTGTACCAGTTTAAAAATATACTGCCCTGTCGTTTAAAATTGCTCATATATAAAGCTCTTTTTGAACCTCTTTTAAATTACTGTAGCTTGGTGTGGAGCACTACAAGCCAGTCCAACCTAAATTAATTACATATTCTTCAAAAAAAGGCTGTCCGCATAATATGAAATGTGTCTTTTGACACACACACTCCTCCTCTATTTAAAGAGCTGCATCTAACATCCATTCTTGATTCCTATGAGTTTACTCTCCTCAGACGATATAGATCCACCCTCCGATGTAATGAACCATTTTTTTACTTGTATTTCAAATTTAACTCTCATTTCTGACGTTAGGGAAAGGGACCGCTAGAAAATTCCATTAAATTGCACAAACTATGGGTTTCAAATGTTAAGCTATAATCTTCCGCTTGTCTTAAATAAAGTTGAAAAACAAAATTTGTCAAACATTGAAAAGCTACATCTAAATGAAATTCGAGAACTTTGTTTTCACAAATAAAAAGTAAATTGTCTTTGTGAGCTGTAAATACATCCGTTTTATATATTTTTGTTTCCTGTATACATCCAGTCACTAAATGCTGTCGTTCTTCGTTCTTTGTGTAAGAGGCCAAATCCTTCTCCTAGCAGCAAATAGAGTATAGAAGTGTATTCTTCTTCTTTTTTCTTTTTTCCCATGTCGCTGTTTGCTTGTTTTCCCCTGGTTGCTGTTGTTTTTAAGGCTGCAGAGGCCTTGTCAAGTCAAAACTGTTCTGACTTTTTGCCTCTGCAGCCCACATCACTATCTGATGATGATGTAAATAAGATTGATTGATTGATTGAAATGCTGCTTAAAAAGCTATGAAACCGACTGTCACATTACGACAATAAAAAATGTCCGTTCCAGCCCTTTTTTTTTTTCTTCTAAAGTTTAACATGCCCGGGGATCTCCGCATGTCTATTGTGCTGCCCCAGCTCGAACGCCGCTGGGCCAGCACATAATGCCACACCCTGTACATTCGATTCCAGTTCGTAAAGTTCATCACGCAACAACTTCCATATCCACAGCTTCAGCTGTCTTGCGCCATCGAAGCAGAAATAGAAAAAATAACCGCCCACCAAAAAAACGAAACAAGAGACTCTACAAGAACGCAAATGAAAGGTGTTTAACGACAGAGAAGCAGAATAGCAGCAATGAAAGCACAGAGATTGAGAGCAGGTTTGAATGAAGCCAGAGGGGAACCAACCGTAGAGCAGTCCACGGCGCATACGTCCCGGCACACGGCCCTCTTCGCGGTCGCGCTGGCGAAGCTGGTCCTCAACGGCCCTCCGTTCCGTCTCGGACATGGCGCTGTACTCCGAGTCGTCCAGAATGCGCCGGTCGTATGTGTCCAGCGCTGGAATGACTCGATAGTCGCTGAAGGGTAAAAAAAAAATAAAAAGAAATGGTCGAGGTGGATTGCAATAAAGTTGAGCTACCAATTGTGGACATCTCCGAAGGTCTGTGAATCGTTTCGCCAACCTTGTGTGCGATCACCAGCTTTTAAACACAATACTCCCACCGTTGGATGTTAACACAGTCCTAACAGTTGTTGTAAAATCAATCTCGTAGATCGTGAATTTCTGTGGCCAGCACTCTTTATGCTATTTCACCTAAAGTACAGAAGTTGACTTGGAGTTTTGACAGACAAGACATATTCCAAAGCAAGATATTTGTGTCACAATCTTTACCACTGAGGAGGACGTACTACAGAAAGCTATGACCTAAGCCAGTGGTTCTAATATAAAGAACCGCGGACCCACTGGGGGTCTGCAAAGTCATTTCTTATTTTATAACCCCCTTCCCGTTTCCCACTGGCATGGGGTGCCCCACCATATTGGTGGGTCCCCAAGGAGCCCCCAACACATCCACGCTTGAGAACCACTGACTTAGGGCTTGCTCCTTCCCAAGGATCACTAATGTGGTGCGCAGAGAATTCTTAGTGTTTGTTTCCGACGGTGGTTTTGACAACGAGAATCAGGAGATTGTCAATATTTTCATATTCGTGGATAAATGACAGGCACTGAGGAAACATGATAGGGGAGCAAGGCAATGGCATAGCCAGGATATTTTTTCTTTTCTTTCTTTGTGCAAGGTCAAGGGTAAGACTAGGGTTGTGCTCGAAAACACAAGGGACCCCAATTATTGTGCGTTGCCAGAGCAAAGTTGCACTCGGCACTAACGCGAGAAGAAAGCGGACGTGTAGCCTCACTCTTCCATGTTGTCTCCAAAGAGCTCCTCCCCATCCTCCTCCTCCTCCTCATGAGGCACGCCATCCTCCTCGTTGCCAGCTCCTCCGAGCAGCTCAGACTCGTCCTCGAAGGGGGGGAGGTCGCGACCCGGGGAAGAGGTCACGGGGTCAACGACCTCGTCGGGCTGCGAAGACAGGCGGCTGCTGTGGGAACGTCGGCCTTCGGACATCTTGCTCAACGTTTCCAAACTTCAAACTGAAAAAAACAAAAAAAAAAAGAGACAAAGGAAATGATTTTTCTTTACCGTAGCTAGAGCTTGGCATAGACACTTCATGCTCGTAAGGCGCGAAACACGAATCAGACTTTTGTTTACACTTGTTCCCCTTCTGCAGGGATTATTATCGTTGTTTACGCACGCTGGTTCTTGCAAAGAGTGAGGCCCATATTTCCTCTCCTTCTAGCACATTTTGCGTGACTGGACGGCCCCCTGCCAATTGTAACGAAACAAACGAGGACTATCCCCTGGTGGGGGACGATCTTCTTACCAAGGGTCGAACGCAGAAGAGCTGCGAACCTTGGAAAGTAGAGACACGGGGGAAAAGGCAAAAATGTAAAAGCGAGTAGCTGCCTCAACAATGTGTCACGGGAAGGCTCTGGGTACACCTGGTGTTTCGCGGTCCTTTTAACTTTTCGTCTCGTGACGTCCCCAACGTCAGGTGTTGTGAGGCACGTGGCGAGTACCGCCACTATACTCCAATTCACTTTTAAGTCTGACCGCAGGCAATTAGATGGAACCAATCAACCCCTTCAAAAGCTGCAAACTGCTGGTAGGTTAAGTCAGATTAAGAATTTTATGAATCAACCTTTGCAGGAGCTCGAGTTCGAAAGCATTCAGTAAATGGCATTTCCTAATGGCAGATTTCTGTTTTATTGTGGATGTATTGCTGTGTGCGCAGAAATAAATCAATAAATCTTAATGTGAATCACAAAAAGTAATGAGAAATGAGCTCTTTACACCTGGAAACAAAACAGAATCTAAAAAAATAGGTAAATTTACATTTATAAGACTTAGTCAATTTTCAAATGAAGTTCTTGCTGGAGTTTCAAGAAGCGTCTCGCAAAAAGAACTAAATTAAACCTTAAAAAAAAATAAAGATTAAAAATAATTGAGTTTCAAATAGTTTTGAAATAAAGAGCAATTCCTAAAGCTCGAAATGAAGTAAATAAAAAAAACTTAGATTTGTACAACATCAAGACAGATCCGAGAAATTTATCCAGGCATCAAGAGAAATTACCGTGCAGAGCATGGCCACAAAACGAGCAGGAAACTTCTAACAGTGATATTCAACCTCCTTAACAAAAAAGTGAAATTTCAATGAAGCCAAAGGGGGTTCTTCACTTAACCTTAATTATAACATTCTTAATTTTTTTATTTATTTCGAGACCCGATCAACCAGCAGAGGATCGCATTAAAGCCATTAAAGCTTCTTTGTTAGTTAAAGGGACAGAGGTCGAGCTGGTTGAGCGCCGACAACACCAAAAACTCATGATAATAAGTAATTAAGAGGACACCCGCGATAAAACGAGTTCCTACGCATACTACGACCTGAGCTAAGACGTTTACAATAAATTTGAAGCAGACTCGGATATGTTCAAAGCACTTACCAGCACAGCAAAGTTTACGAAAACGACGGTCAGCGACAGTGGCCGACAAAAAACGCGGGAAACTGGCGGACTGATACAAGGGCTAGTGCCGGTGGGAGAGTGGTTGAGTGTAGGGGTGTCGCGAACTTTTGTCGAACCAGATTTTTTGGTCGAACTTTCGGGGTTCGACTGGGTCGAACCGGTTCGACGAACCTTCGAACTTTTCACCAAAATCGACCGGTTCGACTTTGTGGACAGTGTGGCCAGACCTTAATACAAGCATGTGTAGGTTTGGCAAATTTTTTTTTATGCAAAGGGTTATTTTATATTGTGAACAACTGCAATTAAAAGAAACTAATTCTAATCAATGAAAAAGTTAATAACTTAATTTTTAGTACTGTATTAACTGAAATAGCCAATCAGCGCTGCACTTAATTAATCTTTTAGCCATTATCATTCAATCCGAAGCCAACTGGCCAGTCTGTCGCGCATGCGCACACGAGTCGAACCTCAATAGAAGGTTCGTCGAACTTTCCACTAAAAGTTCGAAAAAGTCGAACCTGGTCGAACTCGAACCGCGGCCGGTTCGCGACACTCCTAGTTGAGTGTATTGGTTTAGCACACTCACCCCTCGCACCTACCCCACCTACCCCAGCTTAGCCCAGCAGGCGGGCTCAGCCGGCTCAGCCAGCTCAGCTTCAGCGTTGCCCAGCTTGTAACCACGTGATTATAGCACAAATCCGCCAACTCCAAAACGACGACACTGAAAGGTTTTCGGCCATAAAGAGTCACGTTTGAGTTTGTGGGAACCGGGTCAAGCCGCCGGCCAGTGCGACAAGAAAAATAAACCCGAGTGAGAACGTGCAATCGTTAATATGAAAATATGAAAAGGACTGAAAAGTTTGAGTTAGTCACGGCCACTGGTCACGGCTAACGTTAGTCTCGGCACGGGCTGTCCGGAGTCTAAAAACATACCAGCCAAACCATAAAAATAAGTTGTCGCCAAAAATGAACAGTGGCGCGAACGCGGACCGCGGTCCTCATGTACAGAATAGCGGCAGTTTGAATGCGCAAATCTAGCAAAACTTAAGCAACAAAAAAAAAAAAAAAAAAAAAAAGAACCACGATTGCAGAGTTGTTGATTTGGCATAATGGGTAGGAGCTACTTTTCATTTCAAACGAAGGAGAGCAAGTCGTCTCCTTCGGTTGCAGAACTGCTTGTAGATCAACGAGGTGCTGCATGCACAAGCAGTACCCTCCCTCACTCACCACGACTCGCCATTCGTCGTTCGACGCGCCGGACGGCTGATTTGGTAACTGCAGTGTATTCTATGGGATACGTACGTTTCGAAGCGCAGCTTCTAGATGGCGTTCCACCGTAATCTATGGAACACGCAGTTCGTAAACGAAAACCTGGATGGCGCTTCAAACGACGGGAGGGAGACTGAAGTGAGTGAGGGGGACCACCCCCTTCTGCGGGAGTTCCACAACTGAGCTAATCTAGTAACGTTGCACAGCGGTTCCGGTGACGTCACGACGCCGCCTAATACCGATTGGCTTTGATTGAAGGCTAGTGGGTAGACCTCACAGCAAGCTGCCCTAAGGTCTACCCACTATCCTTCAATCACGGCTTGGCGTTCTTACATCACCACAACCCTTGCAAAGCAGCAGATGAATTTGCACTCCCCATAAAGAAACAAAATCTACGCCAAAGCTAAAACATCTGTGCTACCATCATCTTCACACTTTTAAAATCCTTATTCTCACTATGTATACACAAACTCAACTCTCCTACGTCACGCCGCGGTGGTGGCGCGTCGGGCGCACTTCCGGTCTGGGGTGGTGGGCAGAAGTCGCGGTGTGAGACATGCATTCCTGCGTTCTTCTGGGAGAAACCAGACAAAAAACCTGCCTTCTCGTCAAAATGTTGCGACGGGGCTGTACCAAGAGGTTTGAAGATCAGTTTTCATGTGTTTCTGCCCCCTCCGTTCGTCCGAGAACGTGGATAGTAGCCGTGACAAGGGCAAACCAGACGCTGTCGAACTACGATTGCTTGTGCGGGTAACACTTTGTGCTCGCCAGATGTAGTTGTTGTGTTCCAACATGAACGAGAGAAAACCGCCAAGATGTTCGGACCACTCGCGGGTTCAGTGCGTCTTCAAATTCACACGGCCGCCTGATCGTTCAAACTTGCGTCTGCTTTTTCGAACTTGTCTGCTTTTTGTCGTCTGCTCGTTCAAACAAAAGCGGCCCGTAGACAAAGCTTTGACCCGGTGATTGCAATAAGAAGTAATGGACCTTTTTCCAGTAAGCGTCTGCGCACGCGCACGCCCTTTCCACTTGACCTTGACCGCCCTTTCGCCATTTTTGGGGGGCACTGTTTTCTTGCGACACTAATCTGTTCCTATGGTTGCCCTCCATTTGTAGTAGGCGGCGAAACCGTCATGGGGCACTCCTTACTGGAAAAAGATCCATTGCAGGCCTCAAAAGACTTAAGTTGGCTCGGTGTAAACAGTAGATACAAGTTGTTGATCATTGGTACCAGTGACCATCACCGACTTGTTACGCTTGGTCTGTTCCCGCTTCCGATTTTCAGTATCGACGTTGATCATCGCCGCTACCTTCTACACTTTTGCAGCACGAGCGACGCTGCGACCGAAAATAGCTAGAAAAATCTCATCATGGTTTTGGCGTCCATTCTGCGGTGTTCATGCAAATGAATCGCCGCACGTCAAATTATTTATGCAAAGTTTAGCGGCGTAACGAACCTTGATAATTTCGCTCAGGCGATTAAAATGGCAAGACGTCGCTACGAGGACGTAGAATGGACAATTCCAATGCAAGAAAAGAGTATGCAGACTCACACAGACGCTGACGTGACATTCCAATGGTTAGTTGACGCGGAATGCAGTGCTTCTTGCCCGCACTCTGTGCATCTGTTGGAACTGTCGTCTGTTCTTTCAAACTTGTCTGCTTTTTGCTGTCAGCTCGTTCAAACGACAGTGGCCCGTAAACCAAACATTCACTCGGTAATTGCGATAAGAAGTGGAGGCCTCAAAACACTTTTAAAGGTTGGATGGTGTGAGTAGGCTATGTGTAAACAGTAGATACAAGAAGATGTTGATCGTTGTTACCAGTGGCCGTCACCGACTTGTAATGCTCGATTCTACTTGCGGTTATCAGTATCGACGTCCACCATCTCAGCTGCAATCCACGCTTTTGCAGCCCGAGTGACGTCATGACTGAAAATAGCGAGATCAACGTCATCGTGGGAGTCAGGATTTAGCGCCCATTCTACGGCATCCACGTGAAATGAGTTGCCGTGCCTCACATTATTCACGCAAAGTTTTGAGGTGTAACGAGCCTCGTTAATTTTGCCGAAGCCGCTCAAGTAGTCAGACATTGTTAGGAGGACGTAGAATCACAACTCCAACGCGAAAAAGAGCACGGGGACTCACACCGATGCCGACAACAATGCAATTCAGTGATTTGTTTATGAGCGACGAAAGCTTCTTGCCCACCGTCCACCGCGCATGCGCGGCGCCAGTGGCGTTTGCTAGGGGCGCTCCGGATTGTTTGTAAACATGAGTTGGTGTATAGTGAGAATAAGGATTTTAAGTGTGAAGATGATGGTAGCACAGGTGCTTTAAAGACTCCTATACTCCAATTTGATTTGTTGTTTCATGTTACATTTTTGCTGAGCTTGTATACTTGCAGCTCTTCACATAATCACCATCTTCATGTTTAGCAGCTGCTGTTATGTGCACTCCATTTATTTATTTGGCGTGGTTATCTGTAGTATTATTCCATAATAGCTCAGGAGATGCATGTCGGAAAAAACTACAAAGAAGGGTGGTAGAAAATATTGGGTGTTAGTAAGTGTTTTTATCACAGCAATAATAAACTCTGCAGATCATAGAATGCCCAGTCTCCATCCAAATGCAATGCCAGCAAAGAATTGGGGTCAGGTGGCAAAATTTCAGAACTTATTGGTATCCAATTAAAAAGTTATAAACGAGTTCAAAAAAATTTTTTAATGAGAAAATAGGGCCCATTCTTGGTAGCAGATGCAATTCCATGTATCCGAGGGCTTTGTTGACCGCCATTTCCTCCTGAAAAACAAACAAAAGAATTGTGAAGCCCTTCCACTTCACCGAAGGTGGAGGACCAGCAAAGCTGTTATTTTTATGACGTCTAGGACGATGCCCAGAGGACGACGTCTAGGACGACCTCGAGGATGCCACCTAGAGGACGACTTCTGTGACAATGACAAGAGGACCATGTCCAGGACGACTTACAGCACGACCTCAAGGACGAGTTCTAGGACGACCTCGAGGACGATGCCTAGAGGACAACGCCTAGGACGACCCCTCGGACAACTTCTAGGACGATCTCAAGGATGACTTCTAGGACAACCTGTAAGACGACCTCTCAAACTTCTCAAGGATGACCTCGAGGACGATGCCTAGAACAATTTCTCGGACGACCTCAAGGACGATGACTAGAGATGATAACAAGGGATCAGGACCTATCTAATAATGCCAAGGAAGGCTGACTCACGCGATTGCCCCCTCTTTTTATTTTTATTTATTCATACTTGCCTCGACCAATGGGGAGTTTTCTGTCAACATCCGTGGACATATTTTTCCCAGGTCCTAGTGCATAACAGCTTTGCTGTAAAAACTTTCAGCCTTTCCACTTTGGTGAAGGAAGAGCAGCAGAGCTGTAACACCTGTTCTAAGTGGTGGCTTTCCAGGCGAGCGATCTGCTCTCCTTTCGCAAGAGAATCTAAAGCGCTCGACGTAGTGTAACTTCAGGCGAAGCGGCCTCAAGGCGGTTACGAAACCATTCGCGCTGCTACGCACTTCGCCGCTCATTCCGTTCCCGCGCTTCTTCCCCCGAAGAAATGAAGAAATGTTGCCGCAATCTGTGAAACCGGCAAACACAACACTCTCGACAGCTACCGCCATCTATGAGCGACGGCGGCAACCAGAGTTTTGTGTCGACATTTCTTTGCGGGGGACACGATCCTCGGGAAGCTAGCCCCTAACAGCTCAGCTGCAAAAAAAAATTGTTTGGACATAGACGGCGTTCAGCAATGCATAGACGCCTTGCACACATGCCAGATTGCAGCCGCCATTGCTGTCCTTCTCTTGTCTTGGCGAAATACAAAGCCACTGAGGTAGGCATTGACAAGCCTCCATAAAGGCCGATGCTGGGGAGAGGGACACAGTAGAATCTAAAATGGCAATAACCTGTCCTGCTGTGGTAATGATAGAGCAAAGTGATCAAAATGAGAGGAAACAAGAACTGAAAGTTAGTTATTGCAGCGCCCATGCACAGCTGCTGCAAAGTGTCTGTAGTTTATTTTCACAACGAGAAAAGCAAGGTTTTTTTCCCCCTAAACACCCGACACAATGCCACAAACAAAAACGGTGGGTTTATTCGTTCATTTATTTGTCCAATACACCCTCGTTACCTGAAGGCACTTCAGAGCAAATACATTGGCAAAATAGTTGGTAAATCTTTAACAAATCAACAATAATAAAGCAATAGTAACAAACAAACAAACACGTCATGGATCGCTGCGAAAAATGTTAGCGAAATACAGCATTTCTGAACAAGATAAGGTTTGTGTTCGTTAGCAATACACTCGGGGACGTGGTTCCATATACTTTGGCCATGTGAGGTGGGAAAGATGAGTGAAATGTGGCGGTTAACGAGTTTTGAGGAAATTCCCACTACATACCGATTGATGTATGTAGTGGAGCGATGACATCTAAAAGGGGCATTAAGCTATTGTTTGAATGCATAAAATGGGATTACGAAAATAAATTTCTCGAAATACTAGACATACCATATTTATCGGTCTGTAAACTGTACCCCTCTCCCCCTATAAATTGCCGTTTTCAGAAAAAGTTTGATATAAGAGTTGCACCTGTGTTTGTATAGTCAGCAGGGTAAAACGAGTGAAAAGCCCGCATACGTGTGCTGTGATTGCAATATATGTGCAAGCGAGAGCAATCAATATTATTGTCAACGAATCGAATGAGAAATATAACCCCCGTGGCAAACTTTCGCAATTAAGGTACATTCTTATAGAAAATAATGCATGTAAGTCATGCCATTGTATAAAACGTACCAACAAAAATTTGGAAAGAAAAAAATGTGGTTTACAAACTGGAAACTATGGTAGGTGCCACACTAGTTTTTGTCAATGTTACACTGGCAGCGTGCTATAAACATTAAATAGAACTAAAATGGACTGTTCTATATTGGATGAATTCCTGATATAGGAACCACCTTCCCCACTTCATAATCTGAGGGTGAACAACTTAAGTGACTGCTCCAATAATTTAGTAGAATAAAAAAAATATATATCTTAAATTCTTAAAAAAAAGAGAAAGCTGGAATAATTTTGTTGATTTTTATTGAAGAGGACAGTTTTGGTGTATATATATAATCATAATTATACCAACAGGATTAGCAAAAATAGCATCCATTTGTAAACAACAGGCACAGTCCACTGGTACTAACTTACTAGGTCTCTAACAATAGAAAAAGTTTCAATAAACATACAATTGTTTAACTTGTTGGCACATTCCACGCTGGACACGCAAAACCCTCCAAGTCTTGAATAAAACTGAAAGACATTTCGTCGTTGACAATATTCCGAAATTTCCTGGGATTATATTTTCAGCATGTCCCGGAGGCCGGACATGAAAAAATTGATCTTGCATCGTCAACTGCTCTTTCATCCACTTCTAGGGAACACGGATATGCGGCCCAGCAATGCTCAGAGGCGGAAAACTTGGCAGCATGGCACAAACCCTTTTCTACAGAAACTATCTCTAATAGGGCTGCTTTTGAATTCTTAATGTTAGTTTCAAACAACAGAAAACTGTTAAACTTAGCGGGCAAGTTTTCCCGCTATATATATACTGAGAAAATGATATATTGCCGACAAAATTAACAAACATCCATAGACACCTATATACAGACAGACTGAGCAGAAACATTCTGTGTGATCCTGGTTATATGCAGGATTAAAATGTTAACAATTCATTATAATTCAACAGTCATTTCAGGGTGCTCGAAATCCCCAGTGATTGAGCATTTTCAAATGTGTTAGCTGCCACTCTGACTACAATGCTGTAAATAAAATCACTAGATTACACCCCAAAGGAAAACAAGAAAAACAGCACCGCATGAGCAAATATACGCGAAACAGTACAAAAAGAAATGCCGTACAACAAACGTAGTACAACATCAGTTAAAAAGGCTGCACAACAAAAAGAAAAAGGTAATGGTGCAAGACCAAACAGTGATGACAGTGCAGCCTGCTACGACACTGAAAAGCAAGGGTATACTAGATAACAAAAATAATTTAACAGTTGATAAGAGCAGGTCTAGGAACAAAGAAACAGTGTCCCAGCTCAACAATATGTTAGGGCAGTATGTTCCAGTCGGATACTGTGCGTGGAAGAAAACGAGTATTTGAATAAGTCTACCCAAAAGAGGCTAATTTGATAATCGTTGTTGGACACGTTAATTGAGTCCTTGTTCATTTCAAACACTTTAGGCACTTATCCTGTGGTACCTTTTGAGAGTATTAGTAAATTGTTCCGATAACCCGCCAACGCCTTGGCACATGCATCGCATCACTGTTGAGAATCCTTATCGGAGGCATTGGAACGATTTACTAAAACTCCCGTTTATGCACACGCTGATGATTGCGAAAAGAGTATTGAGGTGGGCTATCTTCCACTCAGATGACAATAGTGTTAACCATAAAGAAGTAAAGAAATAGTTTGAAACATTCAGTTTGCTGGGAACTATGTGCAAACGCATTCGGAGCAGCTTCTCAAGTGATTATAGTCCATCTTTAAAAACTTCCACGACATTGTCAGAATAAGTTATGAGTATTGGCAGAGTCACACCTAAGCAGCTTCTTGAAAAAAAAAACTCTTTATCCTCCGACAGGCTCCTTGGATTAGTTTTTTATCTTTCGATTAAACTCTTGGATCAGTTATTTCATCCTCCAATAGAATTCTTGGATTAGTTCAGGGTAATTTAGTATTGTAACAGAAAACTGAATAAATGTTCTATAACATCTTCATTATCTTCTCTCACCATTTTGTAACCAACTTTTTGGAAAACCGTCGTCTACATTCTCTGCTTCTGTCATATTTAATTTCTCCTTGCAGTCCAAACTACTTCTCTGGGAATCACAATATTTACTAGTTCATTACCTAATTCAATCTCAAAAAATTAATTCTGCAATTCAACATTTATAAAGAGACAGTAAACGGCCTGATTCACCCTTGTAATCTATCAATAACTTCGGTTGTTTCTTGCCTCAAAATATAATTGATTTGTTTCAACACTTCAATCAGCCACAAATTTAAACACATCTCTGTAACAGGCTAACTTAATCCAACCACAGTGTACAGTCAAACGCCTTTATAATGAAGTCTGCGGGGCCGGCAAAGTTTTTCGTAGCAGCTAACTTTGTTGAAGTTGAGCGCGAAAAATCGTTCACGCGAAACTGAATTTGTGCTATCGCATTTTAATTAGCTGCGTGATATTCGAGGCGTTTTAGGAAAAACAATTTTGACTTATTAAAACGGAAAATGGTGGCCGAGTATGCTAGCACATCGAACCCTGGAACATGTGAGGCAAAAGTTCGCACAGCAGAATCCAGGCATCTTAAATTTGTTAGTTTGCAATTCTGTGTCCAGATGGTGCTACGTGACTATGGTGACTACATTGCTGCATACAGGCTTTCTATACAGCAACAGCAACGTAGTCATGTAGCGCCATCCAGACACAAGGCTGCACACTAACAAATTATTTAGACCCAAAACAGAGAGTGCACAGCGCAGTTGCACTTCCAGTCATTGCCACTCCCGCAGTATTCATCTTTTCTCAGCGCGTCACTTGAGAGCAACAATTAATGTGATATCAATTACTTTTCACCTAGACAATTCATGATACCGCTTTTTTTTGCTTTTGTTAAACAGGAATTCGTTGTAGCAGTCAGAGCAACACACTGAGCCCGCAGGAGATTGGCCGGGACTTTATTTTAATTCATTAATGGGGTGTTTTCATAGTAGAGGCATTCATTATAAAGGTGTTTGAGTGTATAACTGCTAACTTTAAAGAAGTTACTAGAGCAGCTTAGAGAACAGCATTCGCAAGTTAGCACATTTCTCTTAAGACTCGCCATCGTCAACAAGCTAGAGTGTTAAACTTTTCTTTTGATAAACTAGATTTATGGGCTATACTTTTTTCATGGTCTAGATCACCACTTGACTTCCTACACATCACTTTATAAATTGCCTTATTGGTCACAACAGCTCCAGCGTTCTTGTACGCTTTTCTAATGCGATGTAAATGTTTCGGCAGCAGCTCCTCCCCTTGTTCCAAGACTTTCTTCAACACAAAATACAGCTCATTGAGTAAACGACGATCCTTTGCAACGATTCTAATCGTCCCGTAAGGATTCATGTCGGCTCCAAGCTGCTCATTTTTGAGCCCGCTATTCACCAGTATTACGACTTCTACCTTCTTGATAAAAATGCTCACGGCCATACTTATCTTCTCAGTATTTGTGCTCGTGTAATCAAGAACTACGACGTCGTTCTTTGATATCCGGTTCAGGACGTCCTTCATGCTAATGGATTCGGGGCCGCAGGCTGCGCAGTAGCTCAGGTCAACATACCTCACCGTGGCGTCACCGCGATGCTGCTGCGTGCTACCTTGTAAGCCTAACAAAGTGAAGATGTCGCTCACTGTTTCGATTGCTTCCTTTGTCTCGAAAAAACATTTTTCGGCATACGCTCGAGGGTTAAAACCCGACTGTCGCAAATGGTATATTGACAGAAATTGAGCCAGGTTAATTGCCCTCATGCCGGTGGCGACCGTGAGCTTTTTAGAATAAAAAGCTGGAGCGCCACACACTTCGCAATCGCTGTCGCTTCCGCACCCGTCCTGAGCTTCTTGGCAGCCACTATTTCTGATGAATTCCAAGTTTAGCTTCTCGAGTGTGCCGTACAAACCAGTCAGCCTACGTGCATCCATAGCTTCGGGTATCCCCCTTACGTCCAAGGCTAATACGACATACTGCATAACACGCCAAAATACAAAGTCTCTCCTAATTTGCGGATTTTCTTCCTCAACCGAAAATTTGTGCAATGAGATCTTGTTGTAGTCTTCTTCGACCACATTTAAGACCAGTCTTTCGCAATACGACAATTGTGCCAGGAGCTTTATGAGAGGGTTACCGAGGTTTGGTTGAGACCGATCCAATTCTTCAGATACGTAATTTGCGAGTAAATCAATGTGCTTTTCTCTCCTAATAATGTGAGCGGATACTCTCCTTCCCGTATAATCACCAACTTTGGTTAATATCTGAAATAAAGCTTCGTTTTCCGACCACATACTCACAAGTTGTGACTTTTCGTTGCTTTTCTTCCGATCGTTATACTTTGCGACTTCTTCATTATGGTTCTTAATCTGCACTGCATCTAAATTTAATAGGAACTTCAAATTAAAAAGCGGCACTAAAACCCTATCGTTTAATTCAATCAGGCTCTTAACTAACACTTCCGTATAAATTTCTGGAACGATTCCAATATTAATCCTAAAGCTAGTCCTCGTTTGTGCGACGCTTGGAATATTGTGACCAAAACTTGACCTAATGACTAATTCAACAGGAATATTATCTAATTGAGCAATCTTGTTAGTTATAGCAACAAAATAAGCTATTGCAATGTTGTACAAGCTACGCGTTTCCTTGGGAACATTGTTGAATTCCTCTATCTTCACCAGAATACAAGGATACTCATTTGCAAAATACACTTCCATTTTTTTATCTGCCACTTCCCTCTTGTTGAAAAGATTTTCAACCCTCACACAAACAGATTTCTTATACGCAAGCAACAAATCGTACAGAAAAGCAGGCTCGTAGACCAGTCTCGGTGCCTCCGGCGTTGCGTGAAATATCTCGCTGTACTGCGTACGTTGCCACGGGCTGTGGAAAGTACCGGCGCTGACCGACGTGGCGTGGGGTGCGTTTGTGTAATGGTTATGGTAGTCTTTCGATTTCAAGTTTGATAACCTATCGCAGTCGTCGTCACTGGCCGTTGAACGGAAGTACGTACCCCAGTACTCTGGGTCCGACATTTCAAACGCACTGGTTTCACTGAACCTGGTTTTGTATTCAGATCTCGGGAAGCATTCACTTCCGTACTCGTCATCGTCCATGGCGAGGAAGCTTGTACGGAGCGGCGCTAGGGCTGCGTCGACTTGGTGACATCTCGGGCGACACTGTCAACCAGAAAAGAACCAATCAGATTGAACCGTTTTCCTTGCACAAGAACAAAGAAACATTTCAAGTAACCTGGACCGAACAATGCTCTTTGGGTCACTTTCCCCGACAGTAACTGAGCTGGTTAAAGGCGGACATACACTTTGCACTTTTCATTTTTTCTCATTCCCTCCTTTCACATGCCCTCTCCACCTTTCAACCTTGCCCCGACATGGCTCCCTTCACAGTTTTGGGAAGGAGGGCACCAAGAGGATTATCTTCCTTGCGGAAAACCGATCGGTTGTATGTCAAACCTTTAAAGCACTCAGCAGCCTGCCAGAGTTTGTGTTGCGAAAATGATTTGCGCCCTGGTCGTACTTGTACTGCAGATGTTTCGCTGTATACCTTGGACATTCCCACGTCCAAGATTAGGTTTTTTGGACGATGGCTTTTTAAATGTGTTTGCATTTATTGCCCTAGTCCATGCAGCTGTCTTTGGTTTGGTCTAGACCGGACCGTGGACCGCGGGGCAGGAACCGCAAAAGCGCGGTTCAGCCCCGCTTTTGCTCTATGCGTTCGGTCATTATGTCCACTTTTCCTCTTATTTAGAAAGGCAAGAGTCTTCTCGCGCGCTTCCAATGACGCGGCACTGTTGACGCGCCTCCTCTAAAAGCTGTGATGGCTGCATACGAAACTGCCGACGCCCGGGAGGATAGACTGGCTCTCCCAAGACAACGAACCCCTGCACTAAATGCTAATGCACTTCATCGAGAAGCAGCGTAACGACAACAGCAGTTTCGGCATCTTTTTTGTTTATTTTTATACTATAATTGTGCTTGACAGATAATATTTTTTTTCTTATATTCCAGTGATGTTTTACGAATGCTTCTTCATATACTAGTTTTATGTTATAGTCGGCGACAGGTTAAGAGTTCGGGATGGAGGATGGAGGAGGAGGATTGTTCGCTCCGCTGTAGTGGAAAGAGGTGGGAGGAGCTTCCTCCAAACCCTTAACCTGGCCCCGCCTATAGTTGTGTTTGATAGATATCTTTTTTCGTTATAGTGCAGTCATATGTTACTAGTGTTCCTTCGTAAAACCCACCCCCTGCTGTAGTGTTCACGGCGATGCAGGTTTCTTTGTAAATAAAATGTTCAACAAGAGCCCGAAACTTTCATGCTGACACTCGAATCTATTGATGTCTGGAAACTTTGTGTCTGGTGCATCCATTCATCTGTGGCCAGGGATGCATGCTGACCACAGTTGGCAGAGGAGAAATGTTGCTACCATAATACCCCGAGAGATAGCCCACCCAAAATCGAGAGCAAATCATATGAAAATGAAGAGTAGGCAAACTTTCAACGCGCAACAAAAAAAAATGATTTTTTTGTTTGTATTTTCTATTTTGCCAAGCTTGTTATCACATTGGAGGGCGACGAAACGTAGACGACAGTCCTTGCCAGTCAGCAATGTTTGCTTGTTTCCCATTGCAGTTAACTAACCTCGTTTCGACCGAGGTCACCACTGGCCCCAGCGCTGCAAAGATGCTCACTAGAAGTGGTAAGTCATGCCAAAAATAGGGGCTGGGTTATCTCTCATGGTGGGTCGTCTTGGGATACTACGGCAGTAACTTTTATTAATGAATGAAATGGCAGGCATTCTTAACAAAGATATTTCTGAGGAGGAGTTGCCTGAATGGTGTAATATTCAGGTGCAAAGACTCGCAAAATAGGCAGAGAGATGGCCGATTTACCCGAACGATCGGCGTGCCGCTCACCAACTAGAGCATTGCCAAACTACAGCATTACAAAAGTTGCCTCAGTCAACTTACTTTGTGATTGAGGCTTATTTTCTTCCAACTTATCGTCGGGAACCATTTTTCTTGGAGCCATATTTGCCGAGACCATTTATTCCGGACCCTATTGTCGGTGTCATTTGTTCTTGTGCCTCCACATCTGGCATTAAACACGAAATTAGTTGCACTATGCACATGCAGCACATGCTGAAAAGCAACTAGTAGGCAGGCTTTGTCCTTCGTTTCCCCAAACGCTTCGTCGTTTGGGGAGAAGCTGGGCATTCAAGGTGAGGAAGAGGGCACAGAGCAGCAGCAGCAGCAGTTGTGCAGATGCCATCTGCGGTTTAGTGGCAACCTTAGTCGTGAATTTGTACGGTTTGTAAGCGTGCAGGGGGCAGGCATGGGTTGAGGCACCAAGGAATTGAAGAGCAACTACGTACAGTAAATTTTAAAGCACATTGTGTCACTCACTCACCTTAGAATTATGGAAGAATCTCCCCTCATTCCTGAAGTGACATGGACAGGATATAGTGAAAAGGGGAAGAATGTAAAGGGATATTAGTGAAGAGGCAGGACCAGGGAAGAGGGAAAGCAAAAGGGAAACACCTACGGTTGAAAAGTTTGGGGGATTGCACACAGCACACAGCACAGCAGGGAAATATTTGAGGAGGGAAAATTCGAGGCGGAAATAACTGTCATTAGGACATTAATGGTGACTTGACTGGTGGGTTCACAGATATAATGGGGAGGATGTTATGGGAGCTCTGCAATGTACTGCGATGCCCTCGATCTAGTACAGGTTAATGCCCAAGTAAAATGTAAAGGGGAGAGTGACGTGGGAAAGAGGTAACTTGCACTCAACAAATGACTACTGCATAATGTCTCACAAGCTGTACGTAACAGGCTAGGAGGCATGGGAATAGATAAAAAAGATACAAAAACCTAGAGGATTAAAATAAAATGTGATACTTTGACAACAGAACCACAAACCAGGTGTAATTTATGTTGAGCTACAGGAGTTTTCTGAAGAAAGCTATATATATCCAGGTCACCGGAGGAAGAATGGACATTGATGATTTAGTAGAAATTTTTTTTGAAGTGGGAGCAATAGAAGCGCCAAACCAAACCAGAAAGAAAAAGAAGGCAAAAACACAAACCAAAAAGAAGTAAGAAAGCCGAAGAAGCCATCACACAGTGCCAAAGGTAGGATTGTGCGAATATTCAAATTTACGAATAGTAGTTTTGAATAATACAACATTCAATATTCACTTCAAGATGAACTGCAACATTCTTGACTGCAGTAGGTTAGCCCCCTTGAGTGCGCTTTTTACCAAACGCCGGTACACTGCAGAGAAGCAACACCCACGGAGCTCGCACTTGCGGGTGTTGCTTTGCCGCAGTGCACAGGTGCTCGATGAGAAGCGCACTCAACGGGGCTAATTTGCTGTGATCACCATTTCGAAAAGTCCAAATATTGCAGCCGCGCGCTTAGGAGGAAAGTATACTTTCAAAGCGGGATGGTGCACACATGCACCTAGTACATTTAAAAACACAAACTTTCTGAATGTTGATATCAACACTACAGTAACTTTCAAAATTAAACCGTGGCAAAATTATATACATGTTAGGCAGAGATGTCCTGACAACCTGCATTCATTATTTGTGGTTGTCTTTTTTTTTTTTTGTCTTTTCTTCTTAAATTAAAAATTTTAGGAAGGATATTTGAAAATAGCAAAGAGGTTTATAAATCACCTCCATTTGGTATAGCTGGTCATCTATATAGCTTTAATTTGATGCCAAATGCGTCATTTGGTAGCCATCCCAATGTAGAGATCAGACTTTCTAGGTCACAGTCCACACATATATGGTTGGACTAAATGTTAATGAAGAAATTATTAAGCGGAATCGTGGGAACAACCTTCAAGAATTCAGCTGGGTTTTCGTTTAAAATTTAAGCATGGTGCAGTAGTGAAAGGCTGGGAGAAACTATTAGATTAGAAAATATTTGGCCAAAACCACTACTCGCTTCGAATTCGCTTCGAGCTTAAAATCCACTATTCGCACAATCTTGATCAAGAGGCATTTAGAGAATGCAGATTAGTAAATAAAAGAGGCAGCTGAGGTAACGCTGAAACAGCAAAGCGACAGGCTTGCCACTCTGGACAAGTGAGGAAAGAATAAACCGACACTTAGATCCCGAACACCGTTTGTGGAGCGGCATATGGCCTGTGACACATTAGGTGAGGTCACATAAAATGTGTACAACATGGTAGTGGCAGAGGGAGGGCTGTGCAAAGGAGGTGGTTCATTTCTGTGCAAAGAACAGACCCCTCTATTATGCAGAATGTGCTTGTTATGTTAATGCTGTGTCCTAGCATGGAGACATAAATGCTTGCATTGGGGAATCTTCGTACTAACACGGCACGAGCGTATAAGAATTCTCCCTAGTCTGCGTGATGACGGATTACGCCATCAAAGCCTAAGATGTAGTGTTGTGCAAATATTCTAATAGTAGTTTCGAATAATACGCTATTTGGTATTCGCTTCGAGGTGAATTGCCATATTCATTCATCTCGATCGTGGTGGGTTAGCCCCGTTGAGTGCGCTTCTCACCAAGCATCGGTGCACTCCGGGAAAGCAATATCCGCAGAGCTCATGGGCTCTACAAGTACTATTGCTTCTCCGCAGTGCACCAGTGCTCTGTGAGAAGTGCACTCAACGGGTCTAAACCGCCGCAATTATGCGAGAGTATGTGTTAGGCAGCGATGTTTGACAGCCCGCATTCATAATTCCCGGTAGTTTTGTTTTTATTTTATCAATCTTGGAATAGAAGAAAGAATATTTGCATATGCCGAGCAGATTTATAAATCCCCTGGATTATAAATAACAAATATATTGTTTACACGCCACAGTTCCTAGAGTAGTTGTGTTAAAGTAACTGAGCTTAGAAGTGGACAATTAAAAGATTGGGAACCACCTTCACGCAAGTTCATCTGAATTTTCGTTCAAGCAGGGTGCAGAGTAGTGAAAGACTTCGAGAAACTCTATTCAATATTCTATTAGACAATATTCGACCAAAACCACTTTCCTTCAAACTCAAAATCCACTATTCGCTCATGGCTACTTGAATCTGCACAAAGTGGGCATGGTGGGAAGGTAGGCAAAAGGGATTTTGTTGGTAAACGCCGAACGAATTCGTTCTGCCAACAGGGCAGTAATTGTTGGAAGGCTTGCAAGAAAAGATAAGGAAAGGAGGTGGTCGGCAGACGACGACCTCTCTCACCTGCTCTCTCTTTACGGCGAAGGGGCCCACACTCCGGCACTCGGGACAGGGCCCCGGCTCGAACCCCCAGTTCCGCAACTCGACGAAGGGCCCCAGGACATGGCCGCACTTGACGCAGATGTACTTGATCAGGAACAGTAGCAGCAGGGTTCCCGTCACGTTCGTCGTCACACCAGCCGTCCGGACCGACTGATTCGGGTCCAACCGGCTACGTGAATCAAAGCAGATATTTTTTTATAAAAATGCACAAATGCACCTTACATGACTGGCTCCTATGCGGTACGCAATTTCGTCTGCTTCCTGCACAGGGGTTGCAATGACGTCAGAATGCCGAGCTCTCGTTGGTCAATTGAGAAAAAATAGTGGGCAGACCTCGAGGCATCTAACATTGAGGTCTACCCACCACCCTCTTAATCAAAGCCAATCAAAGCTCGACGTCGTTCTGACGTCACTGCAACTCCTGCGCAAAAAGCAGATGACTTGGTCTCCACACACTCTCTTTCACTTTAAATCAGACCACAGCCGACTCCACGACCCGAAGGAGCCGACGGAGCGGCGCCAAAAGTGCATTGTCATGGCACCTGTTGTCTTCGCGGGTTTCCCGTCACCCACCAAATGAATTGCGCGAAGAAAAAAAAAAACCTACGGGTCGCGGTACATTTACTGTGCACGATTGGTTTATTTCCCGATAGCAAACAAAGACAACGAGTGTCGTGACGACTCACTTTTGGCGCCGCTCGGTCACCTCTGTCGAATCGTAGCGTCGGCTGCGGTCGAACTCGAAGTGAAACGGAGCACGGCAGATTCCCGTAACATACTACTGTCGTGCAGGAGCGTCGGACGAAAATTCGCCGGTATAAGGAAGCATTGGGAGAAAGTGGGGAAGCGCTTGGTTTCGAACCGGGGTCTTTCCGGTCGTGAATTCTACATCAGACCAGTGACGCCTACGGCCCACGTGGGAAAAGACGGAATGTTGCCACAAGGCAGCAAGCACGCATGTGCATGTGGCAGGAGAGAGTGCAGGAGGCAAGGGGGCAGCGGAACAAGCACTCGATTCGGAGGAAATGGGGAGACGTAATGAGAAGGTGGAAGCCGGCAGATGTGGACGGAAGAGACACAAACTTTGCATCCCTTCCTGCTGGAGCGAAACGTCAGTTTGACCCCAAAACATAATGCCGCTTTTGTCCCCGCTATAGAGGGGGAAATTAACCCGAGGTCTTCAACGAGCTCCACGCAGCGGTAACTACAAGAATACCTGCTGCTACAACCCATCCATGGCGAAATGAGTAGGAGCGAGGATACGGAACTCGTCAAGTCCTAACAACCGAGTCTGCATTCCAAGTTTTGGCTCCGCACGCTGGCAAGCTCGACGTACCGTCGCTGAAAGGCAGTGTTCATCTCGCGCGGAACAAAATACATACCTGCCAACCTGCGGACTTTCGAATTCGTAAAAATCCCGCGGCCGCGCGGGGCGTGTGTTTACGCGAAGCGATCTGCACCTTAATGTCAGCCTCGCCACTGTGCGAAACGCTTACATCACACGTGCACGTGCTAAAGAATCCAAACTCCTCTCCCTTTTTGGTCGGCATGAAGCACGAGAATTCCGACGTGTAGGATCGGGGTTTGCCATTGCGCTGCAAAGCCACCGCGACCAGGGGAGTGCTACTATTACACGTGCAACAGACACACAGACGCCGCTTTGCTCGCCTCGAAACTGGCCGAAACAGAGAGGCCCAAACACGTCTGAACAGTCTGAACATGCCGAACCAAAGTGTGCCGCCCAAGAAGGCTATAAGTACTAGGAGGGGGCACGTTGCAATATCGGTGAAGCCTAGTCATAAAAAGTTTAAACAATATTGTGCCCAGCGTGACCGCAGATCTCTCTCGCGATTGGTGCGCGTGACATGTCACGTGCGAGATGGATGGTTGATTGTAGGAGGATTCCTTGCAGGCTTGCGCGCGCTCCGTCCGGTAGGTTTTATCAGATTGAAGGCTAGACGAAGGCTAGCTATGGTCACGCGATGTGGTCATGTTGGGCTGATAAGTGAGGAGAGTAAGGAGGAAAATGAGAAAGAAACGAGGAGTCAAGGGAGCATGGCTTGTGGAGGTTACGCGGCTGACGTCATGCCCTCTCCTACCCTTCTGTCCTCGTTGGCGCCGCCAAACCCACGAATAAGGGTTTTAGGCTTTGGATATTGGATTTGGATCCGCGGCCACCCGATAGACGAATAGTAAAAACCACGACGCTGCCATAAACGGTACCTATCGCCCTCTTGTGGCAGTGCAAGATACCGCCAACAACAGTTTTACAAATAAAGTAAAAAAAAAAAATTTATATATCTTTTTTTTTGTAAAATTTGAAGCAAGATTTGTAAAATTGGAAAATTAGTCCCAATTCATACATTTTACGAAAAATTCGGAGGAGTTGGCAGGTATGAAAATAGATGAACGGACCTGAGGCTGCATATTTCCTCGATGAGGGGCAGGTCGGTGATACGGACGCGGATCTCCCCGGTGATCCGCTCGTACTGCGGGAACATCCCCAGGACAATGTCCTTGGCGGCTTCATCCAGGATTACCAGCACTTCTGAGGGCGCCTCCGGCAGGAAGTAGGCCACCATCTGATCTGCTGTTGCCAGCGTGGTGTAACTCACCTCCAGGCTGTGCCCGTTCCCTGGACGACGGAGAGGAGGCGGTGTCGTAAGCCAAAGGCAGCGCTTCAAAAATGAAAAATAAAAGTAGCTTTCGCGACAGCAACGGGCCCTTTTCGACGATGTGTGTCCTCCGGTGGGGTGCTGCGTCGATTATCCAATGCCAGCTATGCTTTGGGAATTCAAATGTGCATGGACATGAGTGCCGCATCATACTCCGTTCACCACTAAGCTGACAGTGCAGTGGAAGCTACATGTTCGGTGGACCACTCGCATGCCTATCTTTCGCCACATGATCACACTCCCGCCTACACCCCTGCGTGGAGAGTGGGTCAGGTGATGAGAGGGAAGAGGTTGGCTGGTTCAATGAACGCATAGCTCACATTGCACTGTTCGGCGCGTACTCGCGCCGAACACTGCACTCTGTGCATTGGGCAGAAGTGCCAAATGCATTCGGCACAAGTGCCGTGTCAGCGCTCAATGCAAACACAGATCCAGTCACATGATTTGAGTAGAAAGCCATGCCCGAAATATGGCGGCCTCCAGTGCTGCCCGATGAGGTTTTGTAAAGGGTCTATTGGCGACGTGTGGCCCATGTGCCACCGCCGCAAGTGGCGAGTGTGGCAAGAACGCCAAACTTGAGACCCAACATTAGAATCAATGAATGAGAAGAGCAGAGATCAAGTGATGTGAGATTTAGTACAAATAGCGTTTGAGAAAAATGACCTCAGCTTCAAGCGTTGTTCTCTGGGCGTTTTATTTTCCGAAGAGAGAGCTTCATGAATGCCGGACTATTTAAGAACTAGGAAGCCCCAGCGGCAGCATTCTTGTCTAGAGCTAGGTGAACATGCCTCACCTAGAGTAGCTGCGGAGAGGGTCTGCAGGGCGTCCAGAAAGTTCTTTCCACCACTCGTAAAATCTTTTGTATATTTCCACTCCTTATATACGTAAAGTTATTTGCTCCCCATCACCAACTAACTCGACCTCACCATCATTACCCAAGTCACCGGGAGTCCGCGGCGCCTCACTAAGAAAAGGGCCATCATCAACATTTACTGTATAATCTTCCAAAAGGAAACAAACAAAAACGCACCACGCAGATATCATCAATGCTATGTCCCTTCTCAATGCCAATGGTGATGACAATGTCCCTGAGGTGTCGTCATCACCGTTGCACATGGCCTGTTCCGAAAAATCGTTCAGCTTGAAATGGCTTTTTTTGGATTAGAGAAAGCCCATTATTAATTCAACGATGCCGGTCGTTCGCTGCCTCGTTCTTTCCCAGGGAACCAGTTGAAGCGAGCTACGGACCGCACCGGCCGCGGATGCGGAGGCAGTTGTCCTCACCTTCACACATTTGTTCGATCTTCTCCTTGTAAAGATTGTGGCCCTGCTCGTCCACGTAGGTGCGGAGGAAATTCTTGAAGCGGTTGTAGATTTCTGTCTTGGGCCCCAGCTGGGTGACCCACTCCTGGACCGTGTGGCCTTTCAAGTCCTCCAGGTTCTCTATGCTCTCCACCGTCTGCGGACATCGTGGCCAGCCGTGAGAGACCGGGCAATGGACTAGACTAGCCAACAAGCGATGCCTTTAGTGCGTTTTTCCTAATGAGACACATGACCTAGAAGTGAAGCATAAACTTGTCAATTATACAGGGTGTCTAATTTTAATTCAAACAGATAAAAAAAAAAGAGGGTGAAAGTGGGACGAGCGTTGTCTTCCCCATGTATTACCAGGCTCGGTGGACGTTGACTTCTGGGATAATCGCAATGCGAAGTTGACTAGCTGACTGATTTTCGTTAATGAAGTTTTTCATTATTGGTTTCAGGAATCATGTTGGAATTGCAGTATTGATGGAAATTACTATTAGAGGACAAGCCAATTTAAAGAATTTACAAGAAGGTAATGTTTTTTAAAGATATTATAGGTTTTTGTCTCCCGATTTATAAAAATGAAAGACGCTTACAATTCCCTGTAATGCGCGTGCAGCTCTTGAGGAAGAGGAAGGGAGCGTATTGAGGGGAGGCAGAGCCGTATATGTAGAGAGTTTGGCCATTCGTTGGGAAGTTTAGGAGACAAATGAGGAGGCCCCATTGGCCGAAAGCGGGCTGGGCGTGTTCCAGGGCGTCTTCAGAAATTCGAATGTGACCAACCAGAAGCCGGAAATAATACCCTGGCGGTGGTCGCAAGAAACAAACGTGATAAGTGCAACGAAGTGACTCTCGATGACTGAAAATATGGTACACGTGATGTTTAAATCACGCTCATTCAAAATGATGGTGGAAGAATGCGACTAGCGGAACGATCGACATAATCCTTATGCCAAGCACCGAGGGCCGGGAATCTGTCGTCCGAGAAGTCACACTCTGTGCGAGCAAAACGGAGTTGAGCGGCGCATTCGTTTCTTACATCTTTCTGCATGATCATGATCGAAACATCACGTGCACCCTATTTTCAATCACGAAGAGCTACTACACTTCACTCTTACAAGCTTATTAAAACCACATACGAACATATACCTTCGATCAGAACTGTTTCTCGCAACCACCGCTGGAGGATTCTTTTTGGCTTCAAGTTGGTCAAGAAAGCAAAGTCCTTTTTCCGAGTTTGGTGCACACCCTGGCTCTGCCTGTGCCTCCCATTGACCAAACTCTCTGTATACACGGCTCTCAGGGGAGGGTACGCCCTTTTTCCTCTTCTGCTCCACTCCCAATTAGCAAAATATTTCCGCCAAATTTCCCGCTAAATTTAGGGGAAATATTTTCCCGCTAAATCTAGCGAAAAAATTCTCCGCCATATTTAGTGGAAAAATGATTTTCCCCTTAGATTTATCTAGGGAGAAAATCTTCCCGCTAAATTTGGCAAGAAAATTTCCTTGCTAATTTTGGCGGGAAAAATTGCCCGTTAAATTTAGCGAGAATATTTCTCCGCTAAACTTGGCGGGGAAATATTCCCCTTAAATTTAGGCGCCGTGTGACGTCACGTGTGACGTCATAATGGGAAACGTCCCATAATGTAATGTGCGGTTACGCCGACCAAGACACCACTCCAGCCAGAACGGGGCGCCTAAGAGCTGCGCTTTAGAAAATGTGTGCAAAAAGAGCACAACAAGCCCCGCCCACAGTAACGCTTGCAAGAGTGACGTAGTCGTTTCAGTCACATTGCTACTTGTGTCGTCAGTGCACCTGCCAAGGACATGCTACCAAAAAGCGACGACACTCTCATATCAACGTCACTCATCCGAGTGTCGTTCTGGGCAGGGCTTGCAACACTCTTCTAGAGCACACTCTTTAAAGGGGCCCTGCAATCATAATTAAGCATCTACCTTTTTTGCGGTTTCCACGTCTCTTGGAGTTGGGGCAAGCCAGCAGGCATGGAGGAAGTAACTAAATATTAGTGCATCATATTTTAACCGGACGACGTGGAAACCTCCTCCACTGACGGGGGCGACCCGCGGTATCAAAAGCGCGCGATATGTGATGTCTTTGGTCCTGGGCTTACTACTGGTCAGAGCCGCTAAAAGCTTCTTTTTAGTCGAAATACAAAATATAAGTGATGCGAACCGTTTCAATTATTTATAAAAGTAGTTTTTGTTCAGGATTTTAGATCAGAAGGAACCAATGCAGTTTATAAAGTATGGAAACAAGAAATGAACCGTCGACATAACCGCCATCAAGCGATGGAAGAGGAAAGGAGTAGTGCAATGAGGCACCGACACGGAAAGGTACCGGATGTGTGCGGCACCGCTGCGGTAGTATGAACTGGATGATCCGAATGGCTCTGAGCGTTCCGAGGGCCTCCGGCGAGCAGCTTTGTTTTGCGGTTTGGCCGTTTCGCGGTATGGCAGCGCGAAGTGGCTCCCATTCTGAACTGATCATTACCCCGTGTTTGCTGTCATTTGTGGCCAATGAAGTGTCATGCCGAATTAGTGTTTAATTAAGCAGCAAATGCAATGAGAGTCGCTCTGGCTGCCCGCCGCATATAGCCTATCCAGAACATACTTTAGTGGCGCCCCCTCGCGCCGTCGACACAGAGTGCGACAGCCGTGAGTGCTTGCTGAGCTCACTACCCCTCCTCTAGTTCACCGCCACTCAAGCAACTAAAGGCCCGTTCACACTCTTGCGACTGCTTGCGACCTGTTAAACATGGGTTCCTTAAAACTTCTTAAACCAGAGAACACACTGGCGCCATCTATTGGGAAGCAGTGTAAACTCGGCGGTCCGGCATATTTTTTTTTTTATTTCTCGCGCAATATCCTTTCTTTTTTGGCTCGAAAAGCTTTTGTCAATGTTATAAACGAGCCTTTCTATGGGTATTACGCACATTTGACCTCGGAAATCCCGCAAAACCTTCGCTTTTGTGAAATGCAGTTCTAGGGTCACCGCATAGATGGCGCCACAATGTCAGTGTGTTCCCTCATTCTAGAAACATTTACGAAGTTGTAAGAGATCTCGTCTCTCTCAGTCGTACTCGGTCGCAAGAGTGTGAACGGGCCTTAAGAACGTCATGAAGGAGGTTATTTTTTGCTTGTTTTTGTCATTTTAATTTGCCTGTAACTTATAAAATAAAGTGAAATTCGAGAAAAGTATAATTAGGTTACTACGTTCAGTGCGCTGAGGTTCGGTGCAAATTAAAAACCACTAAAAAGTCCTTGCAGGGCCCCTTTAAGTCAGGGCGAAAAGAACAAAAATCGATTGATTAATAAAACCATTACCTTTTCCCAAATTCTTTAGTTGGTCTGGCCTCTAATAGTAATTGCCACCAGTCAATACAACAATTGCAACGTGACCCCTAAAACCAATATTTAAAAAGTTAACAAAGGAGTACAATGTCTGTGCAGACTGCCTATGTAAAAGTCTAATTTGATTACAGTTGAACCTCAATTTAACGAAACCCGATTTTGCGAGTTTCCTGATTTAACGAACAAATTCGGATTCCCCGCGCAGCCTATCCCCGAAAAATGTCTTTCTCAACTTTACGAAGTTCCCGATTTAACGAAATTATTAGGGGGTCCCGGTGACTTCGCTAAATCGAGGTTCAACTGTATTTTGCAATTTTCACTGAGCTGTTTTTAAAGGGAAGCGGAACAGCTTTTTGAGAAAAATGAGTTAATGGTTGATTCTGACATGCATGTGCCTGCTGAATTCAAACATCTCAACCGTTTCACCCAAAATCATCACTAAACAGAAGCGATAGCCGCAGCGGCACACCATTTGGCTAGTCACATGTGACGCGTCACTACATCATAAAAGGACCATCTCGATTCTCGCTTGCTCCTAAGCGTGCGGAAGAGTCGGGCACCGAGGCTTCTGCTCTTTTAAATCAGGTTCAGCTTCTGATGTTTTTAAATCATCCAAAAGGGGAATGTGGTGAGAGGACCCTCGATGTGACAAAGTATCCGTTGACAAAGCAGAAAAAATGAAAGACATTTACAATTCTCTGTAATGCTGAATTAGAGTGCAGCTCTTGAGGAGGAGGAGGGGAGGGTATGCCCCTCCTCCCCTCCCATCTATTAAAAAATTTTCGCTAAATATCCCTCTAAATTTAGTGAAAATTTCCTTGCTAAATTTAGCGGAAAAAATTCCTTGCTCAATTGAGTGGAAAAATTTCCCCGCTAAATTTAACGGGAAAATTTTCCTGCTTACTTTAGTAAGGAAATGTCCCATAATGCAACTCGCGCAGTTGCGCCAACGCAACGACGATGGTTTTGCCGCTCAAGCCAGAAACGGGTGCCTAAGAGTTGTGCTCTAAAATGGGAAGAAAGGAAATCGGTTTATACAGTAGACTCTCATTAATTCAAACTCCAGAAGTTACAGATTCATCTAAATATGATATTAGACAACATTATGATTTGTTACATGGATAGCTACACATACAAAGCAGATTTTGCCAGTTTCCTCTACCTATGCCTATTTATAAGCAAGTACAGGCATAACACATTGGTGAAAGAACTGTGACGTTAAGTTTATTCATCCGGCAAAAAAGTTGTCGATTGCGGACTGTTTAGTCAGTACATGAGATCTCAAAACAAAATTTTCAATACCAGCCAACACAAGTAGCTCTTTACGGGACTCTTCCTTTGCAGACAGAAACTTCCGGAGCTGAGCGATGTGCTCAAAGGCCTCTGCGGCTGTGACAGTTGGTAATGGGTCATCCCTTTCTTCATCATCACCTTCACTCTCACTTCTTCACTCACACACACATCGTCGTCAAGACTAGCATATTCTGCCAGCTCGGCATTCACATTATGTGCTTTAAGGCCAGAAAGCATAATGCCAGTGAGCTGTTCCTCATCCTCGATGTCGTCTTGATCATCATTGCTAGTCTTGAAGCACATAATGTGAATGCTGTTTTCTGCTAATGTGTGCCTGCTTGAGCCCCGTTGAGTGCGCTTCTTTCCGAGCACCGGTGCACTGCGGAGAAGCAACACTCGCGAAAACAAGCTCCGCGGGTATTGCTTTTCTGCGGTGCACCGGTGCTCGGAAAGAAGCGCACTCAACGGGGCCGCGAGAACAAAAAAGTATGAATTAAGCGAAAACGCCGTTCGAATTAAGTGGCTTATAAATACATTAAAAATATAGCGGGACAACCAAAATTTTCAGATCTGTTTGAATTAACCGGAAGTATAAAATATCCGAGTTTGAATTATCGTGAGCCTACTGTAATTATTTATATCTAGCATATCACTGCCCTTGTGAAGTATATCACCGCCCTTGATACTCGCACTTGAAGCGAAAAACAGACGGTTTCAAATGCGAGGTTATATATATGTGTTAAATATGGTGCAAGAAGATCGATGACATATTTGATAGGCGTTATTTGCATGTTATTGACATCAATGTTTTTGCTAGTTTTAAGACTCATAACGGCTGTATATACTTCTAGATTGTCAAGTCAAAAGTAAAAAAAAGTTATTTACCTGTGATAATGGCATGACCTCTATAGTGCTTTAGTTATGCAGGACGATAATACACAGGACAATGCACCAACATTTACAAAAAATAATTAAAAGCGTCCCAAGAGATAGCCCACCTAAATTTGATAGCAAATTGGATGAAAACAAGGGGTGGGCTAACTTTCAGTGTGCCATAAAAAAAACATAAAAAAAGGCTAGTTTTAGATTTTGTGATTCTCAAAACTTGTGATCGCAGGAAGGGCAATGAACCAAAGATGACTGTCCTCACAGTCAGCAATGTTCACATAACTCCCGCTGTGATTAAGTAACACCGCTCTGGCTAAGGTCGCCGTTGGCCAGGGTCCAGCATTTACTAGAAGTGGGCTATCTTTAGGTGTTTCAGAAAAAATAGCAAATCATGCCAAAACTTAAAGAGCGCGCCTAAGCTTCGCCTTTAAGAGTGGAACGCGATAGCGTTATCGGGCTCCATTCGCATCGCCTTCTCTTTTGCTTCTCACGCCAGCAAACGCGAGTGCGCTCCGACGTCCGGAGGCGCTATCGCGTCTCCGAATCGTCCTGTCGCTGCTGTCGCCCCACTTCGGCTGCACGGGCACGCGTATAAACATATAAACTTCCGCTCTTTCCCGAGTCGTGCAAGCGTGCCTTGCATGGCCTATTCAGTAGCTTGTCTGGCTCACTTTTGAAGGGTTGTGGGTTCGAATCTCACATAAATTCTTCAAATTTGTTTTCCTAAGGCAAATGAATAACTTTGTAAAGTGAAATTATTTGAGACGTGCGACGACCTTTAATCTGTATTACATGTCCCGTTTTCATCACTTTCATCCGCACGTGACGTTGCATTTCACGCGAGCGCTGTGGGTTGTTTGAAATTCCCGCGGCAGGTCATGTGGGTGTGACGTCATGACCCTGTCAACCAATCAGGATTTTCCCATCACGCCACCGACTTTTCTGCGGCACAAGCTCCTTAACACTGTTGCGTTAAAAAGAGGAGTGGGCTATCTTTCTGGGATGGGCCATTTCTCTAGATATTACGGCAGTAGATAGGAGCGTATAAAAAGGGAGGAGGGAGGCATCACGGCCAGAGTTTGCCTAGGGCGCTTGATGGTGTAGGGTTGGCCTCGAATGCCGCGCCTCTCTGTTCGAGAGTGCTAGTGGCTCGCTACGAAGCAAGGAAACCTACCTCTTCATCGTCGGACACGGATCCCTCTGCAGCATGCCCCGCATGAGTCCTACAATGCACAGGGCGCTCTCCCTCGCAGGCACTTTCGTCTGCAATGCGACAAATGAACAAACGAAAAAATATAACCGAAGTTTTCACATAACATGCAGCTTTAGCCGTTCACCCCGTCGAGCTTGGAAACGCAGACGCAAGAAGTTTTGCAGGGTGAACGGGATGCAACCAAAGAAAGTTGTCGAGACCGAAAATCGGCGCTAAGGAATTTTGAGGCACTGTCAGGGGGTACCAACCGTAGAGCAGTCCCTGCTGCATGTGACTTTCTTCCAGGTCGCGCCGACAGAGCCGGTCTGTTTTGGAGACAGTGCCGTACGCTGAGTCGTCGAGAATCCGCTGGTTATACACGTCCAGTGTTGGAATGACTCGGCAGTCACTGAAAAAAAAAACAAGTGAAAGCTCAAAACGTTATGGCGGCGTTGCAACGCAGACCCTTTCCAAAAATCGGTCCGGCCACTTAGACGACAACCTCCCAAATACCCGTGAAATTCGACGTTCCTCAGGGATCAGTAGTGGGGCCACTCCTTTTTCTACCTTATATTAACGATATCTGTGTGAATGTTCAGTCAGCGATTCGGCTCTTTGCAGACATTTGGCGGACCACATCTTTTTCCTCTGGTAGCGCCAAACAACCGGCAGAGATAAATGACATTACATTGCGCTGTCCTAATTGGCCACTCGAGGGTGCTCTTACTTTTAACGGGCCTACCCATCTGCTTCAGCCTCCCAGCTGGCTGTATGTGCAAAATAAAAAATGAAGTAACATATACCGCAGATCAAACTAAACACATTGCTGGGGTTCCGTGCTTTCTAGGATTATACACTTCTTCGAATTCAGCTGTATTTTACTGACAGTTTAGTTTTGCCCACAGATTCTGTGTTCTTCAATGTCGGGACAAAAAAAAAAAAAAATCGGCGTTTATCCGGATTTGTCGTGAAGGAAAGAGGTCAACGGTGTTCTCCAACCTCCAGGAAATACATCAGTGTTCAGAAATACTTTAAGTACATTGTACTTCAAGTACTACTTTATTCAGGTTTAGAATACCTGTACTTAAAGTATTTTTTTCTGGTACTTAATTTCCAAGTAAAGTACAGCCTCCGGCTTCAAAGTACATTCCTCAAATTCGGTCTGGTTAAATTTTTATGACAAAACGATGCTTTGTCAATGGACCTCTTGGCGAATATGTGCTGCCACCTAGACACGCGACTGGGGTCGAGGCTAAGTGGCGAGAAAACAACGCGCGCGCGAGGCCTCTCCCACCCGTTGCACTCCCAAAACGTCAGCTACATCCTGTTCACCCATTCAGACGCTGTGACCTAGATACAGCTCCCCCGAACTCGCCTTTGTCCCCATCGTGCGTAATCTTCCGTTCCGAAGTCGACACAACGAAACCATCTTCCCTTTCTGCTCGGCCAGAAGGAAGAGAGAGTACTGGAACCAGTTACTCTCGGACCGATGTTTCTGCAAAAGGTCCATTCGGAAGCCACTTGACTTTATCCAATATCTGCCGCCATTTCCGAAAATAACTAATGCACCCCCGGTCACTTCAATGGCAATGCATGATAGTTAAAAAAAACACGGTATACAGCAGGCAAGCGTTCCCAAATGTGTCTTCGGCACAGGGGCGGATCCAGAACTCCATTTTGGGGGGGGGGGGGGGGGGCGGAAAATTTTTAAGGATACTATTCTCCCATTCTTTCTTGTGCAAGGGGGTCCACCCATGTCAAATTGCCCTCCGAGAAGAGGGGGGGGGGGAAGGAGGTCGACTTTGTTTGGGGGGGGGCAGCCGTTTTCCCGTTGCCCCCCCCCCCTTGGATCCGCCACTGCCTCGGCACATCGGAGTGGAAGGAGAGGCATATCAATCAAAGAGCAGCGTAGAGGACGTGCAGGGACGAGGCAGCCAAGAGTGCCCTGTCATTGGTTGAGGTCGGGGGGAAACAAAAGCACATGGGTCTATCTCGAGGGCAAACAAAGGCACAAAGTGTGCCAAGAGCAGACAAACTCGCACGCCGTATAGGAGAATAAAAAGGCATCACGAAAGATTATGTTAAAAGTACTTGTACTTTCGAGACCGGTTCAACGGGAATCGGAAATCGCTTTGCTATATCCGCTTCCTTGTTATATATGAACTCATACAAATAACATGAAAAAAAAAGATAACATGGGTAGTCACGGGCATATGGTTACCGAGCCTGCAGAAAGCAGTCAAGGCTCCTTTGCACGCGTCCCTCTGCTAGATTGGAGCTGCTTCTCGCCAACTGCGAGAAGCTCCGATCGAAAAAAGATCCTGCTACGTACGGACCGTGTTGACAGCTGCTACGGCCCCATGGAGGACGCCGGCGATGGAAGGCATTCTTTACGCTTATGCGCACTCCGTTGAGGATGACACACTTTTGATTCAAGGAGATTGCCTTCATCTTCCCCATCGAGGTGCAGGCGGTGCCGGGACTCTCCATTGTTGAGTGGCGATGATTTTCCAAATCGGTGCTTCAGCGCAGTAGACTTTCGCGCAAGAGCGGCCTCACCGACCAGACGCTGACACAAATCATGAAGCAAACAAAGAAGCGCACACAGCACCGAGTTCGCGCTCAAGCTTGTCTGTCGTCGGTATAGAGAGCCTAGATTTAAGAGATGGGGCAACTGCTCGGTCGGAATCATGTGGTTTGTGGGCCGTGTTTGCTAAACGAGCTGCAGCATACAAGAACCCAAAACTCAAAAGCGTTCACCTCCTGCAAACATGTCCTCCTCTCCGCCAAGTTTCCTCGCCAAACTGGCCACGCGACAATCAAATGCAGGCGTACTTACTGCTCCCTCTCTTAAATCTAGGCTCTCTCTGTCATCTCCGCCAGTATGTTGTAGCTAGCGCTCCGAACACCCTTATCGGCATGTCACGATGGCTTCTCTGCGTCCGATGCGGTAATGCCGCTTCCCAGATAAAGAGCAATGAGCAAATAATGTTGCAGAGATTGCCGCCTGTGGCCTTTCCAGCATCTTCTGCAGCTTGTTTCGGGTGGCTTCTTGGGCACGGCAGCAAAGTGCAGCAGTCCGAGACTTAGTCAACGTTCAAAATTTTATTCTTTTTTTAAAATCGTCACAAAATTTCTCAGCTTTATCTGCGGGATCCGCTCGATTTCCTTCACGTAAAACAGACACAAATGCAATGAAACAGTGCAAACGGGAATGGGAAATCGTGATCTCTTCGCTGTAGCCGCTATTTTGTTATGACCGACTTCGTTATAACCAGTCTCGACAGTACTTTACTATAAAAGTATGTGGTATTTGTAGTACCTTACTTCAAGTACATTGCACCCGATGTACTTACTACTTTACTTGAAGTACATAACCTGTTATTTACTTTGTACTTTAATTAAAGTACTTTTGGATGTACTTTACGCAACACTGGATACATCCATGATTAGAATATTCGAAAACCATCCTGGTACTATTAGGAGAAGAAAACGAGATAAGGCGTGCAGAAACGAAGTAGGCAAACAGGCAAGCTGGTTAAAGTTGCAGATAGTTGAAACCAAAGACGACGTCTCCAGTTTCTCTAGATCTGCTTTGGGTTCACACAAAATAAAGCTTTGGATAGAGATTTATTTCAGTGGAGCTTTGGTTCTCTTTATTATTTTAAGAGAATTTAAAGTTTTTCAATTTTCTCCATTTTTGTTTACTGAAAAAAAAAAAAAGGGAAAATTTAGGGTTGGCCTTGAGCACAAAGTGTGCAGAGCGTAAGTTTGTCTGTTTCTTGCACAGGGGCTGCAATGACGTCTGAATGCCGAGCTCTTATTGGCTGATTGAAAAAAAAAAAGAGTGGGACCTCAAGGCATCCAGGGGCGGATCCAGAACTCCGTTTTGGGGGGGGGGGGGGGGGGGGAAATATTTGTAAGGATACTATTCTCCCATTCTTTCTGAGCACCGGGGGGACCACCCATGTCAAATTGCACTCCAAGAAGGGGAAGGGGGGGTCGACTTTGTGGGGGGGGGGGGGGGGGGGGGGGGCAGTCGCCGCCCCCCCTTGGATTTGCCACTGAAGGCGTCTCGCGTTGAGGTCTACTCACTAATCTTTCAATCAAAGCTGATCGAGAGCTCGGCGTGGTTCTGACGTCACCGCAACTGCTGCGCAAAAAGCAGACGACTTGCTCTCCACATACTGTATGTTAACGCTCTTGTTTTTCTCAATCGCCTTGCTTACCACAGCAGCTGTGGGTTGCGTTCCGACTTACAGCCTTACAGTGTCTGCGAGAACCACCGGTTCTGGTGAAATTTGACACCACGACCAACGTGATTTCTTATTTCGCTGAGAGAAACAAACACTCAGGTATTGCTAAAATAAAAAGCGCAAAGGACAAGTGTAAGACTACAAGGACAAGCACTTGTCCTGTGTAGTCTTCCACTTGTCCTTGGTGCTTTTTATTTTTTTAATGTTTAATTCCAACTAGGCCAACAAATTATTTTGCTACTCGGGTATTGATTTCTTTCTTTTTTTCTGTGAGTTAACAGATTGAAACGAAAACGGATTCCTGTACCGGGTTCCACAAACATTTAGGATGAATTGAATTTTAGAAAAGCGGAAACTTCATTTCCCTTAAAATATCATTCATATAAAAAATTAACCAGCCTAGTATATCATATTTCGGCTGTTTGATAAATAATTGTTTTTGTTATATACCAGTTATGTTTCATTCCTTTTGGGTTGCAGTCCAATCAATCTCTTGGCTCATGCACGGCTCTAAAGCCACTTGATGAACGTTTTATCAAGAGCTTTATTGATCAGATCAACATTTTGCACCGTCGAAACAGAAACAAATTGAGATAACAAATTCGCAGTCGAGAGGCATTTCATACATAATCTTTACTGCAGGCGGAAAGAAGTATACTAATGAAAGACGACCTCAAGCATAAAGATGGGGTTTTAAACGTTTTTCATGGTATTCAGGAAACAATTTGGTCCTTTTCCTGGAAAACTTAAGGCTGTCTTGAGTATGTACGTAGCAGTTGATTGCTGCATGCATGTTCTTCAACAGTATCAATTGAACAAACGTTCCTGTACCATTCACCACTGCTCAAGATGTACAGCATTTCCTCTATTCTTTGGCAGCCTTGCATCATCCGAACAATCCCACTGTGACCCATGCGGTACGTAGTCTACTCCATAACATAATTTTAGACCTCAAGAGTTTTACGATATTTTCCTCTATGTGCCTTCTTGATCAGGAAAAGAGCCCAGTAAAAGTTTTCTTTTTCCACCATTAATTTTCCATAGAAAAACTTTCAATCACTTAATTAATCTTCATAATCATCCATCCAGGGGATGGATGATTATGAAGATTCGGATCTAGAGCAAGGGGTCATTCACTACATATCACAGGCTCAGACAGTTTTAGAAACGGGGATGTCAACAAAACCATAAAGCTGAAACACAGACAATTAGAATAATGTCGTCTTGTCCCAACTGGTTTAGATTACGACGCTTCGTAACCAGCTCTCCTACATATACTTTTGCTTCTTGCGATGTCAACAAAACCTGCAGTCGGGAGATGGTGCAAGGTTTCGCGCACGATCGGAGTTGTACCCAAAAAACGAAACTCCCCAACTGCCCTAACTGCTATACATAGCTAGAGGAGAGCCACGCTCGGCGGTGATAATTCGTAATGGAGACCATGAGTCGCTCACCTTTCCATGTTGTCTCAGAAGGGTTCCTCCCCGTCTCCCTCCTCCTGCTCGTGACGCACGTTGTCATCTTCGTTGCCCACCTAGGAGCTTGGACTCGGTGCCCGAAGGTCGCGACCCGGGACCCAGGCAACCTGAGCCCCTGGCTTGAGCCTCCGGTCCGGTCACGGAACAAGCTTCGCGACACGAACGGCAGTGGCGCCACCGTACCGGAGTCACTATCGTCCCACTTACGGAGCAGACCGTTGCAATGGTCCGCCATCTTATGTCTAAGTAACGCGGGAAGTGACTCGGCGTCGCGAACCGTGCGCGAACGCTGGGTGCCTGCGTTCGGCGTTCGAAAAGTGCAGTGAAGACAAAGGCAGCTAGCCTTGCCTCTACCCTCTAATCCTTCCAGTCAGAGCTCGGCCAGTTCGGCGTCCTGGCGTTCCCGCGCACTCTCGTCTCCTCCTCCTCTCTCTCTCTCATGCGGAGCGAAAGTTCGTCTGCTTCTCGCACAGGGGTTGCGAGGATGTTAAAACGCCAAGCTCTTATTGGCTGACTGAAAAAAAAAAAAAAAAAAAAAAAAAAAAAAATATATATATATATATATATATATATATATATAGTGGGTAGACATCAAGGTATCTAGCATTGAGGTAAACCTACTATCCTTCCAATCAAAGCAAATCAGAACTCGGTGTTGTTCCGACGTCACCGTAACCCCTGCGCACGCAGCAGACGACTTGCTCTCTGCAGCATGGCTAAGTAATTCCTTCATTTTTTATACTACACTTTGCATTATCTACACATTGCAAACACAAAGGGAAAGATATATATATATTCCTACGTAAACCCGGTGCTTTGCAGGGTCACTTTCCCCCAATGCTTTCAGAACTTTTGCCCATGAGAATGTTTCTCTGCCATTGAGAAGTTGGTGGCAAAGGGAAAATGAACGCGATACTATACCCTGTTGCAGGTTAGGAAAAGCAGGACAAGCTCTTCCCACAAATGCCTCCACTCTTTCCACTTTAGCAGAACAAATGCTGGTGAGGAGGTAGATGTCAATGTTGCAAGTTTGCCTGACCCTTGCACACGGTGTAAAGTGAAATCACTGTGCTGAATTCCGATTGGAAGACGCAACGGGTGGACACGGAGGCGGCTACTGCATAAAGGGTGCAGTGGTACCACAGAGCTAAGCTTCAGTGTCATTTGCTAGTCTAGCAAAGGTTGCCCTGCCTTTTTTTGGCCGTTGAAAGTCCAATGGTTCTTTACCCCCAACCCAGGAACTCGTCTTTCAAGAAAGGGGAAAGGAAATACCTCGAAGGAAACATTGTTTTTGCTGGCTTTTGACAAACAACTACCAGACACGCTACAATGAACAAAAAACTCACGACCGAGCTGTTGCTTGCTACTAGCGTTTTATAGCATCTGCAAAGGGGGGCTTCCGCTTTGAGACGGACATTACCGCTTCCACTCACTTCTGGTCAACTTGCCTGCTGCATTGGAGACTTCTTCAAAATCGACCGCACCCAGTGGCTAGAACAGAAAGCTGTTGCAACAGGTTTGCTCGTCATACTTTCGCAGCACCTGGTTGTTTAAAGACGACGCCGTGAAGGTATGTTAAAAATCATGTGATTAAAGTTGCCAATAGATCCCAGCAGAGGTGTTGAGAATATGTTAACAGGCGTACAGTTCTAACCAAGCTTTCGTTTTAATGCAGATGCTAAATAACAGGAGTCGAGTAAAGACTTTTGATTACTCGCTACCAAACCTGATAAGCCGTCAATGTTGTGATGTAAAATATGCAACTTGCCAAATAAGTCAGCCACAAGCACAGAACTGTTGATGGTGATATCTGGTCTTCATTTATTTTTTTTATTTTGAGCAGTCAATACATATCACATATATAGATTTTTTTCTTTATATAGATTTATATATAGCAGAATCAGAGGAAGCAACTTTTCACTTCGAACAGGGAAGGGTATGTCTCTAATCAACCACATCTTTCTCTCTCTAGAAAAAGACAATTCAAAAGTAGAAGGGCAAACAGAATCGAAAATGAATTGAAGCAGAAAAAGTAACTTGTCGCAAATTCAGCAGCAAACTGTTGAACACTTGCAGACGGGGCTGCGCAGAACCTATTCTGTGACATGCACAATGTAACTATATATATATATATATATATAACACGCTAATTATAATTAACATTCAATATATACACGGGTCGAGCTGAATAAATTTCGGCATAAGCGTCTCCACGGAAAAAAATATTACAATAAAATTTAATTTTCCAGGGTCTAGTGTATGGACAAAAAGCATGAAAAGGAAGACCTATGGGGACAAAAAATAAAACACTGCAATACACGCCATTTCGTGAGGATAAATAACACGTATCGGTCGACAGCACACGGCGAACGGCTTTGGTCGCCAACAGCTATGGTACACGTCAAATCCCTCTCCGAGAAACGCAAAGGCAGCCTTCGCTTTACTTTTTGTGTACAATCTCAATGTTGGTCCACCGCTTTTAAGATCTCCAAGAAGTAAAGGACAGGGCGTCGAAACCTCTCCCACGAAGGAATGTCAGAGGATGTGGCACAGCGTGCCGACCATACGAAACTGATCCGGTCTCTTGACCTTTGATCGAGGGCGACAACGTGCCGGAAACTGAAAAAAACAGCGCCGTGGATTTAGTTGGTTCTCTCTTGCATCTCAATTGAAAGTTCACTAAGCCTACTGGTCGTTCTGAACAACTTTGAACTGTTTCAAAACTGCGACAGTGGCAAGCATAGGAGCATGGCGGAAATTCGGAGGCGGGTGACCGCTACCGGGTCACTTTTCTTTTTTGTTTATTAGCGCTACCGGTGGGGGGGAAAAAGGGAACCCTCACCACCTTCCTTAATTAAAATTACTACCACTAGTTAACAACGTCTGCTTCCGCAGCTTACTGACACAACACCTCAGCACTTACGCAACACCTCGGTTAAGACGTCCTGCTTCGGACACGGCGAAACAACCTAACGGCGACATGCGGCTGCATTCGAGCCGTTGAGCTTTCCTAAGCACCTAGACTTTTACGGTTCTGTGTAGTTGTTTGCCACCGGAAAACGCTTCGCCAATAGGAACGTAGCGCGCGGATAGGCGCCGTCTAGTTGACGAACGCTCGCTACTTCGCTAGCGGCAGTGGGAAAGGGCGGCAGCCTTGCAAACTCTCAAGAATTCGTTTAACAAGCTCCGACGGGGACTTCTCTACGGTATCGACGAGGGAACGAAGAGCAAGAAGACGACAATGGTTCGAGTATTTAGGGGGGACTGCGAGAAAAAGAAGGAAAATGAAATGAACAAACTGAGGAAGAGTGGAAACACTGTAAGCTCTGGGAGGGCACAAAAAGCAGCGATAGAGATGCTAAGACTAGAAACGTCGTGGAGTGTCGGGGGTTGGATGTCTTCTGCGGCGATGTTTGTTGTGTGTGCGTGTGTCTCGTGTGCGTATGTGTTCTCACGTGCGGCGTGCGAGAGTTGGTACGCTTTCGCACGCGAACAGGATCGTCTGTCTCTTTCCTTCCCACCTCACACCCTTTCCTTCCATCTCTCGGTGCCTTCCTTCCTTCTCCTTCTTTTACGCTGTGTCATATTCGGAGTCACGGAACCAAAAACCCGTTCTTTCTTTGCACGTCCGGCCACAGCGACGCAGCCTTTAAAATAAAATAAAAACGTCAATGAAAAACTCTCGCGTTCCGACGTCTTTGGCCGTTAGCGCGTTGCGAAACCGACGATTACGGGAGGGATGGTGACGATGACGAAGTGGAGTCCTCCGGGCACGGCAGTTTGGAGGCTGCACTTTTAGCAGACAACCTTACGTTTAGAACGGTTAGCTCTCCTTCGCAAGAAAACACGGCAAAGAAGCACGTAGGTCGAGAATATTCTCTTTGTGAGCTGGTCGACGCTACGTATACGCGAAAAGGCAGACTCAGGGGAAGGCAAAATAAATAAATAAATTGTAGCTGAGGCGGCAGTGCTGAGCAGTTAACGAGAAAATTGTAGCAGACGACACGTCCCCACGCTGCGGGGCGTCGTCTGCTGTTCCATGTCTATGCCGTTAAGTTACATCTCGACTTCAGGCTTACCCGAAATCGCTAGTCATTTGTTTTGTTCCAAAAGTGAGGTGCTCAAATAAAACAAATCCAGACAAAACATAAAAAAACCACCTAAATGATGACAATGAGTGAAAACACAAAACATCATAGACATACTGCATCTAATGACAAGAAACAGTAAAGCCTCAAAGTGCAATGTACAACTAATACAGGGTAAAGTACAACTAAGACAGGGTAAAAATCTATCTTACACCATTTACAAAAAAAAAAAAAAAAAAAAAAAATGAACAAGGGTGGGGCGTAAAATGCACGCCCACAATGCAACCGTTGCGCGTTGACGAGATTTGCAGACGGTCCTAAACGAGGCAGACGACAAACAGATCGCTAGCTGCTCTTGAGAGATCAAAACTGGAACCTAAACGGAACCAAAAATCCCCCAATTCCTCGAGACAGGTTTTCGTTCATGCAATGCAGTCAGTAAATCCATTCAGAGTATTGAACTTAAAAGAAAACTATAAAAGGTTCTTGAAAAAAAAAAAAAAAAAAAGGAAGAAAAACATGCCAGAGGTGAATTTGAGAGTATTTTTATCCCGGGAATCTAAATATCATGTTCGTTTTCCCCGACGATGTAATTAAACGCGATGAAAAACGAAAAACCTCCGACCAGTCGTTACGTCATACGCAGAGCATTCGGCCGCCAAGCGCGTGTCGTTCGCGTAGGCAGCACATGCAGCTGCAAGCTTGCCAGGTATACTCCCCCGCACTGGCACCGGTCGTGACGTCTTTTTTTGACCTTTTTGAAAATAGCAAGAGTGCACGTGCGTAGCCCTGATGGGTGCTGAAGATGCGCGAGAGCGGAGATTCCGAAAACTCTGGATATGATGTCACGCTCTCAAAAGGAGGGGCATCGGCGGTACTTTGAAAATTATTTTCTGCAGCCTCTGTGCACCAAATTGAAAAATAATCTTGATGTTCGTGATCCTGGAGGCCAAATGAAGAGGATTTAAGTGTTTTCCCTGAAATACAGAACCACTTCAGTTTTTTCCAATTAGGTTTGTTGCCAATTCAATGCGTTGGAGTTGACAGATTCCAAAATTTCGTGCTTCTGAGATTGCAGTCTGTTTATCCTGAAGAAACTACCTATGCTTATCTTTCTTGGGCTTCACCAAATGGAGGTTAAGCTGCCAGTCTTGGATTTTAAACCTTAACTTTAAAAACTTTGCAACTAAAGATTGTGCACGCGGCACAATTCCAGCGAATGAGGCAAATGAATGTCACGGTTTATACATTAATGCTCTATTTGACTCGAGCTTAGAAATGGGTGGCTAATACAGGCAGCAGCAAATACTACTTAGCAGTACATTCTGACTGCAATTTCGAGGCTTTCAAAACATTCACAACAGTCACGTCAAAAGGAGGTGCTCATTACGAATACTGATCTCGGCCACACTTTTTATATTTTGGTTTTTGCTGGTGCCAAGCCCCAACCAACCAAATTTTCTTAGATTCTAATTCAATGCATTAATTAGGAACAGTAGGCTGCACATCTACTAATATTGGCAGAAAATACCGTTTTTACGCAGCTCATCCCGTCCGGCCTTTTCTACTTCGACAAACCTACAGATCCTGATTTCGCAAGCCCGCAAGCAGACGGAAAAAATTCGTAGTAAACTGCTGGGCAATTGCGTCATACGTGAAACGTTCCAATATTGCTCCGGGACGTTACCGAGCTTGGCACCTATGCTCACGGCACTCCTCGTCGTATAACTTAACACGTGGCATATAAACTTTATAGCAGTTCCCGGAATTAAGTTACCGGCGCCAGTCAGCTTTAAAAACCTGGCAGTTTTCCATAGCCTCCAGTACTCGCCCGAATTAGCTAATCGGCGGCGATCACGTGACCTTTACACCAGCCAATCGGCGTCGAGCTTCGCAGTCCGTCTTTTGGGCTTCCCTAGATCTGGCTACTCCCCCTTGACGAGCCAAAGGATGTTTCACATTACAACTACCCCTCATTTCTGTACCTTCTCAACAAACCAAGGTCAAACCAAGGTCAACCAAAGGTCACGCCGGCATTCACAGAAAGCAAAGGACCTGTCTCGAGGAAGTCGCAGGGGAAGAGGGGGGCGAGAGCTGCCAGTCGCATCGCGTCTTCCGTCTTCTCGCACGAAGGCCGTCGACCCAAACTCGGCGCGAAGGAAACCGTAAGGGAAACGTTCTCGTCGTCGTGGCCGCGGGAAGCGGCGGAGCACGTCGACGTGGCGGCTGTGCCCGGCGCCCGGGGGGCGCCCTTCTCGGTGGGGGGGAGGGTGGCGATGGGGCGGGCTCGCTTCAGTCGGGGCTCTCCAGCTTCCCGCCTGCGACTTCCTCGATCTTGACCGCGTGCCCGTTGCTGCTGAGTTGGCCATTGGTGGTGGTGCTGTTGGCCACCAGGTTCAGCGAACCGTCCGACGACGAGCTTGCAGCCAGCAGGCTCTCCAGTGCACGATACAAGAACAGGAAGTCGTCCTGCGCAACGCGCGGGAACGCATCGTTTACTATGGGATGTCTACACTACTCGGTGCGACACTTGAGACAAAAAGAACACTAAGAGATTGCTCTAGGCCTATGCGGAGCGCAAGCTCGTCTGCCTCTTGTGCAGGGGTTGCGGCGACGTCAGAATGCCGAGCTCCGATTGGCTTGATTGGAAGGGTGGTGGGTAGACTTCAATGCTGGCTCCCTGAGGTCTACTTACTATCCTTCCAATCCAGCCAATCGGAGCTTGGCGTTCTGATGTCACCGCGATCCCAGCGCAAGAAGCAGACGGACTTGCACTCCACATAGGACTGAAAAGTTCCAATAAATATGAATCGCAGCAATTGTTTTGTTTTGTTCCGCGTCCTAATTTCTATACGAAACGACAAAGGAAATACGACTCTGCTTTAAGGAGTGTTTGTATGTCTGTTGGGTAGGGTTCTGTGTTTTCGGAGTTTAATTTTTCCCAAATTCGAAAGGTGTTGTTCGGAGTAGATTTTTCGCTGGAAATTCGGGGTTTGTCGGAGTTTATTTTACTGTGTTCCCTGTATTTTCAACGTTAAAAATAATGACAAATTATTTCAGACAAAGACGGCATACCCTAAATTGATTTCATTTTGAAAATACTGCCGGCCAACTTTTGAAGGCCAAGGCATGTTGTAAAAATCTTACACCACTATCGAAACTCATAAAAAGCTCACCGGTATCGAAAAACATTTCTGCGGCGGCATTCGGCAATGGCGCCCTTGTGATTGGTAATTCTAACTATTCCACAACGAATTTTGCAAACAAGCGTTGCTTCAATAACCGTCGGTGCTTTGAAATAGCCAAACTCCTGGACATAGTTGTTGGGAAGAATAAAAGTTGCAGCTGCCCTCCCCCATCCTATGAAATCTATAGACCTTTGCAAGGAGAGCTCTCTATCCGCCGCCATTTTGCGACTCGAGCGACCCCTATCAGCCAGAAATTTCTGCCACCCGCCTGAGCTGCGGAAGCCCGGTCATTGTGACTCTCTACCTGCACTGTGTGTTTGGATTTCGCCGGCTTTTCTTTTAAAGTTTTTACTTTGTTTGCCCGTTCAGGATGCTTACACTTTTGCGTTATTCTCCACTGTGATAACCAGGCAATACCAGGGCTCGTAGCCTGCTTGGCCTTTGCAGTAAACGAACGAAGAAAAAGAACATGAAGCGGCTCACGACGCGGGCCTTTCGACGTTCTTCGAACATTTTTCCCGTCGAGATAATCCCCGAAAAGTTGTCTCGGATATGTTCCCGGTTTTCGCGAAAGATAGCTGATGGGGTCGGGTCCGGTGTATGAGGACGGAATAGACAAGTTCGTTCATTTGCTTTGGTGCTGTGCTAAGAAGCAGCTCTCATCACAACGTGCCCCAAAACAAGCCAGGTTCCGTCCGATCGTCGTGAAGTGACTCGTCGACACTGTATATTGCATATGCTGTGTTACAGTCGACTCTCGTTAATTCAAAATCTCTTAATTCAAACTTTCGGATAATTCAAACTAACGTGCAGGTCCCATGCTATGCGTCTCTATGGGAAAAAACTCCTGATAATTCAAACTTTGCTTTATTCAAACAAATTTTCGGCTCCCGTCGAGTTTGAATTAATGAGAGTCGACTGTATTTTAGACTTCTCTAAAATCCTGTTCCAATAACGCGGCACCGTCGGGTATGTACATTGTGTTGTTCGATAGATGAGATTCGTTGAATTTCATGTTGTGAGCATGAAGCCCATGCAGTTTGGCTGTCCTGTGTGCTCAAATATTCGTGACAGTTAAAGGGTAACTGCAAAGAAAAAAAAGTTTTTTTTTAAATAGCCTAATTGGGACAAGCATGTCAAAAAACAATTTTTCCGCGAGAAAAAACATTTTTTACAGCAATATTTATTGCGTGAGACTCATTTTAGTTTGCGGCTATTTCGTCCGTTTTAAATCGCACGCCACGAAGTTGTGATTATGTGACGTCAATCCCAAAAGGTTTTCATTGGCTAAGAGTTTGATTGACAGCTTAGATCTTGGTTGTTAAACCTTTGTTATATGTTGCAATTTCCTTTTGAGCGGCATATTTTTATGTTTAAAGAATAACCCATGTGATGAGAGTTATTATTCTTTACAAAAGGTTTACAAGACGGGCACTTCCGTTTGGATTCATACAAACAGAAGCTTCGCCATTCTTTCATGGCCGCCGAAGTCTCTGCTCCCGCCTGTCTCGCCTACCTCGACTAATCGTTTCGCCATAGTGATCAGTGTTTCGTCGTTTCGTACTGACCCAGGTACTTCTTGAAGTGAAGTAGTGTGTGTTTAGCAGCTGTCGCAGGTGTTAGTGATAGGAAGCGACGCGGGGTTTTGGCTTTCATAGCGCGGTTCTTTCGTCTTCCTCTTTGCTTGCTTAGCGTGTTTTCTGTTTTTTTTTTTTGTTTTGCTTGTTTGCGCGTGCAAATGCTGACTTTTCGGAGATGTCAGATGCGCGATCTCGACAGTGAGCCTTCCAGCAGCCATGTCGCCCCGAAAGGAATGCTATTTGGCTGGAGGCAATCGGGCGTTCGCGTAGCGACTAACGTGTCTAGTTACGTTCTCGTCATATCGCTCTGGAGGCCGTCGATATTCGCCCCGTGTGCACCTAACGTCCGCGACTAGACAGAAAATAAAAAAGCACTATGTCTACTACGTAAAAATGGTCTCAGTTCATGCATCTGTAGGCAGGTACGAACGGTCCGAAATCGTGCCCAAATTTATTCACACCGCACGATGCAACACGTCGCTGTGCAAACGCAGTCCAACACGAAGCATAAAAACGGCAGATTTAGGACAACAATTCGGAGTCCATTGTTCAATTAAAACGACGTAATTTTGTTGAAAACGCCCGCAGTTTTTTACTCACGGTATCCGTCGGGAAACTTCCACATTTTGAAACGGAACGAGGCAGATTTACTTTTAAAAACGCTCCCAGCGTCCTCCTGGACCAGTTTGACTGGATCGGCTGACGACGACGGGACTTATCTGGTTGAACGTCAACCCCACAACAACCAATTTGCGCTCCGTGTTAGCACCGCATTACACACACCACAAACGTTTCAGCTTTGTCGCATCGCCGTGTTGCACCAAACAGAACAAGATCGCCGAAACCAACGCAGCGCTGTCGTGAACCTTGGCTTGTGGTTGCGCACTCGTGGATTCTGTGACTCCCTTCGCTTTCAAAGCGCTCACGACGATTACGAACGATACTTTCCGTCATCCGGGAACATCACAGGGGCACTTCTCCGGTCACGTCTTCGCTACACGTGCTCGCAAACCGCGTCAAACCATAACAACCAAAACAATACCGCGGCCTGGCGTAGTTGCCAGATCTTGCCGGAAGTCGAAACGCTGCGCCGGTTCAACTCCGCAACGCAAGGAGAGTGAGGGGCGGGGCGTACTCCTCTTTCGCGGGGGTCGAAAGAGCGGGAGTTTCAAATGTGGAGAGGTTCTGACTCTACTAAATTACGTCCTGTGGCGTAAATATTGATAAAAAAAATCATTTTTTTCGCGGAACATTTGTTTTGTGACATGCTTGTCCCAATTAGGCTGTTTAAAAAAAAACTTTTTTTTCTTTGCAGTTACCCTTTAAGACCTTTGTAGATTGACACGACTGAGTGTATGGTGCCGTAAAAGTCAACATAAAACAAAACAAACATTCCAGTTGCATTTGTCTATCGTACACGGACTCAGCAAAAATAGCTTTCATTTGTTTGATTTTGTTCCCAAAAATAGTTCAATGCTTTCCTAAAATCCTGGAGAAATTCTACTCGCCATAGAACACAAAAGAAGAAATAAAATGCGGCAATTTAGCTGCCTACGGTGTCCACAATTGTGCCTATGTAGGCTGCCACATCCCACCAACGAGGAAACTCACAGTCCAGCGCAATCGGGCAACACTGACGTACACTCTCAAAACCAGGGACGCGTGCTGTAAACCGCTTCGTTTGAGACTGCAGCTGGAAAGGTCTATAGGTTCATATCTTTCAGTATTATAAAGACACTATTAGTGCAAACAGGTAATTGCCATTTTTTCTCTTTTTTAATTTTACCTTAGAACCCAGAGGCTTTTGGATTATAAGAAATCTTTTGTGCCTTTGCATTCCAAATCCTCGTCTATCGATGGAGACAGGCACTCCTCGCGTCTCATAAGTTTGACAACTATCATCCCCGTCGTATTGCAAACTGTTGGCCTTATCGTATCTCAACAAGGAAACAAGGTCAGCTTTTCTCGGAGAGGGTACACGTAAAGGGAATTTGGATACTTTTGCCCCCCTGGCATCGGAGGCTTCTGGGAACGTTCAAACCAGTGATCGGATCGGGGAAGCAATCCTTTTTATCACTCATTCATTCGCATTGACAGTACTGCAACCAAAAGAAGCCTGAAGCTGCCGTTTACGATCTTTCCCGCTCGGAAAACGGGAGTGGCTCGCAACGACGCAGAGGGGTCGCCTTGAGGACAGTGCGAAAACCAACCTGAGATTTCCATATTCCGGGCCTCCTCATGTGATACAGCTTGGCGTACATGTAGACGTCCACACACTTCTCCCTCTCCAGTTGGCGGTACAATGCCGAGAGGCAGCAGAAAGTCGCTGCTTCCGTGCCTCCATACCTGCGCGAAAAGACGGGAAGAAGACGATGACGCTCAGCACGTCGCTCGTGCAAGTGTTCTCAAATCGCTGCGAGGCCGTAATGCGAGGCCCAACTGTCGTACGAGTCAGCAATGGTATCGACGAAACGCCGACCGGCAGGGACGTGCGGCGTTATTTTGCAGTCACGCATAAGCGCGAGGAGTGCATGCATAGAATACCTTGTGGGCTCCTCTTTCCCGTCACTGTGGTGAAAGGCAATGCCGATGCTTAACCCTCCGAATGCCACGCCAGAGAATATATTCGGGCATGTTACCGCTTGGTGTCGGTTTCGGTTTTCTCCCGGCCTCTCCCAACTGGGCTTTAATTTTTTTCATTTTTACGTGTAGCGGAATGCGTGAGAGAGTGACGAAGACAAAGTTTTGATGGCATATAATTTGTGTTTTTTTTTCGTTTAGGCGACCTCTATTCTGGTGTGCTCCTTCGTTGTTACAGAACAGCGAATCTGTGTCATTTAACCTCGGTCTTTGTGGCAAATGCTGAATTCTAAAAATTACTAATGAACTCGCCATTCAACGACCGTGAAAACGAGGAAGTTATGGTTCCAAATAAACAAAGGCCGAGTAAGGCCGCTCAAAAGAGTGACCTCGGGACGCGAGTTCGAAGTGACACTGCCCACAACCGCGTCTCAAAAAGTATGTCATGACAAATACGTCGTAGGTTGGTTGGAGGCCTTCAGACATTAATTAACTCTTCGTCCAGAAGATAGGGTGTCTTTTAGAAATAAACATTTTTTGCAGATTACGCTACGGCATTAGTGAGACCAAAATTTGCATTTGGCACAAGGGAAACAAAAATAAAAGTGCATTTACGATATTGCACAACGCGTGGCACAGCGGCGGCAGCTTGGCACTCGTTTGATTCGCCATCGTTGTGGAGTCGTCGTCAACGCAAATTCGAAGATTGTCTGCGCCATCTTCGATTCCACTCCCGTGCCCGACCCGTACTCCTACGACGAGCCTTCCTGGTGCGCCGTAACCGAAATTTGCATTCTAGCTCTAGCCATACGGCGTGCAAGTTCGTTTGCTCAGACAATGGTGCGCGTGCGCCGGCACAACGGGGTGTTGGCTACAGCCGGTGTCAAAACGAGAATGATGTCTTTTTCGGACGCCTGGACTCCAGCATGTGCTGTCACTTTCGACACTCGAGGCACCGGGAGTTTTTGCAAAGGACGACCACGCAATTCCCCGGGGAGGTTCCCACTAACAGCTGTTGCTGTACAACATAAATATCGCACTTCGTCTCCAAGCAAATATTGCATGGCGCGCTATTCTAAACTACTATTTGAAAATCTGGATATTCGCACTATTCTAGTTAAAGCCGAACGGCGCCTGGACCGTCGTGCCCACCTGTCGACGATGACGACAGGGCCGTTCTGGTCCCGCTCCTGCCTCGCCCCGACCTCCTTGACGAGTTCGAAGGCCTTGGCAAGGGGGCTGCAGCTCTGGGGCCAGCCGGGGCACAGGAGGAGGCGGCAGGCCAGCTCGTAGTCGTCCTGGGTCGACTGCAGGATGAAGTCCCGGCTGGGCAGGCCTCCCCCCTCTCCCGGCATCAGGGCCCCCTTCTCCTCCGCCACGGGGGCTGCCGCACTCTCGCCCGTCGGCTTCACCTTGAAGCTCCCGTAGTCCTGCTCCTCGTCAGTGTCGGGCCAGAACTGGGGGTGCTCCTGGGCGGACGGACACGTGCGACGTTAAGTAGGCTCACATTGCCGCACCCGACGCCGAAGTCTCTCGATACTTTTTTTAAGCGGAGTGTTGTTTTTTAAGGGAGGACATTACCTAGGAATGTGAACTTTTGAAGTACTCATTCAATCGGCGGGAAATATGCAGGTGGTGTTTGTAGCCACATAGAAGAAGAGCATATGAAAATTATTTTTTCTTTAACATTTACCAAGTTTTGCAAATTGCAATTTCACTGCGGCGAAAAGGAAGACGTCGAACAGGGAGGTGCGAAACGGGTTCCCCACCTTCTCGTCGACGACGGAGAGCACGACGATGGTCTGCGAGTTGTGGTCCCAGACCATCTGCCAGAAGTCGGCCATGGTGTCCATCAGGGGGTGCTGCGTCACGATGAACTCTCGCAGACGGTTGAAACCCTGCAGTGTCAGAACGGCACAATGGACGTGAGGACGGAGGGTTGGCCCGACCGCGGTTTGACGGCGTTCTTGCACGGTGGCTTCCTCAAAAAAAGTCGAGGCTGTCTAACGGATTATTACGGCTGAGTTCGGACCTTCTCGTTTTTCCTGATGGCTGCAGGCAAAGAAGCTACATCATTTTGCTTCCCAAGGTTTATATGCAAAGGGCTCTTCATGCACAAGTCAAAAATAATTTTCAGACTTGATGAAGAAACGTTTGCAACCTGGCCACTGGGTAGAAAGGGGATGTTAAAAGTATGGTGCAATATGGGTTAAAAAAAGAAACATGAAAAAAAGAACCTCGCGATAGTCCAAAACAGTGCACAGAGAAGTACTGCCAAAATAAATGTAGGTAACCAGACGTCGAAATAAAAGACGTCCGATAGAAGGTAGGAAAAAAAATGTTCAAACAGCAGACAACCAACTCAATACTAAGGCAGAAACTCACAAAGCAAAATATACAAAGAAAACCAGCAAACAGGCAAGCAAATGTTAGAGCAGGACGGAGCAAAGCAAATGTTAAAGCAGCAGGGTCCAACGTTCCTGCTTGTTTGGCGCTCGGCAAAAAAAGATGCTGTGAGGCCAACACAGAGGCGGCAAACAGCCACAAAAACACGTGAATAGCAGACATCAGATGGATGCATTTGATAAGTTATGCAACATCTAGCTTAGTCACACGTTACAATGGCAGACAGCGACGCTCGTAAAGAAAAAGCAGGCAGCCACAAAAACACGGGAATAGCAGACATCGGACAGCATGCATAAAAGCAAATCGAGTAGTAATTAATGTTCAGCGTAGCAACATGCCACAGTTGTAGGTGACACAGCACACGCAGCAACAGCAGACTGCCAAGGAAACGGCGCCTGTTTGTCGGCATGGACTCCAGCAGAAGAATTCAGATTTCACGTGGCAAGGCAACGAATTGCGGGCAGGGAGGCAGACCTGTAGGAAGGTGGCGTTGATGTAGTCCGAGCCGTCGATGCCGGGCTTGGGGGTGATGTGGACCCGGTGCGACTCGATGGGGATGAGGTTGAGCGATCGGTTCTTTGCCTTGTTGCAGGGCTTCACAGCTGACACCACATTGAAGTCCTTGGCCTTGAACATGGTCACCAGCTGGAACACAGCCCCTCGTCAACTCTGGCAAGTTTCTCGGGCAAGTCCGTCAGCATACGGAACCGCAGGCACGGCAACCCGTCGAGAACCAGCGTCAACCGAATCCTTAATTCTCTGGTCGCATCTCGCGCCTCAATCAATGCCGTCCCGTTTCCCCACTAAGACGGATGGATTGGACCCTTTTAATTGGGAGGTGGCTCGCGCCACCTAGCGAGTGTTTGTCTGTTTAGCAGTTAGCAAGAAAGCAAAGGGCTTCCATGCCCTTCCCATGGCGCCCTCTTAAGACCCTGTCGCCGATCTTGGGATCGGTTGGTAGAGTCCTTCAAGTCGCCAAAGCCCACCCGACGCACACCCCTCAAAAGTTGTCACATCTTTCTGATAAATAAAAACAGTGTCAATAGACAACAAATGACTTAACGAAAGGACAGACAACACTCTGTCGTCTTTTGGCATTGTTTTTATTTATAAACCCGTCAACTGCTGCCGCCCCTTCCCCGGACTACAAATAAACCTATCTGGAGTCAACACCCTTCATAGCAAGGTTCTCTGTTCAGTAAATTGTGTTCGCTACATTTTGAAAACGGATGTTTTTATTTCACGCTCCGACAGAACCTCTTCACCGTAAAGTCGATTTTTCTAAGGTAAACTCTCCGCCGTGTCGGTACTTCAGATGCATGATTCAGTATAGTATATGCATTTCTAAAATTCTCCTGTATCTTCGCTATATATCGGTCTTTACTGTACTTGTTTAAGACATCAACCATTCTTTGACTGTCGATTTGTCTCGGGTGTGCTTTCATTGTCGATCCGTCCGTCTTAGCACGTCCTTCGACTTGGTGCACCACTAGAAAAGTGTCGAGCACCTTGTGGATTGCTTCTAAATAAATTAACACATACAATATCGACGCCACAAAGCGTCGACATTGGACGCGGGCTTTGGTCGGAGAAGCGGGGACTTCCACGCCGACGCTTGGTCACTCCTCACCTTGAACTGTCTCTCGAGGAGGGACCAGGACTTCTCGTTGTCCCCGGCCCCCGTGGTGGCGACCTGCGCCGTCTGCAAACTCTGTACGTAGCGAGACAGCTGTGAGACCCCGACCTGCGTGGCAGTGAGACGGGGGGTCAAGAAACGACGCCAGAATGCACATGTCTCTTGTGCCAGAGACGAAGTCGCAGCACCAGCGTCTCCCAGATAGCACGGCGGTACTGTTGGAATGCTCTTTAATGGAACCCCCCAGTTCTGAAACTTTGTCCATCTGTGTATGTCCATGCATTTCCACGCTAAACTGAGCGTGGAAAAGCTAAGTTTAGCGTTTCCACGCCAAGTGGCCTCAAGTAGGCAACACTGAACATCCAGCACTAAAGCCCCGTTACCTACAAGGTGTTGCCGCAACAAAGATGAGGGAGAGAAGATGGAGAGAAAGCAAAGGAAACGTCCCTCACGAAAGAAAGAGGAGGGAAAGGGGGAAGACGTGCCTTGCAAGAATGAAAGGAGAAGAAGGAAAGGGAGACGATGCACCTCGCAAGAGAAAGGAGGAAAAGAGGGGAAGGAAGAAGACGTGCCTCGCGGGGGAAGAAGGAAAAAAAAGGGAGCAGACGTGCCTCCGTGTCTCCGCTGTCGATGGCCTCGAGCAGGGCGTCGTGGATGAAGACGTACTGCTCCTCGGTCTGGACCAGGTAGTTGCGCTGCTGACGGATGTGCCGCAGGAAGCCGTACACGTTGACGCTCTGCCGTTGACGCATCTGCCTCAGCATGGCATCCAGAACGATGTAGGTGCCCGTCCTTCCTACACCAGCGCTGCACGCATCCACGGTGGACGCAAGGGTGCGGTCAGATCCCTTCGCCGGCAGTGCCCGTGCTCTGGGGCGTCAAACGGGACTCCCCAGAGCTCCCGACAGTGTAGGGTACTTTACCTGCAGTGAACGATCATGGGGCCTGCAGCGGGAGGGTTGGCAGCAGAAGACTTGGCTACGAAGCTAAGGACTGGCAGAGGATGGTCTGGTACCCCATGGTCTGGCCAGTTGGTGTAGTGATACTGGTACACCGTTCGCTCAGACGCCTGCTTCTGCAAGATTTCAGACAAGAGACCCGTCAGGGGGCAACCACGGGAGGCGTTCTGACTCGGCAGCTTTTCGGATTCTGGCACCTTAAAACAACCGACCGAAGGCCCAGCCAGCGTGGCTGTTCTGGCATTTTTAAGCATAATCTCTGGACAATAATGCCTGGTGGGCGGTGCAACAGAAGTGCTGCAAGCTCGGCGGAGAGACGTTCGACGCGGGCCATATAATTTGCCGAGCACAACTGCCGAGTCGTTTGCGTCCGTACGAGTTTGGCTCGTAGTTCGCAAGACGGCAACTACCTATGTTTGTTACATGCTCAAACGTGCCACACTCACCTTCTTCACTTTGATGTTCTTGATGGCAAACGTGCGAATGGTGTATGTTGCCATGACAATCTCTTGAACCAGCTTAACTTGAATGATGCCATAGGTCTCAGTACCTTCCTTTGGCCAATACATGTCGCATTTACGCTGAAAGACACGCACAAACGAAAACGGCTCGAATTATTACTAGCACCAAAACATACGCAGAGTAAGCCAAAAAACAAAAAGAAGAAAACTGGTCATTTACGTGATACCCAGAAACGTTGCAACAAACGTTGAAAGTGCAAAATGACCGATGCATGTTAACGGCAGACAATGGGCAACTCGAGCGGTATAGTGAGCACATTTTAGGTCAGTCTAAATAGCTTCATGCTCCAAGGCATGAGGCTCACATTCTTCAATAACAACATAACAATGTTGTTATTAAAGAATGAGAGGCTCGTGAACGCTAACATAACAATGAGACTGCAGCTCGAAAGGTCTGTAGGAAGCATAGTATCGAACTGGAATCGAACCGAATGGTGGAAATAGTGCCATGGCACCGAGAAAGTCAGGGAAAGCAGGAGACGAGAGCGCGCAGGGATGGCAAAACGCCGAGCTCTAGTTGGTATGATTATTAGGTAGCCTTAAAGCTAGCCGCCTTTGTTTCCACTGCACTTGCCGAATGCGAACGGTGGCTTCTGGCATTTGGTTTTTGCAATCAAACGCATTTCATGAGTGCAGTGGGGACAAAGGCAGCCTTTTCCTCCACTGCACTCGTCGAATGGTTCAGAACACTTAACACCGGCGTCTGGCTCTCGCATTTGAATGCATTCGACGAGTGCACTGGAGAGAAAGGCGGCTAGCTTTAAGGCCACCCAATCATCATACCAACTAGAGCTCAGCATTCTGACTCTAGTTGGTCTCGTTTCCTTCATTTCGTCAGTTTCTCGGTGCGTTGAACGGTTGCAATACTACTTGTAGATACTACCATAAAACTCGTGTCCTGTGTGCTTAGGTGCAATGTCACGAGAACCGATCACAGACGACAGAAGAACAGTTAATTAAGAGCAAGGCCACACAACAATGCCACTGACACTGAGAGCAAAGCCAACGATGCTGCCACACTTGAAACACCAAAGCCCCGACGATAATAATTCCTGGAGAAGGGAAACAAGGGGATACCAGGACCAGGCGGATTTTTTTGGTCATGCACCAGTCACCCAGTTGCGTTTGGAGATTTGTGTTTGTTCTTTGTCCCCTTTGTTCCCCTTCTCCAGGGATTATTATCATAACTTTTGTCCAGCTTGCTTGCACCTTTGCATTAATTGCATTATCATCACTAAAGCCCTCTTTGATGCCAATGCCACCTATTGGTGGTCCTATCTGCCATGAGTGCCAGCAGTTCAGGACAAGATTCACAAAAAAGAAGAGTTGTCAAAAGGAGCTTGTTTCCATGCTATGGCAGAGCGTACATACACAAACTACTAAATGCTTGGTTAGGTTAGCATCATGAAGATGGGTAAGGCAGCAATCATTTAAAGGGGGAGAGAAGTGCACACAGCACTGCAGCTCAGACTAGAGAGTTTCTCAATAAATGTTTGTAAATAAGAGTTTAGCAAAGCTTTTTATATATCTGGTTTCAATTTCTGAGCACTATCTTTTCATTATATCCCACAATAAAGACTCGAATACAAGTTATTAAGGAGATACCAAAATGGCCAAAAGAAGGCTGTTGGCTCATTTGAAAAGTTTAACGCATTGTAAAATACTCGACAAGTTTCTACAAAGAAATTTGTGCAATATATAATCGAGAGAAAATTCAGGGGCAAGCACTTACTCAGTTTAGACCTCTTTCTATATGCCTTTAACAGTAGACTTTGTAAGCAGATGCATCCATTGCCCACCATTCGTTCTAGGATTGACTGACCAAGGAAAACAGCAACTGCTGATGGCAGAACACCCTTTCGATGTCCCATGTCCCCCTCAGACAAAGCGACGGGTTCACTCGTTATATGGTCACAAAGCGACACACGCCACCACCGTTCAGAGGAGCCATGCAAACTACACATGTCTTTGTGTCTTGAACATGGGATCTTAAACCAGGCTGCCTAGGAAACCCAGAGGTTTCTCAGGTCAACCGTCAAGAGTTCCTCGAATTCCCAAAAATCTTTGATCGTTCTCTGTCCCCAAGGGAAGTGTTTCTTCCAGCCTAGTAAGCATTATGTTAGCAGATCTGAACCGTTCACTGACACACTACTATTTTCCAAAATCTTCCCACCATGTACATTATTGTTTAAAATATATCTAGGCTTCTCAACCAGTACTCTACCGCAACACTCTCAAGAATAAGAGGGGCTCTTCGGCCCCGATTTTTCGCGAATTGGGCAGCGGGGTCATACTCGCGACCACTAAATTTCACTAATTCTGAAGGCTGGAATAGGTCTCGCCAGATTGTGGTAATATTCGTGCCCCCTAAAGTTAGCAAATTTTCCAAGTCGCGAAAATTAGGGGCTCGCAAACATTAGGGGTCCTACGATAGATGTCCCTCGAAATGAAAAAAAAATCTGAGAGCCCCCGTTCTAAAGTTTGGCCGGTACGTCCCGTGGAAACCACCACCACTACTGCCGACACGCTCGAGAAACAACGTCGTGCATACAGATGTTAGGAAAACAGCATGACACAGGACACGACACGCATGCCGTTCAACTGGAAGGAAGACGGACGATTAAAAACGGTGAAAGCAGCACACTGCACACGGGACGGAGGGTAAGCGGGTCGACGGCAGGACGACCTTTCATTCCTCCATGCGTAGAACAATCTCCCTGTATGTACTTACGCCGCCGTCCAAATCATCGAGCACGCTCGGCGCCCGCTGACACCGCGTCGACCGAAAAGAAACCGAAAGAAAAGAAAAAAGGGAGGAACGGAAGGAAGGAAAAAACGTTTTGATAAATAAAAGGAAACTGACCGGGCTGAGAAAAATGCTGACAGGAATGTACAACCTACCACAATCGGTTTCATAAACTAAAGTCTTTCGCAATCCTTACAGTTAGTTACTACACTAGGTATACAACAAAAGAGTAAAAATGGCTAACCAAAACAACTTTCTGTTAAACTAAGTACACCTCTCTCACTTTCGAAAAAAAAAAAAAGAGAAGAAGATAAGACTTGCTACGTCAGAAGCTGGCTTAAAGGGGCGGTGCAATGATTTTAACACTGAATGAATGTGCAGCTTGTATTTTTTATATTGTTTACTTCGGCATAAGTAAGAGAAAAAGTGCCACCATACTCCAAAATGCCTCGATTTCGCTGCGTAATCGCAAGATAAAAAACACTTTTTTTCCAACCTGTGGTGTGACGTCATCCGTCGACCTGTGGTGTGACGTCATTCGGAGTGGTTTTTGTAAGTGATAGTGTTAGGCAATTGTAAGCTTGATTTAATGTTAAGTTTAAAAAACCTTGTTGTTTAGGCATGCAGAAACGCTTCAAAAGCCTAATATTGACGCTAAAAGATTTGTTGCGCCATCTACCGCAAGTCCACAAAACCTGCCGTCGCCGTCATCCGTCGACGCCCGAGGCGCCTACGGCGGCTACACGAGCAACCCGGACGTTTTGTCTTTCCTTCGCTTGACGGAGTGCGTTGGTCGTGGTCTGTAGTATCGTGGTATCGTTATTGTTCCTGGTGTCTTGACCTCGACTTCGACTTCGACTGACCGCCGCGTCGACTGCCTGCCGCACAAGTCCAACTGACTTACTATAAGCAAGCATCTTGCGCTCGACGTCGCTCAGGCCGTCCGCCCATGCCGCCATGTTGGTCGGGAATCGACGGGAGAGTGGCGAGCCTGGCGAGCCGGCGAGCGCTGGGGAAACGGAAGCCAGAAGCACCCAACCGGAAACCAACGCCACTCCGAATGACGTCACAGGCGAAGCTGGTGCCGCTTCAATGTTGAGTTGAGGGGTGCCAGAGATACCAATTTCTTTTATTTTTTTTTTAATGAAAACTAGGGCAAGCAGGAAAGAATAGCTTTCGGTGCTTTGTTTTATATGTGGCCGGGATCAATTCCCGCAATTAATTAGCCAAAGTCCACAAATTGTTGCACCGCCCCTTTAAACAGCAGCTGAGATGCCAATAAAGTAAAAGTACTGGTATTGCAGCTATTTCTTTCTTATGCACTATATAGGTTTCAGTGTAGTTGGTAGGCAGACGGAACCTTCTATTCTGATTGAGCACAAAGGATACTGACAACTGAAGTGGCTTTAAAACTAGCACAATTCGAATCACCTTGCTAAGGCTATGTTTTCTAACGGCATACTTTTCAGGAGGAGCAAATTGTAGTGTCTGATGCAGGCGGAGGGCAAAGCTACCACTGCTAACGTTCTTGATTACTTAACTAGGTGCAAAACCTTTTTTTTTTTTTTGCAAACTGTCTATTTCAAAGTGTTCTCACTCTTCCGACTTGCACTTTTGGCTGCAGTAGTATAGGATGTATGAGTCATTATTTATTTGCTAGCAAACAAAAAGCAAAAAAAAAAAGAGAAACTAAAGTAAGGACAATAAAAGTATAAGAACGTAGTAGTAGAGGAAGCTTTCATTTCTTCAACAACACTACCTCGGTATCTCCATTATATATCAGCATCTTAAGTGTCCGTCTGCTGGAAAGCAGCAAACAGGGCAAATTTTTTGAAGATTTTTCATTGCCTTTTATTTTTCAATTAGACTTTACTATAGAACTGTTCTACCCTGATGGGAACAGATACAGACAGCTAAAAATAGGCAGTCACATATACCTCACTATAGCCCAACAAGAAAAGAAAAAAAAAATGCTGCAGAAACCACTATTGTTGGTTGCCTCTGAATTGCGATAGCATTCACCTAGGACAACCTCAAGGATGACGTCTAAGATGACGTCAAGGACGACGTCTAAAATGATCTTGGGGCGATCTCAAGGGACGACCTCTAGGACGACGTCTAAAATGACCTCTAGGACGACCTCAAGGATGACATCAAGGATGACGTCCTTGAGGACGTCGAGGACGACGTCAAAGACATCTAGGACAACCTCAGAAACGACGTCAAGGTCGCCAGGTCCTTCGAAGAGGGTGCGAATGTGAAGGGGTGCGAGGATGCGAGCTGAAATGGCCTACTGCACATTAGGAGGCCAGAAAGTCCAAGAGATCAGGGGGGAGTAGCTAAAGAATGCTATCGCATTAAAAAATCCCGCATTTTGGGGCGGGATTCCATCTGGCGGTCGGCACGGATGACCTTTTGGAACGATGCGACGTTCTCTGTGGAGGTGAGCGAAAGACAGAAAGGGATACAAGAAAGAGAAACAGAGAGAAGGGACTCACCCGTCCTCTCTCGACCAGGTTGGTGATCATGATGATGATGCAGACCCGCTGCTCCCAGACCATGCGCCAGTAGTCGTCAAACGTGGCTGGCAGGGGGCCCTGGGTGCCGATGAATGCCCTCGACTTGTGGTAGCCCTGAGTCAAAGGAGAGGGGGGTCATGAAGAGCTTTCACCCTGGTTGCCAACAACGCTAGCAAAGTGAAGGGCTTGTAAAAGTTGTACCACTGGCCTCTGCTCGGTACAGTCTGTCTATTCGCACTTCCCGACGACATAGTTGCCGTCTCGCGGATTTCGAGCAAGCTATACTTCCGGAGGTCGTCGCGAGAGACTTTTTGACGCAACAGACTTTTCGTCTCCCATTGTACACTGGACCGGGACTTCGACTGATGCGAGAAATACTACACGAGTTTTCAGCAACACGGTAAACTTGTGCTCGCTTCTGAAAGACAAACAGAGAGACATTCGTACCGCCTCCCATTTCAAAGATGCTACGAATGTAGAAGGATGCGTAGCATGCAGTGTTAACACGCACGGCAAACCGTTTGGCCTGCGCAAAACTTCAGTTCACCGTCGAACAAAAGGTGGCCCGTTTCTTGACATGCGGGTATTGCGACGAGAATTGCGAACTTAGTTCGCTCAGAATGCTGGACCGGTCAAAACGGTAGCAATCTGGAGTTTGTTCTTTGCTTCTTGTTGCTTACGAAGATGGCAGGTGAAGGAGGTGCTCTACACGAGAGACATCGACCCGAAAAGTCGCCGGAAAGTGCGAAAAGACACCGTCGATGCTTGCCCAGAACCGCCGTCACTGATCTCCCCGTATCTTGCAGAGATGCTGAATCACAACTGGTGATACCAAACCAGCACAGAAACCCACACTAGTGATAAAAACACTGGCATAGAGAAAGGTAACGAAAAACCTCTCATCTTAGCACAAGCGACAAAGCTAGGCGACTGGAATAAAAGGAAACGAAAAGTCAAGCTCAATAATAGCAGCGTCCATGCAGAGCCGAGGGTTCATGTGCCTTAAATACGGCCCACACAAGGTGGAAACATGCGCTACCGGCATGCCGTCGTCACTCACGTCAATGTAATTTGCGTTGATGTAGTCCGATGACTTCTTTTGGCCAGGGATGGGTTTCAGGATGACTCGAGTGTGGTCATCTGCAAAGTAAGGCCAAAGATTGTCGCTTCGTAAGCGACCCGGCGGCTCGCGCGACACTAACGCGCAGAGTCAACTAGGCGCGATATGGTTCCTTGCATTCTGAGAAACCTGCTTCTCAAGCACGTACATGCTATTCACGTAAATCGGGACATCCACTATGCCACACTCGACGTCAACGTTCGATTATCAAGAAAGACGCGGCGGCGAAATATCGGCGTTGACAAGAACGTTGCAGCCGCTTGTTCTGGGTTCGGCATATTCGAGAGGAAGCGGAGACGGACGGAAAAGCGGGACAACTCACAAGCCACGATGTTGATGTAGCGGTTTTTAGGCTTGTTCTCGTTCAGTTGGGAGTAGCTCGACGTGAGATCCGGATCGGTGCAGTGTTGGAAAGTCTGGAAGCACGAAGATCACGTGCAACGTTCAACACATGCCACACAGATTGGTCCCTTGAAGTTTGTTAAAGTAAAGTTTCACTGGCTGTATTGTACTGCCATTAAACCGGCACTCACCTCATACTCCCTCGAGAACCCGATGTCTCCGTCGGCATGCAAGTCTGCCACGTGCTTCGCCCATTGGCTCACGTGCACCGAAGCGTATTCCGAGTCGTCTGCAACGCAACAAAGAAGCGAGACCACACGTCAGACGACCAGCAGACGGCATCAAGTAAGGATGGCCACAACATCGTCGAATGCAGCGAAATAATCAGTTTCATTAAATTGTCGTGGCAACATCTCGTTGACAGACTTGGACAACTATTCGTTGGCCAACTCACCAAACGTTTCGGAAAGCTGGGGGGAGGCCCTGTTTCCCGGAGGGTCGTCCAAGTAATAGTAAGCGGCCTGGAAATATTTCCTACAGAAAGAGAAGGGAAGAGAGAACACGGTAAGCACAATGGCCGCAGATCCCACCCAACGTTGGATAAACTCGAGAAGATAAAAGCGTCTCAACAAATGCATCGCAGACGTCCGAGCGCTATTCCCGTGGCTTACTGCAGGAGTGACGAATTTCTTTCGGGTGAACGCCATCGTCGCAAGTTCTGTGTAGCACTGTCAATGGCACAGGCCCGAGAGCACGGCTCTTCAATATGGATTCCTTGTACAAGCGCCAGCACACGAGTATTCTTGAGATTCATGCGACAGTTAATTCAAGAATTTGTGTCCATACTACAGTGTGGGCAGATAGCCTCTGTCTCAAGGTCGCTCGATGTGATTAGTAACCTCACAATTTTCGTAAAAACCTCAGATTGAAAACATAAAAATGAAATGACAGTCATTGAAATTACAACAAGCAAACAAAATCCAGTGGTGTGGTGGGAAAGACACAAAGAAGGTCGGTGCTAGTCGCGATGCGAGCAGAGGTTGAAGGGCTGTGAGAGTCGAGAAGAGCACCACAATATTTCCTGACCCTCACAAAACTACTAAACTAGAAAAAAAAAAAAAAAGAGTATTAATAGGAAGCCATTATGGCATGGCCATAGTAACAAGGCAAGAAGCCTCGCAGCGCTCACACAAAGCCACAAACACTAAACGTGCCTCGCAAAAAAAAAAAAAAAAAAACTAAATTGAAAAGAATTCAGCAGTTTTTTTTATATTCCACAGTCGCAGGTATAGCTGTGACAGGTCTCAGCGAAGTCGTAGGGCACCGGCGTGGCGTTCACGCACCGCGGGGTGCACGAACAAAAGCGTTCGGAACAAAATAGACGTCCAACCATCTTGTTACGACTGCTCTTGTTTCATTTTTTGTTCAAGGGCGCGTGAATGCACATCTGCTGGCACAAAGCTCTTGGCATTAAAGCGGGCACTGACACCCCAAAGGTCATATTTTTTTTTGTTGTCTAAATTGATGCATGTTGTAGTTGTACACACGCACAAAAATACCACGACGTAAAAAAAAAATGTCCCTACATGTGCGCACGCCTTTTTATCTTTGGCGTTTCTCTCTCCTTTCTCTCCTCCTCACGTCTTTTTACTTGTGACGTAATCGATTATGAAAGTTAGAAGCTTTTTAAGTGACATTTCTATTATTATTTAATAACGGTTTCGCAAAACATGTCTCTTAACCCCTTAAGTGCCTCTGACGAGCCAAGCTCGTCGGCCACTTTTTGGCTAAAAATGCCGTAGACAAGCTCAGCTCGTCCAGTGGTTTTTTCGGCAGCCCTCAATTCCACGGACAAACTAGGCTCGTCCGAGCAGTTTTTGCCACCTGGTTTTTTATCCTCCCAGGGAAAACATGGCAGCGCTGCGGCGCTGGGCACATGTAGCACTGAGGATGATCGGTAAGTCGAGGAATCGGACGAAGTTCTTTTTTTGAGCCCAACTACTTCTCAGACTTCGAAAAGGAAATCGTCAAACGGACAAAACAACTGGGTTTGGTCGCTGTGTACCATAGTTTTGGTTGTGACTCCGCCAGGGCAGCCTTTCACGCAGAACAGACGCAACGTGGCCCCTCATGTCGCTTATAAAAGCCTACTGCGCGTTCTCTTCAACCTCGCACCGCTTCAAAGAATTTGAGATCGCTGAAAGGGTCCTAAAAGAACTTCAAACTCGGAAAGAAGCGTCATCTGCTCAGATCGATAGGCGGCACGCACGGAAAAGAGCAGTTGTTCGTGGAATGCGGCCGAACACGACACTTCTGGTCTGGAGGGTTCGGAGGCGTGAGAGAAACTCGAGTTGCAGGACGACTCAATCGTTGATGTCACTGGACTGGCGTGGACCGTGCGGGAATTTCAAATTCGACTTTTGGAATTTGTTATTTACTTCACAAATACTGAGTTCCCAAGTTTTGAATTTTGAAGGTAATGTCCAAGCATCGTTTTCACTTGTTTCAAATAAAAAAAATATGATTCTGACCTGTTAGTGCCCCTTTAACAGTGCTACAACGGCATTTTGTTATCGACTATTTTTTGTTTCCAGAGAGCGCGTGCAGTGGGCATCGGGTACTACAAAAACCCAAAGCACAGAGCAGGTTGTTGATGCCGCGGCGCAGCTCAGAGGTAACGTCTCCACTTCGCACGCAGCGGACCCTGGTTCGATTCCCGCAGGCGGCGGGCAAACATTTTTGAGGATTTTTGCAACATTGGCGACGGACGCCCTACACCACGAACAACTTCGTCAACAACCAGAACAACGGACGTCGTTTCCAGTGGTGGTAATAGCCCGTAACAGCAATCGCCATAAAACATGCTCCAACAAGACGACTTGGGTGCACGATGCATGCCCCGAGCACTTCTGCCTCGACGCAACCATAACCACAACAACAAACGCACATCAGTCGCCGCAGCCGTCCTCCTAGCGACGTCGTAAAACTCGACCGCAAATCGGAGTGCATACATGCTTCTTTGCCAGATATACCTAACAACAAGAGCTCCTCCACGCCGCTCTCGAAGATAAGGTGCAGCAGAGCAGCGACGTAATTTTCAAAATACGAAGCATAAAAAAAACGAGAGAAAGCAATTGGTGCGGCATTTGCACGGGCTCTCGCAATGCGGCAACACTCGCACGATGCAACTGCAAGACGCCGGGGGCACCGCAAAACAGCCGGCAATGCAGCTTTGTTGGTTGTGGACTTTTTTGGTCGAACCTGAACAGCCTGGGTAGGTCGCTGAAGCAGGCCTTGCATAAGAGACACATGTGGAATGGCGGTGACCGCGATGACTTGCCCCTCAACCACGACTGACACAAAGGCGATGCAACACTGTGGACAACTCGAGACTGCAGATCTCGCACGCACTTCCTCGCCGCTCCGCGCAACGATAAAGCTCCGCGCCGCTCTTATCTGCGTGCTCTCCGCTGATAAGAGGAGCGAGGAGGACGAGGACGCTGTTGGAAGCAAACCCTTCAAAGGAAAGACCGATCACTGCCGCGTGTTCCGTTGTTGACTGATGGAGGCGTCGAAAAAGAAAACGAGGCTACGCACAAGGAAGACCGAAATAGGAAAGGTGGGGAGATAACCTTTACGGAGGCCACTCTGGTCGCGAGATTACGAGAAAGAGAGATAGGCCCTCGTAATCGTCGGGGAAATGATAATGCTAAGGCGACTCGCAGGCTAGGAAGAGTTGTCGATTACGGTAGCACCACGTTCCGCGAAGACGTTCCGAAAGAAGAACTATCTAATGATACTTTCCCCTTGCGCGTATCAATTGTGATGGAAGACACTTACGATTAAAGTGTGACATGATGAAAAGCACTTTTTGCGAAGTACCATGCAACTCCAACAAAGGTCGCAATTTCCCCCAAAGGAGCGCAACAGCACAAAACCCAAATGCATTGTAGTCACCAACGGGACGAGAACTGCAGGGTGACTCTCTCGAATGCCCGGCATCCAACGTGCACTATTTGCCTTCCACAATACTCTGGCTGCACCTGCATGAGGTGACGAAGTGTCGTCGCTTCGTCGTCTCGCGAAGACTTTTCCACCGCTTTCGTCAACGTCCGTGACCACGGTGAACTCCCGAACTCGAGAAATAAGAGTCGACAAAAGCGAGTGCTACTCACTTCCACAGGACGAAGGAGATGATGGCCAGCAAGAGCGCGAACGACACGCACACCACGCCCGCCACCACTGCAGCACTCAGACTCGGGTCCGCATAAGCACCGTCAAACGCTGCAAAGACAGCAGAAAGTTGTGCTCGGGCTTGCCACGCCGGCGTTGGCGACGCCACGCGTCTTGACCGGTGTGCAAGACAGACAGATGCTCGGCTGTGATGTCGTTCGTAAGGTGGCGCAGTGTCCACTGTGTTGAAACGGGTGCAGCGAATTCCGTGTCCCTCAGTTTCTTTATAAATGACTGCTTGCGGGTTTGTCGACATGTAGAGTGGTGTGGACGTTCTCCAACCCTCGCTACAGAAAATTAAGCGAGACTTTCAAGTCGTGATCCGGGAAACGTCTAGACAACATTTAACGACTCGTAGTTGGCCATGGTCCGGATATGCAACTGGCACACTGGAGCCGGCGAATAACCAGTCTTGCCGACTGGAAGCCGGATTTGGGCCGCCGACATGTGCCGAGGTAAAGCTGACTCAAAACCAGTTTCGCTTAGCTGCCGCGCAAGCTCGGAGAGAATGAAACATGACTTCTGGTCAGTTGCAGAAGTCGTATGTATCTGTCTGCATTGCACATTGGTCAAGACAACTTTTTGCAGGCACTCTTTTTTTTTTTTTGCAAAGCTTTCAATCTAAAATGCACTTTCTGCATGCTTGCAATTGCTCGCAAAAGAAGCTCTGAAAGGTCAAGCGGCATTCAGAAATGCCTAAAAGAGGCGGAAAAATAAATTACAGTCAAAGATTGTTTGTCGAGTGCACCTATAGTAGTGGCGTCATAATAGGAGCCTTGCAACCATGCCAACAATAAACAAGCTTTGACTGTAACAATAAAAAGAAAGCAGCAGCATTAACCCTTTAAGAGGTCTTCTCAGCTTTCATACATTTGAATAATAAAAGAAAGGTAACACATGAATGAAAAGGGTAGCTCTCTGTCTCCATAAATACAATACAAACCAATAAAAATGTCAATAAATATCTACAGAATATATCTGACATCTAACAGCAAGTAACGGTGGACAGATTTTTTCCCCTTCCTCATGTAGGGTTTAATGGGCTCAGTTTTGTATTTTATTAAAGGAGTTTGGGTTAAAGGAACCTAAACATCTCTTATCGGTGTTAACGTATGAAACAAGCAAATCGAAATGAGTTAACTTGGTCTTAAAATATGTCAAGTCCTGGCATGGCACGGGGTACATTTTTGGAAGGGATAAGACCTTAGAGGGTTAAGAACGAAAAGGGGGGCCCCAAAATACAAAAGAGGTATAAGCGGAAAGCTAAAGCAAATCAAATGGTCACAGCACAACCAGAAAGGACTGCCAAAACTACGACAAGGAAGTAAACAGAGTCCTTGTTAGAACAATGAGTCACTACCAAGAGAAGTGCCCACAAAAACAACATAAGTAGCATATCCAAGACACATTCCGAAAGATAGAATACCTACGGCAAACATCATCCAACCACACTGAGACAAGGCAATGCAAAGAGTGAGTATACTCAACTCAAAATAATGAAGTGCTTGGACAAACGGTTTGCACTGTCTTGAACAGTAGAGAACCAAGATATGCTAAGGCATAGTAGCAGACGACATTCAACAGGAGCAGATCATAAGTGGGGACATTAGAGGGCAGGCAGGAGAGAGAAGCAGGTGACATTCAGCAAAAGCAGATGGCATTCGGCAAAAGCAGACAGCATTCTGCAGGAGCAGACGATATTTGGCAGAAGCGGACAACATGCACAGAAATTGCAAGAAAGGCATGCAACAATCGTACAGCAGCCTTACAAGGCAAAAGATGCATCCTGATAGTGCACATTCTCTCGAACCGAAGCGATGGCAGGCATATAAAGAGAGAAGTTGTGGTACAGACGGATTTGCAAAGAGAACAAAGAAGAAGAAGGAACCACGAGTGGTGACGGTGGGGGGCAAGTGTCCATCCCCGTGGGTCAACTTACTCTGACACTTACTCTGAAGGAGCACCTTCCGGGAATCAGAAAACTGCCCTTTGAAAACCGTCGTCTGGTCAATGATGCTCCGAGTCGCTCCCTGCACCTTCACCTCGTACAGAGTGTTGGCCGTCAGGTTGGGAATGAACATCTGTGCAACGGGAATCGAACGTGCAAGAAGGCATCATGTGAAAAGCATAGAGTATATTATGTCTCTTTTAAGGCCCAGGTGAAAACCACTCCAGTTGGAACCAACTGGAACTGGATTATGGAACTGGAAAATATTTTCCAGCTGGAAATGAGGCTGGTTCCACCTAGGGGCTGGTGCATTGTGCTACAAGCGTGCCGGTACATGGTAAAGTATTAAGACTACAAGTGGTGCAACGACACAAACAAAGTACAAGAAGAGTAAAGAAGAGAACAACACTGCTGTCTGTCAGTCTTCTTTACTATTCTTTCACTCCGTCCATGTTGTTAAAGAAGAGAACAGCACTGCTGTTTGTCAGTCTTCTTTACTATTCTTTCACTCCGCCCATGTCGTTGCACTGTTTCTACTTTTGAGGACGAACCGACTAACCCAATCATCAATGTTGCGGTTCGGTACATATCATGTGTCGAGGATCCGTCCAGCGTAAAATGACCGAACTGAGCGAACTCAAAACAACGAAGAATCTGCTATATAAAAAAAAAAAACACTCAAGTGGCATTGACGATTTTACGTTGCATCAACGTTATTTACGAAGCGTCTCTTACTACGCTCAATGTTTACAAAGGTGCATGTTGCATGGACTTCGCATGCAACTCACGACGTGCTCCAGCCGGTCGTTGGCAGCCATGGCGATCTCTTCAAAGCTCCAGGCCTCCTCAGAACGGTAGTGCACAAAGTAGTAGTCCACCCTGTTGTAGTAGGTCTGTGGTCGCTCCCATTGTAGGAAGAGACTGTCCAATGACTGGCACGTCAGGTTCACTATCACCGGGGCACTGGGGCCTGCGGGGAAGGACGCGACACTCGAGCTGCATTCGCACCGCTCGCTTCATACATTTGTATGCTTTGAATGTGGAACGTGCCTAAGGGCAGTTTTCGTAGGAGGAACAAACAGGCCTCAGACAGTGTTTGCAGGCTGCCTTTTGTAGGACGTACTGGCGGTGCGACCGCGGCTTTGGGCTTACAAGCCACGCGCTTCACCGGCCAGGAAGCTAGTCGACTCAATGAAGGTGGAATGGGTGCTCACCTTGAACGTCCGTCTGTACCTTGAGCAGGTTGCTGGATTCCCCCAAGTGCTGCTGGGTGAACGCCTTCACCCAAATGTCGTAGAACGAAAAGGGCTCTGCCATGGAGAGGGGAAGACAGGGGAGGGAAGGGGAAGGGGGACCGCCAAAAGATTGGTGAGAGGCATCCCTTGCGGTTAAATGCCTGCTTACGCACTTGCGACCGAGTGGAACCTGCCGAGGCAAGATCGATTTTTAAGCCTCTTGCAACAGCTTAGGACCGGGTGCGCCGCTGCGAACCTGGTCCTACTCTTAAGAGGCTTAAGAACCGGTCTCGTCTCAATCGGTTCTACTCGGTTGCAAGTGTGTAAACGGGCCTTCAAGCGTCATTCACACACTTGCAACCAAGTACGATCGGGAGAGACAAGGCCAGTTTTTAAGCCTCTTGCGATGGCGTAAGACCTCCTCTGCAGCAGTACATCCGGTCCTCCGCTGTCGCAAGAGGCTTAAAGACCGGTCTTGTCTCTCTCGGTCGCACCCGGTTGTAGGTGTGTGAATGGCGCAGAGTCGATGCACGGTAAGGGCAGGCCAACAAAAACGCTCGGTCTTTATGGCCTCCGCGCAAATTAGGAACCAAATGTTTAGGAATGGCGAGACAGCTTTAGGGATGATGATTTGTGTGGGCCCCTATGACCATGCTCGGTTTCACTAAGTGCGAGCGTGGCGAAAGGTACGAGAATGAGCAGCGGGATTTCAACATCCCTGCCGAGCGTTTGTGCACGTGCAGTGCGAGCACTGTTCAGGGCAGAGCGCCCATGTCTGTAGCCTCAATTTCACTCGCACATAAAGTAAAACAAACTATGGTTACGTCGTGAGTTGTTGAGTGTGTTGGTGTCTAAATTACAAAAATGAAACAGGGACACAGATGGCAATACAGACGACATGGGCTGTCATCATCTGTATTGTCTTCCATGTCCCTCTTTCATATAAGTAATTAGTCGCATTGTTTTGAGTAGATATTTGGCTGCTGCGAGGCGGTCAACTTCGTGGGTTGTGCGTTCTGACAGCGCAACGTGGTTTTGCCTTTGGCTGCGTTGCAAGAACCTCATTAAACAAAAAAGGTGATACGTATTTTTCTCACACTCAATATTTTCAACTTTATGGACTTGTCAATGCTGTATAGATGAGTGCATGGGCCGCACTCGTGTGAGGACTGCACCCCCGCCCCCCCCCCCCTTTCCTATTCAAACCAAAATATAAAAAAAAAATATAAAAAAAGTTATTTGTGTGTTAGCTGCTCCCACACTCTTTCCAAGGCAAGCCTACCGCGTCCATAGTTTGGCATGCACCAGGCTCCGCGTCTCCGCCCTGTTCACGCCTCTACTACCGCCTTTTGGAGCGCAGATGAGAAAGATTACCTGAGTAAAGCTTCAGAAAGATGTCCTTCTTTAGGTTTTCATATTGTCCATGGTCGCCTTCTGACTATGACACAACTGCCGGCGTAAAATCGGGCACTCGGGTTTTTGTACGTCGCCGTTGGGCTTCGTGAATGTTCTGTTCTGCTGAGTTTGTTTATACGTGTTCCACAACCTGAGAACAATGGGCAAGTACTTTCAAACCATGATTACTTATGCCCTGGAGTGTGGCAGACACGCAACGGGTCGCAAACACTGAGTCGACGAGACTTGTGTACGACGCTGTACAAAGCGTGCAATCCAAGGTGGGCTCACTATCACTAGTATGTTGCGGCCGCTCAATGTCAGCTCGGTGTCAAAAGGACCATGAGGCAAAATTCCGCGGAATAAATGGCTAGCTCAAACCCTGAAAACATGCTTGGGGAACGACTCCGCAGAGCACCTCTGGCGACTCTTGATGCTGGTCAGACTCATGCGCCGAATATGCCGCAGGTTACGAAGATCCAGCTCGAAGTAAAGGCGCTCCAGACCACTGTGTGTGATAGCAAGTATATACTCTTTAAAGGACACATGCAAAAGAAAAATTAATTTTTTTTAGACAGCTTAGATGGAAAAAGGATGTCATAAAACGATTTTACAACGAAGAAAAAAAATTTTTAGAGCTGTATTTACGGCGCTATACGAATTTGTAGTTGGGAGCTCGCGGGAGCCGCTGCTGGTCACGTGGTAGGCCCGCGTGCCACCGCGCTGCGTCGCCGCCGCACGCTGAGCGTTATGCGAATGCCGCTTCAACGTGTTTCTCCACGCCGCCGTCGCCGCCGCCGCACAAGTTCGTCTGCTTCGGGGCGCCGCCGCCGTCGTCTGACCGGCGCACAGGTCTACCACGTCTGCTTGCGCTTTTTCAGGAGTTTCCTTTGGGCTCTAAAAGTTACTTATTCATTTTAGTTTTTTGTTATACTTCAAACAAAGATGAATAAGTTACTTTTAGAGGCCATAGGAAGCTTCCGAAAGAGCGCAAGCACCACATGACAAATATGGGCCCGTCAAGGGCCACTTTTCCGCGGCGCCCGCCGGCGCCAACTACAAATTCGTATAGCGCAGTAAATATAGCTCTAAAATTTTTTTTCTTTGTTGTAAAATTGTTTTATGATATTCTTTTTCCATCCAAGCTGTTCTAAAAAAAATGTTTTTTTCCTTTGCATGTGTCCTTTAATAGCGGCAGCTGTTTATGGCCTGTCCTCCGGTTTCGCGACGGCGCGAGCGTAAACGAAAAGTTTCCCCGCTAAATTTGGTGGAAAAATTAATGTCACATGACCAGTCGTCATGGGATCTACAGACAAATTCAGGTTCCCCGCTAAATTTAGGAACAAAATTTACATCACATGACCTATGCACCAATTTAGTTTCCCCCCTAGATTTAGCAAGAAAACACATCACAACCTTAAAATTATTTATTCATCAACAACGTCTCGATGCAAAATCAACGCAACATCATTTCGATTTCAGATCAGTGTATGACGCACAATTGGCGCAACGTCAATCGACCGTCATTGTCACATCGTTGAATAAGCAGCACAGCTGCCGCTGTCTAAACGCATCACGCCGTGTGATCGCTGCGCAATTTTATGCACATCCACGACCCAGAAAAATAGAATAAAAAAAAAAGTGTGGCCCTTACACGCATTTATACAGTATGTAGAAAAGCTCATAAACCATGCGAGATGCTCATTTGAGGAAAGGTACCCAAATAGCAGGCATTGTGCAGGAAAAGAGGCATGCGGCTTCGAAAGAAACCAGATGATATTCAGCTTGGCTGATGCAATACAAGGAAAGCAACATGTGGATAGAATATGAACAACATGCAAAAAAGACAAGGACAAAGCATAAAAAAGTAAATGGGACAAGGGTACATCACCGCTTTGATATATGTGACAAAGAAAGCAGACCACAAATTTGCATTGAGCAGACATCTGCCATAAAGAGCAAATATCATACAGAGAAAGCAAGAGCTGGTCAGGAAGAGCAGACATCATTCAGAGAATGCGGACACCCTCCAAGCAGAGCAGATGTCATTGGGAGAAGACGGATATCTGGCATGAAAAGCAGACGTCATTCAGAGAAAGCAGATGTCTGCCATAAAGAGCAGACGTCACATGGAGAAAGCAGCCAAAGGTCAGGAAGAGCAGACATCATTCAGAGAAAGCAGACGCCTGCCAAGCAAAGCAGACATCATACAGAGAGAGCAGAGGTCTGTTAATTAGAGCAGATGTCATTCAGAAAAAAATGATATCTGCCATAAAGAGCAGACGTCATACAGAGAAAGGAGACACTGATCAAGCAGACACCACTCAGAGAAAGCAGATGCCTGCCAAGCAAGGTAGACGTCCTCCACAGAAAGCAGACGACGCGCACCAGAAAAAGGGCTGCAACTCACTGAGTCCGCTGAGCATGTACTCTTCAACGGGCTGTGGATGCGAGACCGTCTTGCGTTGCTGCTGGGAGGACCCGTTGCGGGACGGCTGGAAGTAGACGTGGTAGCCCTGCAGGACCCCATTGGGCCGCACAGGCTCACGCCACTTCAGGCGCACCGTCGTGTCCGTGACCCGAACAGCTGTCAGGTTCACGGGCGAGCTGGGCACTGCAGGCAGATGACAAGCATGGGTCATAAGACGTCTGCGACCTGACCTGAAGACGTCACACTGGAAAATGTAGCAATCGCAGACTGCTGCAGTCACTGTCGTTATGGGCTGGGTTCAACTGTAGCATTAAGCTCTGGAGTTAATGACGATATTAAACTTTATTTCCTCCAGTGGTTTGGGTCACATTCACACCAGTTCACACCAGTGTCCCTCTAAAGGGCCTTGAAACAATTTTCTTATTTCGTCTAGATACTGCTCGGAATGCTTTCTGACGTCCGTAACCTAGGAAACATGTATTAGGGTTTCTCTCCATGGTTAGAGTTCGGCTATCCCCGTCACCGCAGCAGTTGAATGCGAGCCAACCCGAACGTCTGCTAACGCGTCGATTGTAACCGAGGCCAAGTAAAGTGGTCATGCACTGCTCGTGTCGAATCCACGAGTTACATTCGACTATCATCCCTTTGGGTATCCCCACAACTATGTCTTCAAGCTTTCTGAAGGAGAGAGTAAAAGGAATGGTTCACTTCTAAACTTGAAATTACACTGCAACAAGGAATCTTCAGGAACAGTGATGCCGCGCGCGAGTACACTTGTGTTGCCGTCGTGTCAGTATGCTTGTACAGGGTGTGCAACATTCAAACGCAGTATCGGTTTGTGAACCCTCCACCAAAGAAACATACCGCCTTCATCCGTCATGACCGGAACGACCACAGCAGGTCCCCTGCCGGCTGGGTTGAACACTTGCAACGACACCAGGTATTGGGTAAAGGTTTCCAAGTTGCGGATTGTATATTGCTGCAACACAATAGAAGCAACACGAACCACAGTCACCAACCACCCTCATTAGCCTCGGGCAGGATATTGCCCCAGCAAGCTCTTTGAAACAATCGCGAAGTTAAGCTAACGCTGCCATTGCCTTGGTCAAGGCGGCAGGACAAAACTTGATGGTCCATTTGTGGAGCATCTTCATACGAGAGGAGCATGGTACTCTTCAGAAGTCTAGCAACCATGGCAGAGAATCACAGCTCTGTGACCCAACCCGCGTACAAAGGGGGAAGGCCTAAAAAGTCCACCTCAATATAAGTTTGGCATATTACATTTTGGACACCGAAAAAAAAAAAAAAATGTTGCGACTTCACCAGAGGACATTTTAAAACAGTGGATGAAACTGTGAGTCACCAGAAAATCAGCGGAATCCGACGGAAAACAAGCCCCACCCATCCACCATGTTTTCTCAGCACCCCTCTCCAAAACTGAACTTGTGCCATCGTCATTCTGGATGTTGGTGCACTTGCTGCATGCTTCAACTTATCGCAGCAGTAAGCCCACACTGCTAGGCCGTTTTCATTGCATGCCGGGACATTACTTCTTGTCTGAACCTTAGGATTAATCTATAAAAGTCAGTAATCTACTACGACATCAGAGTGCCGTCATATTTGTGGAAGTCTTCCAAATTAAGAAGGAAGAGACACTTGAGAGCAGCTGCACAGTGAATAAAGGTGCCGCACGTAGCTAAATATTAAGCCATTAAAAGTTATAGTGAAATCTATAAAAAAAAAGTTATTACAGTCAACCATGTGGGATGACTGTGACGACCCTAAAGGGCAGTTTACATCACTCGGACAATACTTAGGGAAAATGCTTACTAAACGGTTGCTATCATTTATGAATGGGCATAATGCCAGCAGTCATTATGCCCATTCATAAGTGGAAGTTAATTTTGAGGGACTTGAAATAAGTTTGGTAATGTCAGAACGACCAAGAAAAAAAAATGTAATCTTGTTAAAAATCAATTAAGCAGTAATAAAGAAAAAAAAAAAGCGAAAAAGGAAGCAATCGCTATTAAAGCTAAACACAAAAGTAAACAACATGAAATGTATTTTTAAAGTGCGAGATCATATATCTTCGGCATTACAGCAACACTCATTCAATCGCTGCTCACACAGTAAAGCGAGACACACTAAAAAGGGCAAAATAAGCAAAGCCAAAGAGAAAACCCTATTTATTTTTGTTTATATGCCGAGTCCTTGAACGCGACTCTTGCGATAGAGCGTCTAGAGACCTTGTAAGCGCCAAGAGCAGTGTTGTAACAGGGAATAACTTTGGTTTATCAGAACATCGGCGCTATGCGCGATCATCATCTTTAGGGGGAATAAAGTGACCCGGGGTGCCGAGTCTGATCACGATGCTTTGTCGAAGCATCAACGAACCTTACCCAATGTCCGGGAAAACCAAAACACGACGGTTACTCCACGTACGATGAGAATTACGAAGGCTCGCAAATCAAGGACGACTATCTCGATCACTCGCATCCGATGCGTTTTCCACCGTACAATGCTTTCAAACCCAGAACGCTTCGAGAATCATTGAAAAACGCGGAAGCGACCGGGGCGAACGCCGATCTTTTGTATGAGCCGAATTTCACGAACTCGCGGGGGTGGCTAGTGGCGATTTACAGAACGCCGTACAACGCGTTCACAGACACAGCGATGTTCGATCGCGCTTAATCGAAATCGAAAAGATGGGGATCAGTAATCACCTCTGAATGGATGACGATGAACGGATAAGTTATCCAATAAACCAGTCCTTTTTTTTTCCAGCGTTGCTGGGAGGCTTTAGAAAGCGATGCTTGAGCACTAAGTCGACGACCGCTTGCATAGGAAGCAAGACGCTACGGAGAACATCTTTTGTGCGTGCGCGTTTTTGTTTCTTTTCGCTTCTTATTCTGCGGCCGAACTCCGGGGCTCGGGGTCTGCCCTCTCGCTACATTCAACACACGCACACACAACAACACAGACAACGGGAACGAGCGGCGGAGAGAGATGGGCGCACATACAAAAACCAAAACAATCGACGAGCACACGCCAAGTACGGCGGCGCAGATAGTCTCGATCCCAAGCGTTTCCGAGTTGTCACTCTCGCCGACTCTCGCTAACTCTCTCGCTGAGTAGAGGTGCGTTCGTTTGTTCGACACGAGCGTGTTTAGAGTTTTGGGATTTTTCAAAGCGACTTTCATGAACAACAGCTGACGTGAAGTTATTCATTGTTTTGTCAGTTTAATGGGAGAAGATTCGTGCGATCGATAAAAGGAATCAAATCGCACTTTATTGTCAAGAGCGGCGGAGCTCGAATTCAACACGAAATAAGAGAGTCCTCTCTGTTAGCCCTCGTTGGGCATAAAATATTTCCGGAGTTGCAAGCGTTGTTTGTCTGTGGCTGTAACAAAACTGGACGTGATCTGTAACCAGGAAATGAAATAAAAACTTTACAAATAATAAATCTTACGAAAAAACTTTTAGCGACTACGCAGTTTTCTTCGCACCTTCTACCGGCACCACCGCTTTTGACGAGCGCCGGTGCTGAATGGAAACAACAGATGGCAGCACAGGCGCAGAAGCTCGAAATGTTCAAATTTGACGCGGAAATGATTCGAATCGCGCGGTGGCGAAGATCAGTGGTTCGATTATTATGCGGGCACACTGCGGGTAATGCGGGTATTTCGGGGTTTCGTCTGAGTCTCGTAAATGGCGCATACACAATTATTTCTGACCAACTCCAAAGGCAAAGACAGGAGTCCATCCACGTGACTGACTAGTCAGTACAAGAAGTAAGCCTTGATTCTGTTTGTTTTTCCCTCGAACTTAAAGTACACTCGCTTTTGTTTTTAATTACAAATTGTTTCTGAACTAAATTAACAGAAAACTCCCCGCCTATTGTGACACTCAGCGGCTGTGGCAACAACACGGTGAAAATAGAAGTCGCTGATTTCGCGTAAACAGAAGAAACAAGAAACTCATACCAAGGATAAAAACACGCACACACCATCGAGTGAGAAGAGTTCATTTTAGTTTGTGCGCACCACCATGGTTTGACTGGTTCATCGAAATCCTACCTTTAGCAGTTTTTTTCGTTTGTTGGAGCGTGTTTAACTCTAATGTTATAATTTTAAAAGGTTAAAACAACGCAAACGACGAGGGACGAGAAGCAGAAGGACACACACACAGCGCTGACTCTCAACTGGATTTTCATTCATCGTGACCGCAGAATACATACTTGTTTGGTCAAGACCATCAAGAAAGAAGATAACAGTCATGCATCGAGACCACAAATCCACCGTATCGCACGCGCGCATTTTCCACTAGTGACCAGCAAGATAATCGATTTCTCTGTTAGATAGGGCAATAGACGGGCAGCTGACACAAATCTAGACATCTCCAACGCCTCGAGGCGCCGAGAGTGTCAGCTGCACGTCTCAAGGAGTCCAAATAAAGATTATTATTATTATTGCCCTATCTAACAGAGAAATCGATTATCTTGCTCGTCAAGAACGAAGTGGAAGCTCCTCCCACCCCTTTCCACTTCAGCGGAGCGAACGGTGGAGAGGAAACGACCTTCTCTCCACCGCTCGCTCTACTGAAGAGGTGGGAAAAGCTTCCACTTTGTTCTTGACCTGTCACCGACTATGGTGTAAACTGCGCACGTGCGATACGGTGGTCTTGTGGCGTTGATGAAGGACTGTCTTATCTTCTTTTTAGAGCGCAGCTCTTAGGGGCCCGTTCCCGGCTTGAGCGGCGTCGCCGTCGGCGTCGGCGTCGCCGTCGCCGTCGGCGTAACCAAGGTCATCCCAAGGTCACGTGACCCCAAGGTCACGTGACCCCTCCCAAGGTCATCTCAAGGTCACGTGACCCCACGTGACCCCCTGAAGGTCACGTGACCCCTCGAGGTCACGTGACCCCTTCCAAGGTCATCTCAAGGTCACGTGACCCCAAGATGACCCCACGTGACCCTTTGAAGGTCACGTGACCCCCAAGTCACGTGACCCCTCTGAGGTCACGTGACCCCCGAGGTCACGTGGTCGCCTCCCCAAGGTCACGTGACCCCTTCCAAGGTCATCTCAAGGTCACGTGACCCCACGTGACCCCCAGGTCACGTGACCCCTCTGAGGTCACGTGACCCCTCCAGGTCACGTGACCCCCAAGGTCACGTGGGGGTCACCTTTGGGGTCACGTGGCCTTGAGGTCACCCCCAGGTCACGCCTCCCCGAGGTCACGTGACCCCCTCCCCGAAGTCACGTGACACCCCCCCCCCCCGGAGCATGTTAAAGAATGAGGGGAGGAGGAGGAGAAGGGGGAGGGGTCTACCCTCCCCTCAGTACCCTTCACTCCTCCTCCTCAAGAGCTGCGCTCCAATTCGGCGTTACAGGGATTTGTAAACGGCTTTCACTTTTTTCTTTATGGCCTTGACCAAACAAGTATTTAGTGTGCGGTCACGATGGAATAAAAATTCAGTTGACAGTCGGCGCTGTGAATGTGTCCTTCTCTTTCTCGTCCCTCGTCGTTTGCGTCGTTTCAACCTTTTAAAGATGTCACACCAACTAGCCCAAGCTTCAACTTTAAAGGGGCACTGAAGCCATTTTTGAAACAGGTCGTTTTAGAGCGCAGCTCCTGGGAGCCCGTTTCCGGCTTGAGCGGCGTCGCCGTCGGCGTAACCGTGAGGTCGCGTGACCCCCGTGACGCCACGGGGGTCACGTAACGGAGTAGCAGGCAGGATGACGAGGAGGAGTATACCTTCCCCTCAGTACCCTTCCATCCTCCTCCCCAAGAGCTGCGCTCTAATTAGGCGTTACAGGGAGCTGTAAACGGCTTTCATTTTTTTTATCTTATATTGTTTAAAAGGTGTTAGTTCCCACATATACCAAGCCCTATGTTACAAAACCGCCAATCGTCGCCCGTTAACAGCTTTTACACACAACCCATTTCTTCTTCTTCAAAACCGCCAATTCATTTTGGGGCAATAGAAAAACATATGCTCTCTTCTTTTCTCGCGGACTACATTCTGTGGACCAATGAAAGTCCTGCAAAGTCCTGCAATACGCGCAGATTCCGAATTTTATTATAACTTGTTTCGAAGAGAGTCTGATAGGTACACATTCGGATAAGACTCCTTTTTTCACCGCCGGGCGAAGCCATCGTTTGAAACTCGCCGACGAGCGCCCTTCGTCGACCACTTCACTCGGAAGAAAACTCTCCCCAAAAAGGGCGTGACGCGATCTTTGAACACGCTTTTAACGGGGAAATAAGCTACGCACTTTGTTGGGATGCTTGGAGCGTCTAGATTGAGTTGTCACCACAAAAGAACGATCTCAGAATCGACTTCCTTTGTTTAGGTATTTAAAAAAAAAACAAATAAAAAGAACTACAGTTTTCAGGTAGCATGTGCCCTGTCGTGTACGGGTGGGCCAAGTAGGTTCACATTTTTGTAATGAGCCGCCGCAGACTGTCGCCGCGAAGCGGCTTTATTGGCTAAAACGCCGATTCGCTCAAATGTCGCTGTTTGCGAAAACGTATCCTTCGCTCGTGTGATATGGACCTGTGTTTTGGGTGCTGGTTTGCATCATCGCTACGTGGCAATGGGATTAACCAAACAGCGTCAAACGCGCAAGTTAGGCATCTTCTGTTTATGATTGTTTCAGCGATGAAAGAACACGATGAAAGACGAAGTATAGCCCCGTTTCCTACCTAGTCAACGATTAGAATCGTTCCTTCACACAAAACATCGATGCTACCAGAACTGCTTTCTTCGGTACGCAGTGGCAGGGTGTACCGAAGGCCGCAAAAATCCTGTGAGCTCACCGGTACAAGATTGCCGAAAAACCGGAAGTAATGTAGGCTACAATTCCAAAGAGCATCGTGCCGTTCGTGGTGCGGGCTTGACTGTGAGACACGTACCTACTCTATGAGAGAAAAAGAAAAAAAAACAAAAACGCACCACCTGCGGGCAACGGTGCACAAAATCGTACCGCGATAAGTTAAGAAACCGATTTTTGCGGTCGATGTAAAGAGCCTGGCCGCTATTTGAGCCACCCTGCATATGTATATACGTAATGGACGACACGCGCCCAAAGGAGAAAGGCGCACGGGGAGAGGAGACTAAAACAATCGTTTTCATGGCGTCTTTTCCCTGTTCATCTTTGCGTTTTGGCGCCAACTAGCCCCATTGATCGCACCACTGTCTGTAGGCACATTTTCCACTAGGGAGAAATAACGACCATTCGTAAAGTTGACGCCACGCTACGCCACACGTGGGCAGATGGATGGCTGGATGAATACTGACCCCATTTGATCGGGTGGCGGTTTGCGCAACCCAGTCAGTGTTTTAAGTCCTGCCAGCTCATATTTACTCACATACAACAATAATATTGCTATTTATTTAAAACAAATTTACTTGTGTGATGGAAGCGCACCTTCCGCCCAACGAAAAGAAAGGAATAAGAAAGTTATTCGTCACCTCGACATACTCCACCAGCCAGATAACCTCTACCTTCTGCTTGGTTAACTCCACCTTTCCAACGTTTTTTCTTCCCTCACTGTCCTCAGCGCCTTTACCAAATCATGTCTCACACTCCGCAACTGCAGGGTGAAGCTCTTTACAGCAGGTTACCAAGTACTCAGTCGTCTCATCATCCTCTCCACGTGTTGTCTATATCCTGATATCTGACTCTGTGCCGTATTTTATTTAGTTCGCAGAATTCCCGCCCTAACCTAAAAAAAAAAAACACTTTTTTAAAAATTATTAGAGATACATTATCTAAACTCAAACCATGCAGAGCGCTTGCAATTTAATTTCGCACGCCCCCCTCGCACAGTTGCATGTTCGCACATGCATACGATTCGCGTGATCAAGCAGTTGGAACCACTCTCAAATCTAGACACATTAATAGACACCAAGGGGCTGTGACGCCACCTAAAGGAAGATATGCGAAAGAGCGAGACGGGGAGCAAATACTTGTGAATACATCTTACTCCGCGAAAATCCAATGTCTTGACACCGACAGCTTTTGCGTAGTTGGAACGGATGGATGCGCGCAACCTCTGGCATTTCAGCCTTTGAATCGGGAGTAGAGGCCCTTGATGGAATGCACGCTTCGCGTTTCTTACGAGTAGCGTCAACCATTGTTCTGCGAACGCGCAAAACGACGTGCCACGAGGGGGCGCTCCGCTGCCGTCCGCTTCCGGGGGCCGCTCGTTTCAGTGCTGCGGAAGCACGCACCGAGGAACTTTAATCGGGAGGGGTGGCTGCCGCCATCTGTCGTCGCGGAAACCCTTCGAGACAGCAGAGACAGCGGCCGTCTCTGCTGTCTCGGCGAATCCGGTATCTCGGTGCGGCAGTGAAGAAAAATGGTACACCCTGGCGATCAGAAGGACAGTCGGGAGCTGCGTGAGGTATACCGTTTGTTTGCTGTCCCTGAGGATGATCTCTCGGCTCTCCTCTTGCGTCCGGTCCCGGGGCCTGTAGGTGATGCGGTAGCCCTCGAACTCCCCGTGGATGGTGTGCCGGGCAGGGGCCGTCCACTGTATTCGCACCGACGAGCTGCTCGTGTTCTGGGCGTGCACGATGGTCGGCTTCCCCTCCGGCACTGCGCGCACGAACACACACGGACGGGTGAGTATACAGGAGTGTATGGTTCCACGAGCATCGAGTGGGCTATCTGCACGCAGTTTGGTCTCTAATTGAGAGCTTTGAACCGCCGTCACACTGACTGACAGACACTGTCTGAAACGTGTTTCTTCCTTGTGTGGCGCTCCTGTCGCACTGGTCATACAAAATCTGTCTGCAGACATGTTAGAAGCACGGATATGTATGCGGAGCGTAGGTCCGTCTGCTACTTTTCCAGGGGTTGCGGTGACGTTAGAACGCCGAGTTCTGATTGGCTCTGATTGAAGGATAATGGGTAGACGTCGAGGCAGCTTGCTTTGAGGTCTACCCACTACCCTTCAAACAGAACCAATCAGAGCTCAGCGTTCTGACCTCATCACAACCCCTGCAAAAAGATGCAGACGAATGAAGCAAATATGCTCGAGGCGGATCCGCAGATAATTCTGTCATCGTGCCTGCAATAGGTTCGTTCGATTTACCTGCACCGGTGCAGAAGGGGAGTACCGGAAGTACACAGTGCGGAAGTACACTGTGTACTTCCGGTATGTGTATTAAGATACTACCGGAAGTACACCGACCTGAACCTTTCTGCCCCGGTGCAGGAGGTGCAGGTAAATCGAATGAAGCTAGCGAACACCGTGTCTTTTGTATGATGTATAAGCACAGTCAAAAAACAACCTTAGTAGAAAGTTTTTTTTTTTTTTTTTGCTTTTTTAATTTCGGTATCTGATATTTGCATGTACAGTACGCACAATGTGTGTGCGTGCGTGCGTGCGTGCGCGTGTGCGTGTGTGTCAAAGAGTCAAATTTGGGGGTTTTACGTGCCAAACCTACGACGGGCATCTGGCACGCCCCAGCGGAGGCCTGAGGATTAATTTTGACCACCTGGGGATCTTTTGACGTGCAACCGAAAGCTCGGTTACACGGCGCCTCCTCCGCAATAAGCCTCCGTCATATTGCGGGCACCTCAGTCGGGATTCGAACCCGCCACCTGGGGATCCGTAGGCCGGCGCTCCCGCCTCGGAGCCACGGAGGCGGCAGTGCGTGTGTGTGTGTATGTGTGCGTGTGCGTGTGTGTGTGTGTGTGTGTGTGTGTGTGTGTGTGTGTGTGTGTGTGTGTGTGTGCGTGCGTGTGTGCGTGTGTGTGTGTGTGTGCGCGCGTGCGTGCGTGCGTGCGTGCGTGCGTGCGTGCGTGCGTGCGTGGGGGGGGGGATTCTTCGATCACAAGGTCCCAACCTTGTGATCGGCGTGTTGGATGGGGATATAAAGTCCAGGACACATATGATACGGAAGTTTCTTACTTTCGTTGTTCTCTTGGTGGAACTAACTGGGCTTTTAACGTAATGCATGCAGCCCCACGCTTTGTCAGAGTTGTAGCAGACAACTTGAGGAGGATCCGTGTCTCACCTTCCCTGAGCGTGACCATGTAGAAGGACTCCTTGCTGGGCTTGCTGGCGCCGATAGCGTTGACGGCCAGCACCCGAAAGGAGTAGACGGTGAAGGGCTTGAGGCCGATCACCTGGAAGTTGGTGCTGTTGTCCGACGTCATCACCTTGTTCATCGTGTCCCAGTCGCCCTTCTCGCCGATCCTGCACGTTCAAGACAGCTTTTGGCTTTCTTCGAGCGCGTGAAAGCCCTCTCGGCGCGCATGCCTCAAGGTACACACCGTCTCGTGTTTCTCACGTCAGGTCATAGCGGGGGTGCTAGCTGCCAGACACCGCGTGCGAAGACGCTTGGCGACTTCCGCCCACACTCCTAGACCGGAAGTGCGCCCGAAGCGCCACCACCGCGGCGTGACGTAACAGCTCAAGACCAAAATAAAAAATAAGAAAAAAAGAATTCCGGTTTCTCGAGCAGCATCACTGATTTACTCTTTTATGCGGGGAATTAAGATATATGTGGGTATGTTTTAGAATGACTTGCAATCATTTTATCAAGGTGTACCCGTTTAAAACACCAATAGCATCGTTTCTTCCTCCGACAACCAAATCTTGTAAGAACTACTTCGTCTAGCGCATGAATAATGCGCAAAACTTCCCTTTTCTCTTGATGTGTAGGAAAATGATGTCCGTGGCTTTACAGTGACATAATTTCCGCAAAGAAAGAAAAAAAAATCAGAAAAGAAAATTGCCTCCACAACTTCCTGGGGATTCCTAATCATCAGTGGTGCCGAAAAAAAAAGTGAATAGAAAAAGAAAAGATGACATTATCACTATTCTGAACCTTGAAACAAAACCCGAAGACAATTATAATGACCAGAATAACCGATATATATATATATATATATATATATATATATATTTCTTTTTACTGATTGCTCCGAGAAATATGTAAAAATCCAAGTCGGGGAGCTCGCGCTCAATATACATTCCTACGAGTCATCCTCTGTTGCTATGACAACGGTGTGTAAGACCCGTTTAATGAGGACTGGGAACACCGAAGCATGCACCGCTAATTTATTTGTAAAGAAAAAAAGGGGAAAAAAAGACGCCTTAATAATGATGTTGGAACGTGGACAGGACTTTGCACAGAAAGCCATCGACGTGTATTGTGGGTGCAGGACACGCACCACGGGGTAGGGAAACGACGTCGCCTCTGTAAACAGACTTTGAGTAAGGTTGGGTTTGGGATATTTGAAGCGGCAAAGACGCTTTAATTACAATAAAAATGGCCAAAAAAGTACTAAAAAAAACTTTGAGTTGCCTTTCCTCTCTGGTGAAGAAGGAAGACCAGCGGAGCTGTACAATGGAAAGTAATGGCCGGCCGCAAGTCGGCAAGCCAGAGTGGACAGGCTGCCGCCATCTATGAGCGACGGCGGCAACCAGGTACGTGGCTTCCCGCCGTCGCTCATAGATGGCGGTAGGTGTCCAGAGTTCGGTGTCTTCACTTCTTTGCGGGGGACACGATCCTGGGGAATCTAGCCCCTTAACAGCTCCGCTGTAAAAAAACGTTAACGTTAGTGGAATAAGCAAGGTGTGTTCAGTGATGAGACAGAGCAGAAAAGGTTGCTGAGATAGCCGTATAAATATTTTGGTGGGTAATTACTGCGATATTGATAAGCAGTTTTATACTTGAGTGTACCTTAAAGCCACGGTGGGGTTGCACACTGCTGATACATCGTACAAAAGATCGTCTGCAGACGGGTGAAGAGCGCTTCTTCCTTGTATGCGGAGCTCCAATTCGTCTGCTTCCTTAGCAGGGGGTTGTGGTGACGTCAGGGAGACGCCGAGCTCTGATTGGTTCTGAAAGAAGGATAGCGGGTAGACCTGAAAGCAAGCTGCCTTGAGGTCTACCCGCTATCCTTTGATCAGAGCCAATCAGACCTTGGCGTCTCTCTGACGTCATCACAACGCCCTGCAAAAGAAGCAGACGAACTGCGCTCCGCGTGTGACGGTCCCGCTACATTGGTCGTACGAAAACTGCGTGGCCCCACTAGTTATGACGTTTGGGTGGGGGAAGGCACGGGCCTGGACATCTGCCGTGTGGTAATCGGGTCCGAGCGTTCCAAAATAAAAGCACATAATTTTTTTTTTTTTTTGCACGCAGACAGGTTCAGAATGTACGCGTGCTAAAACACAAAACAAAACAAAAAAGTACGAGTGTTTTTAAAACGAAAGGTATATCTTGTTACGATGTTCAGTTACAGATATACTTCTTTACTTTGAAGGACTGGCCTACGATATCTACCATTTACATCGTACCTTATTCCAGTGCTTTCCTTTTCCCTTGCTTTTGCCCAAGACGAAATTCCACACTAATGTTGGCTCGTACCCAAAAATAACCAAAAATCATATTGCTAAAAAAAAAAAAAAAAGAAAGAAAAGTGAGGGGTAGATTTTACAGTCCTTCAGAAAAGTAGTCAGCAGCCTAAACATCAACCTACCTGGAATGGCAAGATGGGAAAAACCTTCCAGTAAATAAATACACATATTAATTAATAAAACAATCAATCAATCAGTGCTCATTATAGTGTCCAGGAATAACATATCGGTATCTGTGCTGCCACACTTCAATAATAATAATAATAATAATAATAATGAAATTATTATGTTTATTATTATTATAACTTCACTTTAAATTGTCTCAGATAGCCGTAATCTTACCTACGAGATCTTCTAATGCATAAGGTGTGTTTTTTCTTGATATGGCACTCCTTTATATTCATTGTGTGGAAATACTAGTAGTGATCAATAAATGCAAATCAATAAACTACACAATTTTTTTTTTTTGGCAGCGTGAAGTCCTTTGGTGACGTCACAGCGCAGACGACGTTTGTCAGCGCAGACGACGTCTGTCAACGCAGAAACAACGAAGGTTCCGATCGAAATTAAACTGCTTTTATCAATCAAGGACTGCCGCAGACACCGAGAGACCGAATCAAGCAAGTCCAGCAGACGTGTTCGATACGTTGTAGCCACCGCACCTCATTAATTTCAGCCAGCTCGCTGGGGTAACATTTCGGCACTAACGACGGAACACATTCAAAATGGGTCAGACCGCCCATTACTGCAATAATAGCCCGTGACTCGAGCACGTTCTAACATGACGAACGGTATAAAAAAAAGACGCGCAAAGCGAAAGCACCTCGCAGAAAACGCACGTCCGATTCCTAATGTCAGCGCAAGCAAAATGCGAAAAAAAGGAGAGAGAGAGAGGGGGGGGGGGGGGGGGGGAAGTCTGTTAACGTTTGTTTCCGACAGCCGAGTGCAAAACACACGGTGTACGAGATTCAGTTTCGGAAAGGGAGCGTTCTGTGCCATCGCCGCTACTACCGCCAGAAGTAATTAGTTAAATATACCAATAACAGACAGGAAAAGGGAAGAACACACACTCTCCCACACTGCCCGCAGTATCGTGCACGCTGCACTACTACCTCCGTGACAAGCGCCCACCCCCAGAAATGTGGTCTTTGGCCTAGTGCCGACAACCGCCACCAGGTGCGCGAACCGGCGCTGCCGTCGCGAGTGTGGTTTCGGTTTTGTTTCTTTTTTTTCCGTCGCCGTTCAGACAACTGCAGTGTCTTATCGATTTTACGTGAAGGAGAGAGGTAAATGGGAGGAGGCGTTGTTGCTATGGAAACACCCTTGCGTTGTCCTCGAACTCGAACAAGAGGAGAGGGGGAGGAAAAAAAATGGAGGAAGGAGAGTGATACGGAAGATGCTGCGGAGGATGAAAGTCTTGTTTCCTTTTTTTTCCCCCCTCTTCGCTCGTTTCTCAATCGCTCGTGGCCAAAAAGGTGCCGCACTTTAGATTTTTCTTTTTGTTTGTTGCTCGTTTTTTTCTCTCCTACTTCCGCACAGCGGATATCGTTCAAGAAAGAAGAACAGCGACACATGAAGATTCGGGTCAAGGAAGCGTAGGAGAAAAGGGTTGATGTCGATTGCCCAGATTTTCTGCTCTCCACCCCCCAACTCTAGCCTTGTTGTAGTTCCGCCGTGGTTTCGTGGAGACAGGTGTAGTAAGACCCTTCCCTTCCGGAGCGGCTGTGGTTGTGTTTCGTGTGCTCCGCTACGCGCTCGAATCTTCGAAACGTTTTCGTGTGATGCGTGTAGTACCTTCTTGTTCATTTTTTCTTTCTTTCTTTTGTCAGGAGCGGTTTTCACTCTTGGTGATCACATTTGCCCAATTTTTGTATGCCGCATTCGAATTTGTTTTTTTTTCGTCGTCTGCTTTCTCCTCGCACCTGCCCAGTTTCCGTACGCCGTCTGCATTTTTTTTTTTTTTTCTGAAGCGGTCATTTGGTTTTTTGTCGTCTGCATTTTTTGTGAAAGCGAGACTGAAATGATGGTGAAAGCACAGCGGTGAAATCACACTAGAGATACACCATAAATACACGATATGGACAATAAGAAAACGTGTGTGCCACTAGCTTACCGCCATTTTGTCGTTTACGTTTGTTTTTGTTTTTCACCGAGATTTATTTGTTTGTGAGGACGAGTGTAAGCTGCAGGTAGGTAAGTGCGCGGAGTCTTCTTGCCAGGTCTTACCTGTATATCGCGAGCAACTTCAATGAGACAGAAATAAATTTAATCCAGAGTCCTTGCACCGGGATAAAAGAAGATTTCTTTTTCTCGGGAGAACTTGAAATGGGTTCCCTACTCAAAAACTGTTTACGTTGTTGCGTGAGTATGTGTGTCTATAGGTGTATATGTATACAGGTGTGTGTGTGCAGGCGTGCGTTGTGGGCGTAGCATTATCTGGTCTAATTTCAAACAAAGAAAAAAAAAATATCGAGAAAATTCCGCGAGGCACGGCATATTCTTAAAACTAAGAGCTATTGATCACAGTATGTAGAACGCGTACATAAAAAAATGTAATAATAAAAAGTAGAAACTAAAATTAATGTATCAAAAAATCCTAACAAGCATCTTAAAAACGCTTTTATTCCAGGCGTCAGTGAGGACTGCAAATTGGCTTGTCGAAGGCATCAGCGCAATCTCCTATTTTCTTTTCTCAAGCTTCATTAAAGAAGCTAATTACGTTTGAAGGCGATGGGAATTATTAAAGTCTGCCAAAGGTGCTAGAAATCATTATTTAGAGATTATTAATTATTTTGTTACCTCATTGACACCCTTTAATTAAGAAAAAGAAAAACGTAACCAGAGAAAAGACCGATGAATGACCGGCTAAAAAAAATGTTGAGTGAAAAAAAAAAAAAAAAAAAAAAAGGCGCGAAATGAGAAGGGAGAGTTTGCGCGGGAACGAGAAAGCGCGGGAGACATTTCCGCGCGGGTAAATTAAAGCGCGCGCAACGCGACCTTGCGTGTAGTTCAGCACGTGATTTAGACGTGATTTCTTTCCCAGTTGCCTTCAGGGGTCGCATAATCAGGGGCTTCGGTGGCGGGAAGTCAGTCACAGCCGTCGCGTCTCCCACGGAGTTGATTAGGAAACCGCAGACACCTCCTATCCGCACCCGTTCGTTAATTAAAATTTCGTTAATTAACGAATTCTTTTCGACCCTTAGCAACACAACCACAAACACACACACACACAAAAAAAAAAACACGTAAACTTTCAAGACGTCCCTTCTACATCCATCATGGAGGAATTCAAACATTAGTTGAGGTGAGCCGCTATGGCGAGGATATTCAAACTTGAACTTTCGACATTCTGGGTACCCTAAACTCGTCAAACACAAAGTTGGAGCGAAAAGTTTGCGAGTTGGTGTGCAGTTTGTGCGTCTGCGAAATACAGATCTTGCGTCGTCATACTGGCCGGCATTTTGATGGCCGCCGATTTACCTCAAAATGGATTCAGCGCGCCAATAGGGCTGAAGTTGTTAACCCTACAAGCATGGGATGGGCAGTATTTCAAATACAAGTATTTGAAATACCTAATTCAAACACATTGTGTATTTTGCATTTGTATTTAATTACAAATTTGGTAATGTATTTGACGTGTGTATTTAAATACTAAAACGGGGGTATTTCAGATACAACTGTAATTAAATACAATTTTGTGGGCGTAGATACATCCCTCAAATTTATTGTCACTGTCCAGAGCAGGAAGGAAACTACGTTCTGCACCGAATGCAGCGCCTCTAAATCAAGCAAAAGTGGTTAGTGACTTTGTGATTAGTCCGGGGCAAGAATAGTGACGAAATCGACGTTCACAGGCAGACTGGCTAAATAAGTGCCTGTGACAACTTGTGATGCTTTCCCCCCCTGGTTTCCATCCATATTTTTGCCTGGAACATTCTAAATTCGAGGGTCGTCCAGATTCACGTAACTGGTGCGAGTTGCAACAATAAAAAATTTTCTAGCTAGTGCTGCGCGTCTTGGTCGTCTCGGTTCTTTGTTGGTCTATACGAAAATGTAATCGACAAAAAAAGCTGCTTGAAGCTCTGTGCCTTTTTCACCTATTACGTCCAAGCTATTACATTTTTTTGTGATTATATTTCTATTACGTTACTAGAGCCTCGCACACTAACTCCCGAGTGTGCGATGCAAAATTAAAATGAGATACCCAGAAACCCGTTGCAGGTGCCCTAAAGTCGCTGACGCAAATTTTGAGGAATGTATTTGGAAAAGTATTCGGAGAAGACAAAATACATTTGGTTGTATTTGTATCTTGTACTTAAATGCTTTTTTTGGAAATGTAATTAGATTTGTAATTAGATACATTTTTGACGAAGTATTTTGTATTTGTATTTCGATACATATTTGCATGTATTTTGCCCATCCCTGCCTACAAGTATGCGCGGCGGCGTCTGGTCTCAGAACGACTGTGATCGGACATGTATTTCGTTCTTGCGCATTACATGATGACGTGTCTGCCAACGGCATTTGTACGAGTAATCTGTCAGGAGCGTCATACTTAGGAAGAAGTACGCCTCGAACAGTGCGTGCGCACTGGTTTTTTTTTTTTTTTTTTTTTTTTTTTTTGTGATGTATTGGGAAGCGTTGAAGATTGCTCTTTTGCTTGCATCGCTGGGTGCTTTACCTGATGTGGATGATGTAGTGCAGGATGACGCTGTGATGGCTGTTTGGGCTGGACGTCCAGGAGAGGTCGACGGACCGCGAGGTGAAGCCCACCACGATGGGGATCCCCGGGGGGTCGGGAACATCTGGAGGTCAAACAGAGGTCAGAGAGGTGAGGCCGGGGGTCAACTCGTCGCTCACGCCAACGCGATTATTATACGAAACCAAACGCCTCAACTGACCAAGAAACTATAAAATAAAAGAAAGCCAGAGCGAACACAAAATTTATACGAAAAAGAAAAACCGGAGGTAAGGCTCAACTCCATAAGCTTTAGAATATCGAGCAGATAAGCGACAGGGTGTTTTGTCACCCGGGGCTGACACATTCATTACCTCAACAAAACGCTGCACACATCGAAGTCGCAACGCGTTTATAACGCGAGTGGCTAAATAATGCACGATAATGGGCGAAGTATGAAATATTTAATGTCATAGGCGTCCGAAAACTTTTTTTTTGTGTGTGTGTTATGTATGTCCCTTTTCCCATAAGTAAAAACGCAATTTAAAATTCCTAACGGATACCTTTTGAACTCATATTGACGTCGGGAATATTAATGATAGCAACCGCATTCTAAAGCACAAAGTGTGGTAAAGATGCTTTAACGACCATAAAGGATCAGTCTAAGGTCCTAAAGCCGAGATATAGCCTTAGTCCCCCTCCCTTTCTCATCTAAAGGCGAATAGAATAAATAAAATACCGTATTTTTAAGACTTCAGAAGGAGTTAAAAAAATGTGTTTTTTTTTCGGTAAATAGTTTGCGAAGCCACCGGTCTTCAACCCATAGGGCGCCCTATGGTTTGAAGATCGGTGGCTTCGCTGTGTTCGCATAGGATTTAAACCTTTTTCTTTTTCTTACTTTTTCCTCGGGTAAGTTCGCTCTTTGCGAATTTTGTAGAAACAATGCACCACCTGTGGCCAACGCTGTACAAGATCGTAACGCGATAGGTTAAGAAACCGATTTTTGCGGTCGATTTAAAGAGCCTGGCCGCTGTTTGGGACACCCGGTAGATCATCATTAACCTGTACTCTGTCATTTCCAAAATCCCCCTGACGCCAGGCCACCACGGTGGCGCTGCTGTCGGCGGCACTGCGCACGCGCAGACGTTTTTTTTCCTCTTTTTTTTTATCCACGCGATTTTTGTTTTTGCGCACGCGCAAAGCCCACACCTGGACTCCAGTGGGTTGGTGTACCTATGCAGAGCGCAAGTGTCGTCTGCTTCTTGCACAGGGGTTGCGGTGACGTCAGAACAACGCCGAGCTCTGATTGGCTGATTGAAAACAAAAGAAAATAGTGGGTAGAGCTCAATGCTAGATGCTTCGAAGTCTACCCACTATTTTTTTTTTTTTCAATCAGCCAATCAGAGCTCGGTGTTGTTCTGACGCCACCGCAACTCCCGCGCAAAAAGCAGACGACTTGCTCTCGCATTGACAGGGCTGAATAATCAACTGAAATACGAAAACAAACGACAAAGTTACACGAAAAAGAAAACCGAGTTTATAGCTTTTTTTTTCCAGGATGAGAACGGCAGCGTTTCCGGCGCGAGCTTCCCACCTTGCATAACGCTTGGGCGTCTCCAGCGCCCAAGCGTTATGCAAGGCGGGAAGCAGAAAGAATTGTAATCTATTAGGATACACATAACTTCGTACTTTAGCCGCTATTAAAGACACTAGAGAGTGGTAGAATAAGAGACTTTGGGTCCCCCAAACAGCTTGGGGTCGTACTGCGCATGCGCAATGAACGCCCCAAGCTGTTTGGGGAACCCCAAGCTTTGGTGTCCCCTATTCTAAGACTCTCTATTGTAAAGGGCCCGTGATGCAACTTCAGCCGCGTTACGGGCTCTTTATAATGTTTTTCTCTTTTCCTAAGGGACCCGGAAGCAAGTAACAAAAGTCACTTCCGTTCAAAAAAAGGAATACGCGTGCGCACGAAAAAGACGGATACGAAAATAACAACGTATGGGATGAAAGCCCACGTTCTTACGTTCTTCCGTTCCCTTCTATAATTCAGAAGAAAAAAAAAAAATAAGATGGTTGCGGTCAACAAGAGAGACAAAAGACGCCCAGAGGGCGGATTACTGACTCGATCGCGTTCGAGATGTTCGGGATCGCGTTACAATTGAATACACCGCCAAGGAGAAACAAGAGATTAATACGCAGGTTTCGGAAGGTATACAACGAGTGGAAGCACCGAATAACGAAACGAAACAGTGACACGTGGAGACAGAGAAAGAGAGAGAGGGGGGGATAAAAAAAAAAAAAAAGGGCGAGGAAAAGGGAGAAAAAAGGGACGCAGCGCGCATGCGCAATAAGCTGGAGTCCCATTTTGGAAGGGAATAATCGACCGCCGGTTGGAGGAAGGGTTGGAAAGGACCCCGGCGGTACTTCATCGAGCCTGGACGCCCGTCCTCATTTTGCAGACAACTGCGACCCACGGTGCTGCAGATTAGGGCGTCCCGGGCGCGTGAATAGTTTCGCACATACTCGTCGTCTGCCGACGACGACGAGATGTGCATGCGGGAGAACCGAGGAATCCGACCAAAGCGAGATTAGAGAGCACCCGGTTCCGGGATTAAGCCGTGCGGAATCGCCGCGTGTTTGTACAGTTTCGTAATTCGATACCCCTTATGTATGTTGGTGGGACGTCGCGAACTTTTGCGAAACCGTGTGTCTGACGTCGATGGTTCGACTGGTTCGCCGAATCTTCGAAAAGGGCGAGAAAATTCGATGGGGGTTCGATTTTTTAACAGTGCTGCCAAACTTGTATACAAATACCGTTGAAAAAAAAAAAATGTACAGTAGTATTTTTTAAATTAAAACAAAATTATGAATAATGTTTACTCAATATAAAGGAAAACGACATATTTTCTAGATTTCGTTTTGTCACCCTCCTCTACCAGGCAGCATCAGCTCGTCCTCAATTTGCGTGCGCGAACTTTGCGTTAAAAGTTCGAAAGAGTCGAACCTGGTGCGACCTCGCACTTCGGCAGGTTCGCGGCATATAGTTGGAACATACGTATATTTGTACTGTTGAAGAACCTGCAGTAGTTGGTGAACGTTAAAAATCATGGGATAAAACGCCAGCTCGTCTTCAATGTGCGCGCGCGCCGGTAATAGTCGAACTTTGCGTTAAAAGTTCGAAAAGAGTCGAACCTGACGCGACCTCGCACTTCGGCAGGTTCGCGACATGTAGTTGGAGCGTACGTATATTTGCACTGTAGAAGAACTTGCAGTAGTTGGTGAACGTTTAAAATCACGGCGTAAAACGCAAAAAAAAAAAAAAAAAAACACAAAAAAACAAAGGACATAAGGAAGAAGACATACAGACAAGCTCCTGTGTGTGTGTCTTCTTCCTTGTGTCCGTTTTTTTTTTTTTTTTTCGCCTTACTCCATGGTTTATAACGTATATTAGCACACTAGGGTCGGTAAGTGTGGTGGAACACTTCGTTGTTTTTCTACTGTATTGTGAAATTTTTTTAAACTTTACGTCAACATTATAGTAGGACACAGATATCAAAAACGAAAGGCATCATAGGATGCGTACATAATACAACCACGTCCATTCGTACAAAAAAAAAAAAAAAAAAAAAAAAGACCGTGCCAATAACGTGTACTTGAGGGCAGCGTCTTCTGACATTTCAGAATATCTAAAGATCGCGCGTTCACAACCTTGGTCGGCGCACAAAACACGTAAGCGCACTGGCCACCAAAAGTGATAACTTAATAATAATAAAAAGTATAGTTTTGTGTTTGCCGCCTGCTGCTGGATCGTGCTTTGGAAGAAACTTAGAGCTGGAGAATAACTGTATTTATATTTAGAAAACAAACAAACATATATCTTAATTTTTGAGAAAAATTCGAAGCAACTCCCGACATTAAGGAACACAGAAAAGAGATATTACCTTCGCGTAAGCCTCGTATCTGCCACTAGCAGACGTTATTCTAATTATAAAGATAGAGAAAAAAATAGAACATAAAAAAACCTATTTTTGTTCGCGTAGATCTTTTTTGCAAACTCCATTTCGTTAAATCTCGGCGCGCAAGATCCGTTCTCAGCACAACTCTTTCGAAGGAGCAAGAAAACAAAACAGTACAAAAAATAACCAGCAAAATATCGATTTCATTTTCTATCGTCCCGTTTCTATAGAAAACCCAACGCGGGAAAACGCAAAAAAAAAAAAAAATCCCTCTTTGCTGCCAGCATTAGAATATATGAACATTTTCTACCAAACAAATCCGGGCGCATCTCAGTTTCTCGTTGTAGCTATTACTCTCAAAACAAACCGACTTTATCCTGTATCCCTCCATCCTATTCATTTCTTTTTTCTTCCTCTCTTTACATCATTGAGCCTGATAAGCCGCAGTTTCAAATCCGTTGACACACATAAATGCGCAAACAAAAAACTAAAACAAAAATCGCGCAGGTTTGAATTAGCAATGGGACACAACGGTTTTTTTCTTCTTTAGCACCCTGACGGAGCCTTGGGGGAGGGGGAGGGAGGGGTGGTTTGATGCGATCCATTTATTTGAAGCAAACGCGTTTAATTAAAGGAAGGTTCATTAATTTCCGCGAACCAGGTGCACTTTGATGTGGTGCTATATACGTACTATATTGCGGGCAACTCGTCCAATACACCCGCGCAAGCATGCACGGATAGATTGTTCATTTAGACTCTATACTAGTCATGCCGTATACAGTACGCGATCTGCGACTCTGAGCAATCACATATTATTAAGGCGAGGTCTCGGCACCCGGAGCGTGGGAGGGAAGAATCCAGCTGCCTTGTCGGAGCGTGTTTGTAATACCCTGAACTGTGGGTGTGTATATATATATGTATATAGAGCTATGGAAAGATTTATTTGTGTCCGAGTCCGGACAAGAATGCCAGCCGCAGCCGCGAGGCTTGTACCTCGTACAAAATTACGGTGTTCACACTGCACGACGTGATGACAGAATGTGTCGGCGGACACGACTCACGCATATGTTCGAAACGCATATTTGCTTCGCACATTCGTGTGCCACCAACGTGTCTGCAGGCAGTGTTTTTTCTAACGATGTAGTATTAATGTTATCGCGGTGGAAGAGCTTGAAGATGAGTGCGTTCGATGTTTGGTATCTTTTTCTTAGCCATACATTTTTTTTTATTTTTTTCAGCATAAATTTGAATTTGCAGAGAGAGGCGATTTTTCAAAGAAGGTCTGTCAGATAGCGCTATCCTTATGCAAGTCGCAAAAAAGCTCCTCGGAATTTGCTCGTGGACCACCGATAGAACTGAAGAAAATTTTGAGAGAGAAAAATCTCCCGCTCGTCTCACCCCGTGTAAAAATTCTAAATTAAAAAAAAAAAAAACAAGAAAAAAAGAGGACGCTCGCACATTTCTTTCGAACATCTATCGTTCTAAAAGTCGGAATAATTATCGGATATTTGCTTCTTTTTAGCGCGAGAGTTATTCAGCCGGCAGTTTCTTAATGCACAACCAATAACTCGCTCAAATTTAGAGAGTGCTACAACCTCCCTCTCTCCCCCCCCCCCCCCATTTCTCTCTCTCCATCTCTTCCTCTCGCCCATTAAAAGTGTACGAAAAGTAAGACTGTAATGCCTCTCAACTGAAAAAAAAGAAAAAAAAAGAAAAGCTCTAATGCGCGCTTTGTAGGCCGCAAATGTCAAAATAATTATTCGAAACAGTATTTAGCGATGACTAAAAATGTGGTTTCTTGTCGCCTTTTGAAGTCGTTCAGAAGCGAAAGCACCAGGTGCACTTTTTTAAGTTCTTAAAACAAGATCGCCTTCCTTCAGTACGGGGTAGATACGACCAGCGAATCAGAAGCCAACAATTCTCGAGTCAAACCACGAAAAATGGTTAAGATAGCATCGATACACTGACCCGAAGGCCGACGAGACCTTGTACGACTTCTCTGCTTTTGTAACATAATAACGTCAACAACGTTTATACTGAAAAAATATAAGCAAAAAAAACTATCACGTAAGTAATACATATACACACACAGAGACGCACATTTTACACACCAACACACGCAGTACTAGGCCAAAACAACAACAACGCCCCTTCCCCCCTCAAAAAAAAAATAAAAAATAAAAATAGATTTGGTTTTGTGCACAACTCCCACGGTGCTACTTTAGAAGACGGCGAAACAAACAAACAATACTACTCGTCCAACAACCTCGAACAGATGCAGTGAGTGAACCTTCCGATATAGGTTCGGCGGAAACGGTAAACAGGCCCCAATAAATAATAAAATAAGAAACACAAACACTAAAACGAAACGAACTTCAAAGAACAGATAGCCTATATACACTACCAGTGCTCCCTCTCCGAGATCTACGAGGCCAGGTGTTTTCTCAGGAGATCCCAAGCGAGGCGCGCGCGGTTTCTTTCTTTTTGCCTTGTTTCTGGCAATCTCACGTAAGACGAAAACAACCCTCGGAAGGAAACATCTGCTCTTCTTCGGGTCGACTGTGTTCCTACGCCGCGCTCGGTCTTGCTGCGCGGTCGTAAATAGAGCGAGGGATGGGGCGAACTTTTATCGAACCTGAGGATCGACTGGTTTTAGCGAACCTTCGATCTTTTTAGCGAAATTCGGCGAAGTTCGACTTATGAATAGTGTTACTAGACTGCTACTCAACCCCAAAAAAATTATTAAGAAGTTTTTTTTAATGATTATATAATGCTTACAGAATATGAAAGCGAAGATATGTGAAGTATTGATTCTTAGGTTAGTTTATTTATCTCCAGTGATAAAGGTTACATAAGAACTTATAATACGGCCTATTGAAGTTATGTAATAGACATGGTTAATGTATAATGCTTACCAACTAGCCCAGCTCCCACCACCCTTCTACATAACTTAGGTAAGTTCTGATATGTTTATTATACAAATTCATATATGAATCCTGTTTTGTTTTTTTTTTCTCAAAAGGCCCAAATGAAACAAAAGGAGCAATATACCCCATAAATATTGCAGTTTTCCTCCGCCAGATAGCGTCAGCTCGTTTGAAAACTTTTGCGCATGCGCAGAAGAGTAAAACTTCAGTCGCACCTTTATCGACCTTCGCGCTACGCAAGCTCGAGAGTCGAAACTGGTCCCCAACTCGAACCTCTTCGCAGTGAAGCGGCAATTACCTCTAGTTCGAAAACCATTTGTTTCCCAAAAGTTGCAAAACAAATTATCGTATAGAAGTCGGACAACACTGTCCATAAGTCGAACTTGGTCGAACTTAGCTAAAAAGTCAAAAGATGGGAAAAAAAAAAAGTTTGGGACGACACAAAACGAATTACGGGGTGACTCGTAAACATGTTTCTCTCCCTTTTTTTTCTGCTTCTGTCTCTTTCGTCGAGTAGGCGTGGCTGCAAAGTAGTCGGCCCGTAATATACGTCCGAAGAAAGAAGAGCTGCCAAAGACCACGACGGATGTCGGGCCTATAATAGTGTGCCTAGATTACAGAGTGTTGCCAACTGCTCGATCGCGGGGCCGCGTTTGCAACACGAACTGCGTGGAGAGCAGGAAAGCGTAAATCCGAGTTCACACTGTAAATCCACGACAGAAAAAAAAAAAAAAAAGAAAAGAAAAACATTCTACAGACAGCAGAGAGTTTTAACCGTCCGATGCGTGTCTCTTGCTTGCATGAAAGTGTCACGTTAATCGTGCAATAACCCTCTGCAGACAGGTTCGAAGCGCGCACATGTGTGTGAAGCACAAACATGCTTGTGCGCACGATCCACGCTTTTAAGCGTTGATCGCCCGCAAGCGTCTCCGCCATTCGACGCCCATCGTTCGTCCTCGTCGCCAGGCGGCAACCGCACGCATGCGCACTGGCGACCGGTCAGCGCGGGATCGTGGGAGTCCGCCATTAAATTCTCGAACGCGCTTTCTCACGTGGTCTGAAGTTGCACCATTCTCTCAAAATCTGTAGGCTCTTTGGTCGGGCGGCCTAATGCGCGTCGTGTTGTTGTTGTTGCGGCGAGGGCTGGCGAGATAATAACTGCGGGGTAATACGGAGACGCTGTCCGGGGGTCGTAATTATCTTTCTTCTCGGTGCCATTATAAATGAGCGGGTGTCGAGAAGAGTTCGAGACGTGTGGGCAACGTCGCCGCGATTGCCGTTTAGATTTTTTTTTTTTTTTTTTACTTTTTATTATTTCTTGATTTGTTTAAGGAGGGAGGACCGGGCCTTCTTAATGAGTATACCTGCTCTCGCTACACGTTTTCTTTTTTTTCTTGTGGTACGGAGTTTGAAATTTAATTTGGTTCGTTAAAAGTGAGGGAACGGCATCGAAATCAGTTTTTAATCGATCTTAATAACATTCGTGATTTTTTTTTCTTTTTTTCGTGGAAGTTTGGCGCGAATATTAGCTATATATAGAAAAATGCGCGCGAATGAAAATAAAGCGCGGATTTGTGGAAAATACGAGTGTTCGGTCGTGTGCGTATAATGTGGGCACGTGCGTGCTTATTTTAGGTGTGGGTTTGTGCACGTATGTTTGTACGGTGTTTATTTGTTTGGCACGCATGTAGTTCCATACACTTGTCTATGATTTGTCCATTTTGGATGCCTGTGGGTAGGTATGCGCGTACCTGCTGTGCCTGTTTGTACTTTTCTTTGTTCACAAAGCCTGGCAGTTCGACGACGGAGCCATACAGTGCCCCGTCGCAGATTTGGAGCGCGAGGATTTTGTAGCGCAGAGCATCAAAGAGCTATTTCTCGGGGAACCTGGACGTCACAGCGCACAGCTTTTGCAGCGGCGAGGACCCGAAACACACTTGTTCGCTCGGGAGAAGTGTGTTTCAGCGTCTCGCCGCAGCGCGGCGCCAGTCACGTGGCTCTCCTCTCATCCGTTGTCTGCCGCTTCACCTTTTCGATTTCGGCGGCCGCTTCTCGTGGCGATCTGCTAGGCTTTGTCAGTATATAGGAGGCTATGGTATGATTTATGTAACGGCTTTACGAGTAAAAAAAGATGGATTGAAAGCGCGTGAGCTCTGCTGGTCGAAATGTGTTTTCGCTGGTGTAGTATATAGGCTATACACAGGCCAGTAGGAACGTCAGAAAAGGAAGGTAGCCAAATCCGGCTTGTTTCCGTCGGTGTCCTTGCTCTTCCGTCTGCTGGGGATTCGCATCTTCCGTAAGGCAGGCATTTCGGACGATTCGGTGTGGCTTCTCCCCTCAAATAGAATTCGCTGAATTATGCAGGAGCTCTATTTCCATTTTAAACCGCGTATAGCGGAAAAAAAAACCACGGAAGATCTCTAACCGAGAAATTTAGAGCGGCAAAAACGCCGAAAATGCTCATGCATTTTAATGCAAGGTGTACAGACGGCATAAGAAACATTTCAGTCGGCCAGAGGTCCTTGTTAGAGGAAACTTTGGCACTTTGTGTAGGAATGAATAGTGCGAAAGAATTCGACCAGTTTAGGTTTTCGCTAAATTAGAACACATTTTAATCGAGTTTATGATAGTTAAAAAAAACACTATCCAGGAGCACGTTCCCCCCAAAAATTACAAGGTTTCTTTCACCGCAAAAATTAATTATGCATCGCAGAGCGCTAATTCTAAACCGAGATGTAGACCTCTAGCAATCCGAAGCTGACGCCAGAGTTTCAGCACTAACCCTTTCGTCGTTCAAAAGTTATGATTTTCTGAAATTTTCTATAGGAAAATGGCGGCCGACCGACTTATGACGCCAGTCACCGAAAACCGGCGATAATGGGCCCCATTTTTCCACTGAACGTTTCAGAAAATCACTTGTAACTTTTTAGCAAGATAACGGTTAGTGGTAAAGCTTTGGAATTTAGTTTTAATCTCTAGCGCTCCATTGGGGTGGAAAATGAGCATTCAGCGATACGTAGTTTATTTTTGAGGTAAAAAAACAAAAACAAAAAAAAACCTTGTACATTTTTTTTCTTTTTTTTTTGGGGGGGGGGGGGGAGAGGGGGAAGGGTCAATTCTTCTACTAGATGTCTACCGCTACACCACCTGTCCTTTTCTTCTTTCTTTTTGTCATAGATGTCATACAGAGGACGCATGTCTTCTTCCTACTTTCATGTATCATATACAATCCCTGCGTTGTATGACGGCGTTGTTTGCTGCGACCCATCCAGCTAAAAACAACCAGGGACCCGCAGACATCGTCTGCTACCATTGCAACCCGTTTCATCGTATACGTTCTATCGTCTGCAGTCCTGCCCCTACCGAAAAAGAAAATGTTAACGACCAGAAACGTGGCAGGCGATAAAGATGGAGGTGCGAGCTAGGAACGTAATCAAAATTTATGATTCGGTGTCGCGCACTACGGCCCACCCTCCATTTATACACGCACATATACTATATACCGACACACCGCGTATATGACCCGTATACGTGTCAGATAGACAAAGAAAGAGGTAGAGGGCGGCGAGGTAGACAGCGCCACCTACACCGGAGACACCTGGAAAACAAATATCCGTTGGGACGCCCAGTGTTGCTAGGGGAGGGGGGCGGCGGCAGTAATGTATGTGCTCCGCTAAAAATAGCGGCATCGGTCCGTGAGGCCGAAATTGAACGTCTACGGGAACGATGATCGCGCACACATAAAATATCCTTTAAAATAAAAGCGCGAGAAAGAAAAAAAAAAAAAAAAAGGATGCTACACGACGCACGCGGAATTTGTGAATAAAGTGCGTCGAAGAGAAAAAGCCGGTCGTAGTATATTTTCTTTAAAAAAAAAATAATAAAAAAATAGCTAGTGAAAAACGAGTTCCTTTACTACAGTTCATTTTTGTATTTAAACATATTTTCATCGCTACATTCAAAGCCTAAAAAAAAGAAAAGGAAAAAAAAAATAGCGAAGGCCGAACGCGTACCGGTCCTCTCACCCGCCGACGTTGATGCGTTGCTATCTTTTTTTTTTTTTTTCGACGGCGGAATTTGATTTTTTTGATATTTGATGCGTTCGGGCTCATGTGAATGATGCTCATCTCGTTCGCTGTTTAATTTCATGGTGGCGAAGCAAGCAAGGATGACTTATTGCTGCGCGCGCAAAAAAAAAAAAAAAAAAATGATACCTGGAAGAATACATTTTCTCGCGACAAGGTGCCTTAACGCCGAAACGAAAATAGAAAAAAAAAAAAAAGAGGAAGACGTGGCTGTCTTTTTTAACGCACTTTATTGGTGTTATGCAAGCGTGAGGGATGAGAGTATTACGACACTGCTGTTTAGATATAACACTGACGGTCTCCGAAGTTTTCTTCTTTTTTTTTTTTATCTTGTGAGGTAACGAAAGTATATTTATTTACATTATGTCGTAAACCCCACTCGGCAGTCATGCGGGACAAAAAAAAATATATATAAACTTGCATAAAACGTAACAAATATAACGTTTAAAAACACGTACGTAAGAACACAAACGTTATTTTTAAGTTCACTGAGAACCTTTCTTGTTGCAGGAGACGTTTTGTTATTCGGATTTCGTAACAACTGATATTCCTCATTATAGTGTTTAGATATTAGATCAAATAGCTTCAAAATGCCCGAAGTAAAAAAAAAAAATAAGAAAAGAATTAACTAACGAATATTAATTGTAGTAATCTTAATGTCTTGTGATTTAGAGCAACTTAGACAACTTTTTGTTTCACGAATGTGATTTTTTGCAACGTCATATCGCATACCGAAACCTGTAAAGCGCTTTAAAGCCAAGTGGACTCATCACTGAGCTGGACTTGCGAATCAAACAAGATTTTGATTGATTTCGATTTGCCGAGCCCAACGGAAACTCTCGAGTGCCGAATGACAAGAAGGGACAGAATAGTTCATGCTAACTCCTATCCACAATATTTTTATAACTCAAATACCTAGAAATTCTACAGTATTCCAATATCAACACAACCAAGAATCAAAGTTCTTTTATTTTTGTCATGAGCTTTGTTTTTGTTCTATTTCTTTTTTGGACGTGACAACAAGATCAGCACGCGGAGTACCGTAACTAATGCATCGGTTAGTGAGTAAAGCAACGACAATGTTAGAAGCACCGCAAAACACCGAATCCACCAAAGTGCCTCCCCCCATACATCACCGGTGCGCTCCCAAACTCACCGAATCCCACTGACAGGTGCGGGAGAGATATCCCCCCGTCCCCCTCGACCGATAAACTATAAAACACACAACAGACACAGAACACAAAGTCGATACGTAATCCAAAGCCACCAAGAAAGAAAAAAAAAAAGAAAACAGTAGCGACACTAAAACGTCGCGACTCCGAGCAACAAACAAAAAAGCGAAACTGTAACTACGCCAAAATGAGATCGGGCCAGCCGCTCAGTCATCGTCAGCAGTAAACCCTCCCACGCGCATGCGCCGGTTCGGTTTTCCGCGCGACTCACAATGGCGGCTCCCGTATCGACACCGACATCGTTCGAGCTGAAAGGCGCCTCGGGGTGCCTGCCGCCAGGAAAGCTCTCTGTCCGTAATGCAGGAAGCCGACGGTGTGGGCGAAAGGGTGTTCCGACTTCCTTTCGATAGCTCGCAGCGGCGTATACCACAAGAGAAGGTCGGCGCGGGAACAAAAGAAGACGCTAGTGTCGATGTCGATGGACCGCTGGTTTGGAGCCGGCCGCGGTGTCCGACCTGTGATGTATGTATCTGTGCGCGGAGACCGGAAGTCGCCGTCGGGAATGAAACATGACGGGGCGCTTTTGTCACGCGGTGTGTTAGGCCTATGCTTTGTTCCCGAGTGTTTTTACGACACCTAACCAGTCTGACCTATAGACCGTTTCGCTGAAAGGGGACAAGACAGAAAAGGGGAAAGGGCTACCGGCGCTTTCCTCCTTACGGAGTGGTTAGGAGCGAGCGAAGTTAGCCGCAAGAACAGGTAGGAATGACCACCAGCCAACTTACTAGATTACCTCAGTTTGGAACTCTCGTGGAAGTGAGGCGCATACAAATGGCCACAACCATCTGTATACGCCCCACTTCACGGGAATGTGGTTCCTGCGCAGGCGCAGTCCTGGTGTGGGCAAGCGCCGACTCGTTTGTAAGCAAAGTATCGATCTATAACATCGTCAAAATTATCTCAAACTCGCCTAAACTCTGCGCAGATCGCGAGTGTTCCGGAGTTAGCCGATAGATGGCGTCAGTGGGTTCTCTTCTCGTAAACGGGCAAACGAGATTGCATTCAGTCACACCCCCCCCCCCCCCCCAAAAAAAAAAAAAAAAAAAAAAAAAAAAAACGAGTTGGAGGTGAATTCTAGTGTATTTTGGTCCTGTAAATTTGAATATCACGAGCATTTGAGCCTAACGTATCAATAAACGCGAAAAAAAAAAATAACTTGCAGCCTTTCCACTCTGGTAAAGAAGGATAGCCAGCGAAGCTGTAGGCGTTCCATCGCGCTAGCTGCTGGCGATGGAACGCCTGCGGCGCTTTCGATCGCTCGGGGAAAAGGCTCGCGGAAGGCCCTCAAGTATATGTTCTAAGCCGGGTTTGCTTCATACGTATGTATATTTCGAACGTATACCTTCGGGGAGTCTTTTGTATCTGACCAATCTAGCAGGATCGTTGTACGAGAAAGGAGCGCGCCTCAGTGTCTCCATATTAGGGAGTTTTAGGGAACAGTTTTTTGCACACCCGACACGGTATACCACGGTATACGACGAGCCCTCCGGTGTATACGAACTGCGCATATCCGAGTGTTCTGCGATAGCGCATGCGCAGTTTGTATACCGGAGGGCCCACCGCGTATATCGTATCGGATGTGCCATAACGGTTTCCTAGAACTCTCTACCGTCTTTTTGTACGACAGTGTGCAGATCGCCGTCACATTCCCGATACATGCGTATGCATCAAACAGTCTGCAGAGATTCTGTCCGAGGCGTCATTTCTTCCTTCGTATGGCCGTCCTGTAAAGCATGTTCAAGAACTGCTTGCAGATATAATATGTTTGAGCCATGCATATGTATATATATACGTATGTATGAAGTAGATATACGCTTCTGAAGATGCTTGAGCTGGGTTCGCATACAATTCTGTCATCATGTCTCAAGTTAACACCGTGTCTTTTGTATCATGCACACTCTAGAAGAATGAAAGGAGAGAAATCATTTTTGAACGGTTTAGAAATCTTCTACAACCAGATTTTTTTTTTTTTAGAGTGTACGGTTAGTGTGACTGCGACTTTAGACGCGCTTTGTTGCACACGAGCTGTCTGCCACACTGTAAGCACATATGCGCGACGTGGCGATACAAACAGATCCGATGCAAACGAAAAAAGAAAGACAAAAGAAAAAAGCGAAGCCATCTCTCTCACCATGCTTTACAACGGAACAGCGTCAGCTTTAGGCGATGGCTTTGCAGGCTGTTCCCGCGCGAGCAGCATCTGACAGGGCGTTGTCACCAGTCAACGCTTATTAAAATGCCCCCCCCCCCCCCTTCCCCCGCTCGCTGCAGGTTTCCCCCCATCCGAGGGTATACAACACGCCCCCCCTCCCCCCCCCCCCCCCCCCCAACAAAAGAAAAAAAAAAAAAGGGAAGCCCACTTTCCTTCGCATATAGTTGTCCCCCTCTGCCCCCGCAGTCATCCTCCCCAAGTGCCATATCCAACCCGCGTCACGGTTTTCAAAGACTGATGACCCCGATGATATACACACGACCCATGTATCATCTTCAGCGCTTGTCGGTATATACGTAGTCACTCGGTGCTGTTACTGCGCTTTCAGATAACGATGAGGGGGGAGACCGAGCTGCTTTTACTCCGGTTCACACTAAAACCGCGGTCCCTCTGACGATGTGCGTTATGGTACAAAAGACAGTCTTTCTGAGGCTTCCTGAGTACGACTCTTTGTCACACTGGTCACGCAAAACTGTCTGCAGGCAAAGTCGGAAGCACGCGTATGTATGGGGGAAGCTGACATGCTTCGAAGATGTTCGAGGCGTGTGCGCAGATGATCCTGTCCTGTGTCACCACCGCCTAGAAGACAAGGCCGTAGTGCTGACATTTTTTGCGTCACAAGCGAAGGCCAACGCTGGACACAGACGTGGAAACGAGTAGTTGCGTTATAGCGCTGGACTTCGATTCAAGCTTAAGCCGAACGTTGACGCAAATGGTCGTGTCCAATCTGTGCCCAGCGTTGGCCTTCGCTGATGACGTCATCTCGCTCAGCAGTACGGCCCTGTTGTCCAGGATGGTGTTGTTTATGCGCCGAGAAACTGAGGGAGAGAAGGAGACGACAGCGCGCGGGGATGTCGGAACGCCCAGCTCTGGTTCGTATGACGTCACCGCAGGGGTTGTGGTGACGTCAGAACGACGCGGAGTTCTGATTGGCTCGGATTGGAAGGATAGGGGGTATAGACCTCGAGGCACTTTGCTTCGAGGTCTATCCTAGAATCCTTCAATCAGAGCCAATCAGAGCTCGCCGTCGTTCTGACGTCACCACCACCTCTAAAAGAAGCAGACGAACTTGGGCTCCGCGTAGCAAACACACAAAGACGACGGGCTCCGTGACGGTGCATTTTTGACGCTGTTTGATAGGCCTAACGGATCGCAGCGACGACTGCGCTCGGTCTTGGCGTCGAATCAAGTACAGTAATCTCCATGGTTGCTTTATTACGGCTCTCGCGGACTGAGCTCCGTAAGATCAAAATCAACACCAAATTAAAAATAAAAATAAAAAAAATAAATAAATAAATAAACGGCAAATTTTGCACCGGATGTGTCGTTTTGACCCCCTTCCGGTTGCATTGCAGAACGTTCTTGGGTGTCTGAGCGTCCCGGCAGTTTCCGACGACTACCATAATGAGTTTCCATGGGAAAATTGCGGAACGTTTAACGACGGCTCGGCAACGACACGGATGCCACATCCTGCCGTTCATTTTGCCTGTCAGTGTTCGGCGTTCGCCGTTTCAACGTCTCAGTGTAGATCGTCTCACACGGGTACCGACGTGAACGGCCGCTGTTGTGCGTGGAGTCTCTATTAGTTACGATATTGCCTCTATCTCTTTGCATCTGTCTGTATCTGTCGGTCAGTATCTGTCTGTCTATCTGTCTGTCTGTATCTCTCTGTCTGTATCTGTGTGTGTGTGTGCCTGTGTGTGTGTGTGACCATGAAAAACGTGGATAGCCTCGACGAAGTCATACCGATGAAATCTAAAAAGGAAAAAAAGTGCAGGCTGAGTTAGAATGTGACACCAGACTTATCGGGAAGGCGGGCGAGCGAGCGGGCGTTTTTGCGACGCGTTGATTAGTCACGCGGGGGTGACTCCCGAGTTGCGCACGCGTTGGTGACGCTGAGCCTCTGTCGTCGCCCCGATCGCTCGGGGGAAAAGGACGGATTAAACGCGATTACGCGGGAGATTTAGGATTTGGGGATTGGCCGGGAAGCCAGGGAGATTGAAAGAGGCCTTCTCTCCCGCCGCCACCCAACAACCTGTTCCGAAAATAAATAAATAAATAAATGATACTGTATTTACCAAAAAATTATCATAAAAATGTGGGCTTGTTTGTAAACAGTTGTAATACAAACTAATACAGCATTAGCACACACCTGCGAGCAGCTTTCAGACAAATATAAAAATATAAGAAAAAGTAGGAAAAAAAAAAAAAAAACGGCATTGAAAGTGGCTATGTTCCGTTTTTGCGTACAAGCATAGACAAACAGCGAGAGCTGTGTGACCCCAGCCAGCCAATCAGAGGGCCGGAGTGAGGCACGTGACCTGGTAGCGTCGGAGCGCACTCCTCCCGTGGAGAGCTGTCACGTGATTAGATCCGTTTTCCTGATTGGCTCGAAGGGGGACGAGATACTTTTCGCTCTTTTGCCAGGTTGTACTGAAATAAAGTTGAAAACGAACAATTCCAAGCATATATACATGATGTGAGCGGGATATACATTTTTTTTATATATTTTTTAATGCGTGCGTGTGGGTGTCAATGCGTTTGCGCTATTCGGCTGTTTCTGTTCGACAATAGACATTTTCCACAGGGGGCGCCGCCATCTTGAATTGTCGTCACTTCCAGTATGGGCGACGACAAAATAGTAAAACGTTTCAACCTGTAACCATTAAAAAAATAGAGGGGAGCCAAAACGAGAATGTGTGACGGTTAGGCTTATATCCCAAATGTCTTCTATTGTCGTGGCGACGGCAAAGTAATGTTTTCGCCCATACTGGAAGTGACGAAAATTCAAGATGGCGGCGCCCTTGTGGAAAAGGTCTATAGACGCTTTGCAGCAGCTGTGCATGGACGCCGCCATAACCGACCTTCAGTTCTTGTTTCCTCTTATTTCATTTACTTCACTTCATCGTTACCACAGCAGGGCAGGTTATTGCCATGTTAGGTTCTACTGAGTCATTCTCCCCAGCATTGGCCTTTCTGGAGGCTTGTCAACGACCGCTTTAGTAGCTCGGCATCTGGGAAAGACAAGAGAAGGTCAGCAATGGCGGCTGTAATTTGGCGCGTGTGTAAAGCGTCTATAGAAGACGAAACTCGGTTATATCGCGTGCCTAAGTGTGTGTGTGTGTGTGCGCGCAAGTACATGTGTATGAGGAGCCAGTGCCCGTGTGCGTGTGCGCACGTTTGTTGAAGTAATCTGAGAAGCGTGCGGAGCAGCTATTTTAGACAGGAAGATCAATATTACGTTTGACGCAGATATTTTGAACTTTTTTTTTCCCTTCTAAACGGCGAAAAAGGGAGTACTTTCTTTGTTCACAAGCGTTCCGGGATGACATAAAATCAAAAAAAAAAAAGGAAAAAAAAAAAGAAGCAGCAGTGAATTGCTTTCTTTTTTTTTTTTTGTTCACACGTTCGCAACTCAATAAAGTGGAAATAAAGAGACACACACACACACACACACACACACGAAAAATAATAATAACAAATAAAAAACATGAAAAAAGTGAGTTTACGTTTATAGCAGCTTGGGTTAGAAAAAGTGCTGCGTTTGGGGGTTTCGTTAAATGCTGGAATATCCTAAAATTTGGAAGTAAAAAGGAAAAACAAATCCGCAATCTTATGAGTAAAGCACGTGGTAACATGAAGCGAGCGAGTTAAAGAAGGGTAGAAACATGACACGCACAAAAGCAGCCGTAAAAAAAAAGGAAGGAAGAAAAAAAAAAAGAAAAGGCAAGTGACTTTTTACGTGTAGCCAGAGAACGAATGAAAAAAAAAAAAAAAGAAACATTTTCTTAAAACCCTAGCAAACTAAACCACAACCCCCCCCCCCCCCCCCCCCCCCCAAAGCAAGCCCGCCATCCTAGATGTACGAAGTTACATAAGGAAAATAGTAATCCTCGTTCTGTCTTTAATGTGCGGCGTTTGCGCCGCTTTATTTGTGCTACTCCGCGTATTAGAATAGGCACGGTCGCGTGTCCGCGCTGCCTAATAAACACCAAAACGCTATTAAAAAAAAAAAAAAGGAGGCGGGGCGTGACGCCCACGTGACCTCGATCCGTTTATCACGTGACCCGTAAATGACGTCACGTCACCACAATCGCGTGTCACTTCCGCTTGGCCGGGGAGGAAAATTGATGGTTCCGTCATCCCTCGCTGTTTGCAAATCATTAAAAAAAAAAAAAGAAAAAAAAAAAGAAGTGGTATTAGCGAAAGTCTTTCCTTCCTGAAGTATAAAGTAAATTTCGACCAAACGCACTGGCAACAACAACTACCTCAACTAGAAAATGGCAAAAAAAAAGCATTTTAATAATAACAACGTACCCTTGGCGGTTTTGTTTGATTTTGCATTCGTTATAGCGGGTTCTTCGTTAAAACGGGATCTACGTTATAACGAGGTTATATAGTTACAAGCGTTTCTACTGTACTTTTGGCTTGCCGAGATATAAATACACCTTCGATGTCATTGAGTGACCGACATCTTAAGAGAAGGAGGGCGCGGTTTGTTACGTTAATCCTTCCGGTTTCGTGATTGGTTCCTCGGCGTTCCTCGTCGGCTAATGGCGCAGTCTGATTGGGCGCTGAGAGCGATAATGAGATGCAAGCGGCTCGCCACGCCCCACGCTCCTCGAAGCTGTCGGCGACGGATGATTAGCTCGTGAGAAGAATTAAAAAACTGTTTGGATAGCGGAGGAAAAAACAAACAAACAAAAACATATTTCCTGTTTCGGTATTGTTCTTTTATTTAGCGGCTCCCTTAACAACCGCGTATTCGTGTGGTATAGGGTCTGAGCTATACGGACGCGGACTTTGTACAACCACGCCTCCATCCTTTTTTTTTTTTTTTTTTTCGAGGGAGTTATATGAAGTATGGTGTCAGAAAACGACACCAACGCACTGGAGGGTAAGCCCGATTATCGAGCGTAATGTGTAGACTCAAGAGGGGAGGAAAACAATAACAAACAAAAAAAAAAAAGAATAAAGAAGTCGGGAGGCCATAAAATAGGGAGTGGCCGGTCTCGACACGTTCGAATTTAGTGCGCCGTTAAATTAATTATCCATACTCGCCGGCATTCTTTTGTTTGTTTGTCACGTTTTGTTTTGTATTTGATCATCCCGTGTGTGTGTGTGCGTATTTTTTTTCGAGTTAATAACGATGCATCTTGAGCACGTGAGCACGCGAGTATGGGAACTAAAAGAAATAAATTGACAGCGACTTTTATCTTCGAAGTCCTCTAATGCGTGAGTACAGTATTCAAGGAGCGGTCGTTTAAATATGCTTAGAAGGCATTAAAGTGTCGTTTTGGTGAGGGAAGAAGAACATAGACGACTTATCCGTGTCAATTAATTATACGCTCTAGTCAATGCACGCGGCCACATGGGGTGACCCGACACGGAGGGACTCGGTCATTCGCGGCGTGACTTCAGTGTCCAGCTGTGTTTGTCACGTATATAATATCATGGCGTCACCTGACTTGATGTCATGGTGCTATGTCATAGAGTCACGTGACGTGCAACACGCTCTCATTTCCCCCTTTCCTTGAGTTGCTCTCCGTGTAGGCGGAGCCCAATTAGAGCATGGGTGGGGGGGGAACGACACCAAGATTCGTGGCTAATAGATATTTGCTTCGAAAGTGTGCGGGCGACTTTAACGAGGCCAGGTAGCATCCGCCACCCTACTCCGGAAGGAAAGATTAAAAGACAATCGCGGGGGATTAACCGCATGATTCACTGCGGTTTGAGGGTGGGGACGAAGCTCGTAATGATCGTCGTCCCATCAAAAAGAGACCGCCGAATTCCCCGAAATGTTCGCTTCCAAGCGGTTCGGGCCGTCGTCGGGCCAAAGTGGCATTTCCTCATTTTCGTGCCAGAAGCACCCGCGGACCTGCCGCCAGGGGGGAGGAGTGGGTGGAGAGCATCCAACTCGATTAATCTTTATCTTTTAATCTCGATTAAATCATCCTACCCCGCGGGGGAGGCCTCGACAAAGGAGAGTGCGGTGGAGGACGCGCACAGTCATCGTTCCAATTTCGGGAGCGACCGAAACTCGTCCTTGGCGGTTTCGCTCGACCCTGCTTTCGTTTTATCGGAATTTTCGTTATAGCGGGGTCCTCGTTACAACGGGGTCTTCGTTATAACGAGGTTTTCGTTATAGGCGTTTTACTGCTTTTTTTATAATCTTTTATGTGAAGATTACCACGTACGGACCTCAGTCGTGGCATGGCATGCCCCGGGCCGGGCAATACCAGTGCACGTGCGCGACCAAACGTCCAGGTGGTCCCCGGATTACTGCAGCCAGTCCCACAACAAGCACGAGAGTTCGAGGTCGCTGCTTTGATTCGCGTTCTTGCGCACAACGAGCGTTCGCGTTAGAAATGCGCGTCTCAAAGCCAGGAGCGCGGGCTAGCACGAGTGCTGGTAGCTTCGGCTGTATAGCTTCAGCCTGTGGGTGAACGGAACTTAGACACCGGCAATCAAGGCCTCACGTGAACGCACACTAGGCAGTGATTGAGCGGCGCCTCATGGGGCAGGGACGTCTTTCTGACCTGTCGTATACAACCAGTCGGACGTTTGGTCGCGCGCATGGACGGCGTGACCGGTCTCCCAGAAATTATCTGCTAAATTGCGCAAAAACGAAAAAAAAAAAAAAAAAAAAAGAATCGCCGCGAGGACGTTATTTTGCGGTCATTGATACGCTGGAAGCAGCTGTTCAGGCGTGGGTATGAGGCAGTGCCAAAACGTGGTTGCGCACAGGTGGCGCAAGGGCATTCGGCTCCTGGGAGAGTGTGTCGAGAAGGTGGAACACAAATGCCGACCTCTAAGCGACTAATATTTCCATGAAAAAAAGAAAATAAAAGGTAAATTATTACGGTACGTTTTTTTGTATTTTCAGCCTCGTCATCCGCCGAGATCGCAGCGATTGGCTATCGCAAGCGCTTTGCGGAAAAGTAGACGCCCTATGTGTTTTTTTAGAACTTAAGAGTCACTTGCAGCATCTCATTATAGCCCCGCAGTCAATGTGATGACAGCATTTGCCGATAATAATGCCGAAGAACCAAACACGAAGCAAGACGCAAAAATATAATATTCCCCATCCTGCGCGTTTCTTATAGACTATACTAGGGTACAGTAAGCATAGGCATTCGCAGCGCTTATAGCATAGAAGAAAAAAGAAAAAAGAGAGGATGTTATGGTATTTCATTATTTCAATATCTTCCGGGCCCGGAAGCATCACAAAGGAAAGAAGAAAACACACACACACACACAAAAAAAAAGGATATAAACGAGTCTACAAAAAAATGAAATAAAAACAAACAATCAAGAAAAAAAAAAAGGTTGGTTATCGCAATATGGCAGGACAAGTTATATGTAACCGCGAATATGAGTGATGAGGACAGTTAGGATTATACAAAAAAGAATAGAAAAAAAAAATGCTACACAGCGTCGTTTCTTTTTTTCTTCGGTGCCCTAGCAAAGTTTGAAGGGTCAAACTGTAGAGTTCAGAAACGGCACAGCAGGGAAACGCCGGGGTTAAGTGTTACTGAATTGCGTCGACTCTTACGCAAAGAGCCATCTGTCACGTGACCCCCTAGAGAGAAAAAAATACGAGGGAGCGGGTAAGAAGGAAAGTGAGGGTGTTTGGGTGTGAGCCTTGCTACAACTCCGTTCACTCCTAAGCTGACAATGCGACGGAAGCCACGTGTTCGCCGGACAAGTCATACGACTATCTCTCACCACGTGATCACGCTACCTCCCCTACCCAGGCACAAAGTAAGGCGGGGTCGAGGGATGGGGGGGGGGGGGGGGGACACGGAGGCGGCTGATTGGTCCGCCGAGGGCCCATACCGTCCACTGCACTGTCAGCCTAGCTGTTGTGAGCGTAGTGTGAGGGGTTGTCTGGGAGAAGGGTGTCGGTAGATTTAACGGGCCATACAGGGTTCCTCCCTCCCCTTCTCTTTAAAGAGGATGCGGCGAATGATACAGCCGGGGCCTGTCTCAGGAATCAGGAACTATGCGGGCTAAGGGGTTGGTGACCCTAACCCCGTGGTAGAAGAACAAAAAAATTAAGAGCGTGTGTGGGGTGCGTGGTTCGTGACAGCCACGCAGCGAGACAGTGGGCTGAACGTTTGTTGAACGTTTCATCAGCCTTCGTGACCTTCGGCTTTAGGATTTTTTTAAAAAATTTATTTGTAGAGGAAAAGCTTGGGTCACGCTAGCCGGAGGAGAAAGGTTGTGGGCTTTCCTGTTTTCAAAGGGGCCCTGCAATCATATTTAAGCGTCTACCTTTTTGCGGTTTCCACGTCTCTTGGGGTTCGGGCAAGCCAGCGGGCACGGAGAAAGTAACTAAATATCAGTGCGTCATATTTTACCCGGACGACGCGGAAACCTCCTCCACCTAGGGGGCGACCCCCGGTGTCAAATTTCACCAGAACGGGTGGTTCTCGCAGACACTGCAAGGCTGTAAGTCGGAAAGCAACCCACCGCTGCTGCGGTAAGCAAGGCGATTGAGAACAACAAGAACGTTAACATACAGTATGCAGAGCCGAAAGCGCGCGAAATGTGGCGCCTTTGGTCCTGGGCTTACCACTGGTCAGAGCCGGTAAAAGCTTCGAAATACAAATAATAAGTGGCGCGAGCCGTTTCAATTATTTATAGAAGTAGTTTTTGTTCAGCATTTTAGATCAGAAAAGAAACAAGTGCAGTTTAGAAAGTACGGAAACAAGAAATGACCCGTCGACATACCCGCCACCAAGGGGTGGAAAAGGTGGCGCATACTAGAAAGGAGTAGTGGGATCAGGCGCCGACGAGTAACAAGCGTAGAAAGGTCCCGGATGTACGCGGCGGCGCTGCAGTCGAGGATCCGACCGGTTCCGAGCGTTCCGAAGACCTTCAGCGAGCAGCTTTGGCTTGCGGTTTGGCCTTTTGGCGGTATGGCAGCGCGAAGTGGCTCCCGTTCTGAACTAATCTTTACCCCGTGTTTGCTTTCGTTTGTGGCCAATGAAGTGTCATGCCGGATTATTGTTTAATCACGCAGCAAATGCAATGCCAGCCGCCCTAGCTGCCCGCTTCATACAGCCTATCCGGAACATGCTTTAGTGGCGCCCTCTCGAGCCGTCAACGCGGAGTGCTGCAGCCGTGAGCGCTCGCTGAGCTCACTACCCCTCCTCTAGTTCACGGCCACTCAAGCAACCAAGGACGTCATGAAGGAGGTTATTTTTTGCTTGCTTTTCTAATCTTAATTTGCCTATAACTTTTAAAATAAAGCCAAATTCGAGAAAAGAAAATTTTCATTAGGTAACTACGTTCAGTGCGCTCAGGTTCGGTGTAAATTAAGAACCAGTAAAAAAGTCCTTGCAGGGCCCCTTTAAGGGTATTTACCAAAAAATGACCACTGTCTTACTTTCAGTACTATGTTTTTTACAACTTATTACTAGATTACTCTTATTAGTATGTTACTGGGTGCGTACTATGTACAAGGTGACTTGTGCATAGTCTGGAAAATACGGTATTCGTGGTTTTAGAGGGTCATTATATAGTATAGTCATTAGGTTTTAAATGGAAGCGGATATCATCGCATTCATGCGCACTCATGGTATCGCGCGATATCCAGCGAGACTCCCGCTCATTTGCACCGATGCCGGAACCACCCGCTGTGCTCGCGCCACTAATGAAGCTCGGAACGAAACCGTTAATGAAGCTAACGACCTTAACGCTTTCGAAAGAACGCGCTCGCGGTCATCCATCCATCCACCCATCCATTCGTGCGGACGCGCGAATCTCCCCGATTGCCCAAGTCTCCCCCGTCCTCATTGTGACCACCACTTTAGTTCTCGTCACGGCCGCCTGGGGTCACCGCTGTCGCCACTTGGCCGCCCTTCTGGACAACAACGACGGTTCTAATTGTTATTGTCGCTTCGTTGAAAGCGAAACCACGTGGCGGAGATGAAATGGGGTCGTCCGGTGTGAAGCTAGCCGAGGCGCCTTTCGTAAGCGACGCCGGAAACAAAAAGTGACCGCTCCGTAGGATGAAATAAAAGGCATAAAAAAGATCCGTTAGCAATTACGAGACAAAAGATTTTTTTTGCTGTGTCGCAAACTGTCAAGTTCGCCATTAGCGCCGTTTCGTCTTTGTCGTCTGCCCATGGTCTTTGTAATTTCGTTTTGGGGCTTTTTTTTTTTTTGTGATTTGTTGGAGTCCTTGGGTTGTTGTTGGGTCTGCGCGTTGCGCTATTGCCCGAGTGGCTTTTGAAAGCGTTGTCGTCTGCTTCGCTCAGCCTAGGTTTCGTACTCGAGGTGAAATGTTTTTCCTATATTTTTTTTATTTTAATACGAAGTGAGGCTTTGGTCACGTCGAAGAGTTTTGTTGTGAACAACTGCAGCTCGGCGTTTGATTGTTTAAAAAAAGTATTGAAAACGTCTGCTTAACTCCGTTCTCGACAGACGCCCGTCGAATTCCGATTTGTGCCGCTTTATAGACCGTGTTACCGAGGGTAGCGCCATTCTGGGTACTGTGGCAACGTCTATTGAGCGTCAGGTTCCGCGGCCATGCTGAGAAACGTTGGCGAAAGTGCTCTTCGGGGCACCGGTCCCGCGTTGGGTGTGCTAGTTGGGTGCTCCAAATCAGTGCTGGGTATCCGACTTAGGACGCGTCTCGCATTCTTGTGTGCCGCAGGTGGTGTTTTTCAACTTAATGAGAAAGTTTCTTGCACCGCATTACGGCGTCCGCCAGTGCAGCGACGCCGAGAAGAGTGGCACTGAACAGAAATCGGAGGTGAGTACTCAAAACATTGTGTCAGTTTACAGCGATTGAATTTCGCTCCAGGTTTTTTTGTCGTTTTAGAGGGAGTACACCGACAATGTTTTTGGCGTTTTGTGTCGTCCACAATAATGAAATGTAATGTGAACAAGGACGCGCGAAATAATGCAGGGAACGATCGAAGGCAGCCCACTTAGGCTTCAAGATGTTTGTAAAAGTTTTAAGTGAGGATCTCATGTCGACGAGCGTGTCATTCGTCTATACTTCGTCTCACCCTACGATGGACTAAAGGCAAAAGCTACGGACCGCCAGATCCAATCACGAGCCACTTAGGAAGTGTGCGGTATTTGGCTTCGATGAACGTACCGGCGCCCACGTCTCGGATCACTGATGACGGGACGGGTGGTCAGTGGTTCGAATCGAAGAGCACTGAATGACTCAACAATTTCACATCGAAAAGAGAGCCATGACATATAGGCTATTTGCAGCGTCGAAGCTATAGAAATGATGCGGCGCTTTTGGATTCGAGCATTATTCGTCCACCCCTTATCAATGTTAAGCGTGTCATAGTCTAGCGTGCAACATGATTCGACCTGGCGGCCCGTGCCTTTGGCCTTTAGTCCATCGTAGGATGAGACAAAGTATATAGAAGTGAAAACAGCAAAGTCAACATTGCCGGAGCGAGTCGATCAACGATTCAACGATTCAAAAGCGATGCATGAGCATTTTTCAGAAATAGAAATTGAAGCTTTTTTTTTTTTCAGCAACGTAATGCACTTATTTGTAATAAAGTAGAAAGTTGGGCTAGTTGGTTTTGGTTATACATAATGACAAATACCCAGCGCAAAAGGACAAAAAAGGAAGAGACACACCGGATAGAACAGCGCTCTGTTCTATCCGGTGTGCCTCTTCCCTTTCTGTCCTTTTGCGCTGTGTATTTGACACTTATTTGTAAATAAGAAGCCAGTCACACTGTGCCGGTTAACGCAAGTTCACGGCTCTCTGCTCTCGCGCAGGAGATTGCAATTAAGGAAAACCGGTAGAACTAACTTTTCGACAATTTCCAGCCACACCCGGCGGCGGAAATGAGCCGACTAAGCGTTGAAGACGTTAAAATAGAGTCAGTGTTCCCACTGCAAGATATCAGCTTTAAGATAAATTAAGTTACGAAAAGTTGCAAGCTGAAACAGCGATTGTCACGAGAAAACTTGCACCCAAATTGCGAGCGTAGCCCATGTTCATCGACATCGACGCGGTCAGTTCGGGGCGTGTTCTATTCACGAAATGTTTCGAGCACACTCGAGAGGATGCCGTTGGGGAATCTTCTTTTCCGTTTACGCACGCAACCCACTGCCGCCGGAGATTTCGGTCATTTGGAAAAAAAAGATGGAGTTCGAAGACACTGCAGCCGGAGTTGCCTTGTCGGATTCCGTGCGCGATACAGATATCCTCCGCGATAATATTCTGCGCTTTCGGTTGTCATTCGTACAGCCTATTACCGAACAATGATGTCCCAATAACCAGGGGATTGTCGTTATCGATCCCGCTAACTGTAATTACATCTGGAAGTAAAACAAAATGGAGGAAACCGCCAAGATACAACCGAACTTGGAGAGACACACGCGTCCAAGGCGTTCCATCCGGGTCTTTCGCTCTGTCCTAACCATACAGTGAGGAGGAAAGCGCCGGTAACCCTTTCCCCTTTTCTCTCTTGCCCTCTTTCAGTAAAACGGTCAACCTGTCGAGACCGGTTAAGACGAAGTCAACGAGAATCATAAATCACTTCGATATATCCGCTATTTCGTTATAAGCGAGTTCGGTTATAACGAAGTGCAAAAGAGAATGGGAAATCGTGATCGCTTCGCTGTAGCCGCTATTTCGTTATATCCGACTTCGTTATAACCGGTCTCGACTTTTTGCTACCGGGAGTTCAGAGAAAAGAGAGGTCAGGGGAAATAAACTTTGCATCAATCACAGAAAGCTCGAACGTCGTGAGTATGTGACGCTAACGGTTGAGATAGAACGCGAAAGCTTGAGAACATGTCGTTACCTGGATCCAAAGATAATTGAGAAAAGCGAAATTTCTCTAGGAGCTGACGTCCTCCTGCTAAGCCTAATATCGCCAAAACAAGAGATGGCATTGTGGGTGACAGTAGCATGTAATACAGCAAGAAAGAAAGCAGTATTCTCTCTCGAGAAGTGTTTTTCATTTATATATAAATCCCACAAGCATCCACACTGTTGAGTTCTTGTTTTGACGATATTAGGCTTTAGGTGGACTTCAGTTCATAAAAAAATTTTCGTATTTCTCAAGTATGTTTTGATCCAGGTAACGTCGTGTTCTCAAACTTTTGCGTTCCATTCCAACCGCTAGCGTCGAATAATCCCGGAGTTCGAACTTTCTGCGATGCGTAGTTTATTTTCCCGGGCCGGAAAACACGGTTCTTTTTTCTCGGGAACCATCTGTATATTGTCGCGACTCTGACTGTTCTGGTGTTGTTTTTGCTTACTTTTTTTAGTTTTAAAATATGTAGTCTGCCGAAAAACGCAGTTTCAATTTTTAAAACGCACTTCACCATGGAACATTCATATGTACGCGCCGTCTGGTTTGGAAGGGCTAATTCCTTTTTGTTGTTGTGTGTGTGTGTGTTTTATGTATAGGGTTCGTTCTCAAAGTTTTTCCCTGCAGACTGCGTGGTTCTGCATCGACCGGAAAGGGGGCCGTTTTCTCGCCAGGCTTTGTTAAAAATTTATTTCAAAGAAGTAAACTATCAAGAGTCACAGGGTTTCACGCACTTTTTACATAAAAATTTAAACTTAGAAATAAACGAACATTCTTTTTTTTTTTACGATTTTATACTGGGTTATTATTATATCGTGCCATCCGCTTTTTGAATGTCAATATTCTTATTTACCCAAATACATGTAGAGGCCCGTTTAGAGTCACTAAATGAGCTGCGCTTAGAGTATCGGCACTCCGTTCCCCCGCATTGTTGTGGGCGCCGTCATTTGGGCTCGTATGCCGAGCAGACGCAACTTCCGATCGTCATGATTCAAAAGTGCGACTTCCTCAGCATTAGATTCGGTGTTAGGAAGGTCACGCAATATTGCTTTGCTCTGTCACGAACTGTTTAAACATTTGTGGAGGGCAAGAAAGCGTTTCCTGTGATTTGAGATAAAGCTTCAGATAACTGGCAACCATGATTCTAAGACACAATTTGGCCAAGTGTCGATACCCTGAAGCGTAGCTTATTTAGCGACACTAGGCCCGTTCACACACTTGCGCCTGACTCTGACTGAAACAAGACCGGTTTTTAAGCCTCTTAGGGCGGCTTAAAAACCGGTCTTAAGCAGCCACAAGAAGCTTAAAAACCGAAGAACCTGTAGTTGGGCTAGTTGGTGAACGTTATAAGCATGGCGTAAGGCACAAAAAAACAACAGACACAAGGACGAAGACACACAGACAGGCACACAAAACCGGCTTAAAAACCTCAGTCGGTTGGAGTCAAGCGCAAGTGTGTGAACGGGCCGTAATGTTAATGTATTTTACCACCACTTTAGAGCATTTTTGACGTAAACTCAGCGACGCAGATCGCGTGGTATGCGATCACACAGGTGACGGATCGTGGTGGCATATCATGTAATGCAATTATGCTATTATATCTGTCGTCGTCCTAGTTTCTATTGCATTTATTGCTCTGCTTTCATGGTCTACAGACAGGAATCTATAAAAAGGAGACCGTCTTTGTTTACAAAATTTGTTACTAAACTTCTTTTTTTTTCGGTTGCTCGTTTTAAACGTTTTACTTTTCTGCTACACACATGTGGAAGCCACGGCGCTTAGAAGAAAAAAAAAAGAGTCTGGTTATTGTGGGTTCGTAGACAATATAATGTTTAGGGCTAAATTTCAAGAGAGAGACACATTGCGTGCTGCCTGCCATAATGAGAGATACTAGAGCGGAGGGGCGGATCCAGGAATTTCCTGAGGGGGGGGTCAGGTGTAGGTCAGCGTACCATATGTTTAGGAACCCCCTCCCCCTCTGCCTCGTTTCACGCCCTAAATTTTACACATGCAGAATTCAAGAGGGGGGTCAGGACATCCGGACCCCCCCTCTAAATCCGCCCCTGCTAGAGCGCTTGGTTTTTAGGTGCACGGGGCTTCGCCCTGCCCTCTCTGAAGGGGTAACGGATCTGGCGGGAGCCCGGGGTTTTGCTGGCGACGGTGGACGGACGGAAGAGAAAAGGATTACAGTCACAAAGAGGCGATTGGAAGATTGGCGGAAATTATCTAAGTAAAATTGAAGGATGCGCAACTGACTAGCACAGTTGGGGACAGGCGGGAGAGAAGGAAATTGAGACTCCCTCCCGCGAGGCTCCAGCCCTAAGTCTCAACCCTGTCCCCAGTGGGTCCGGTGCTGGGGTAACGCCGACTAGATTTGACCAGAGGAAAATTGGTGACTCCCTCGCCGGGGGGAAGAGGCGGGAGGTAATGCTTTTCGTTATTTTGCCCGATCCCCCGAAGGTCATCCTGGTGATATCCCACACTGCCTGGTGATAGTTAGGGAGAGACAAATTGGCTTAGAAGGTCGGGAGGAATCGCATGTTTGTCTTTTTAGACTTTTTTTAGGGTAGGTGGCGCAAGCTACCGTCCGTTACAAAGGGTATAGTCATTAACATCCATCCATCCATCCCGCTCACGCTCCAGTCCGACAACAATGGGAACGCCTTTGCAATCCCGTTTTCGGAACTGCGATCGCCCAATTCAAAGGGCTTAGCCATCACAATCCAATCCAATCTAATCCCATCTAATCTAGTCCCATTCAGTCAAATCCTATCTAATCCAAATGCTTTTAATACCGGATGGTACCCACACACCAGTCTCAAAATGGCGGCGTCCAGCGTACGCGTAGTATACACTCGCAGACGTGTGTCAAGTATGCGAAACTGCCCGCCGTCTGCTTTTTTACTGGCATCGTTTCAAGTTTCGTTCTTCGCGGCCTCCCCTCTAGACGATTTATTACGGTCGGCTGTCTGGTGGTGAAACTAACGTCGTTTCATGCACTTGAAGTGTCACAACATCTTAGCGGACGGAGTTCAAGTGTTTTCGCGAGCGCATCGCCGCTTTATTTCGTTCAGTATTGGAGAGGAGTAGGGCGTTTGCAATTCAATGACGGACGCCCCCTGCGGAGATTGACCTCAAGTGCGCATGCGTTATCGAGTGGCGAAGAGGAAAGCAGGAGAGAGGTAGAGACGCTTGCAGGCGATCGACACTTTTGCAACCTCCTCAAAGCTCGTAATGCACTTAAACAAAAAAAAAAAAAAAAAAAATTGTGTTGCTGTAAACGCGTACTACACTGCACCACACAAAAAGCCTCCATAGCTGTTAGTGGTCACTAAAGAAAAAAAAAACACATTATTATAGATATATAGATAAATTAATCAGTGCCTGTCAACAGCCGTAAGGACTACTGAAAAGCAGACTTTGTCATCTACATGGTGGCTCAAATAGAAAGCCGTACACAAAATACAAGTGGCTAGGGGCTCAATAGAGTCAATATAACACGTAACAATAAAGTCTATATAACGTGCAACATCTAATGGCACCGTCGTGCTGGCACGGGCACACTAAGATAAAAAAACAAAAAGAAAAAAACAGTCGATTGAAAATGTCGATTTGCAAATACATCGAATTGTATGTGTGTTGTAACTACGTCATATTAGACCCTTCGAATGAATATCTGTATAAAACGTGCGAATACATTTAAAGGTTTTCCCAGGTGGAACACGGAGGCATTATTATTATTTTATTATCGCAAACGCGGTCCATAAACCACGAGATTCCGTATTATACGAAGAGTTGGAAACTCTCTGTATAATACAGGCTCTCTACAAAGAGAATGATTCAATGGTCACGCCCCCAGCGGCTAAATTAAAAAAAACTAAATCCACGAAGACACCAATATATATGAAGAGCTACTTGCTCGTGTTTCTGACGCAGCGCTCAGGGGCTCACGTACCCGAACGCTGCGTCAGTACTCGGCTGGGGCTCGGGCTCAATCAATGAAGCACCAATGGAACACAACTGTCGAACGCTGACACAACAATCGTTGATTGGCTCTCACTTTTCCCCCTTATTCTTTTCTTACAACGCCTACGCACACACACATTCTGTACCTGGCGTTCGATCGTAGAAGATTACAGAAATAATTCGGTTCACGGGCCTTGTGTCGGATAAACACCCAGCTCCGTGAAAAACATGCTGGACAAAGCGTCCCATATAGTTTAGTTCGATCAGCTTGCCCATAAGGAGGTTCCAAGTTCGATACGATGTACAGCAGCATCGCAGACGCGCTGCGGTGACGTCAGAACAACGCCGAGCCCTGATTGGCTCCGATTGGCTTCTGACGTCATCGCCGTCTGTGCGCAAAAAGCAGACGAACTTGCGCTTGCCAGTCTCTTTCGGACGCCCGGTTTCCAGCACGCGCTGCAGGGCGCCTTCGGTTGCGCTTCGGCTGCGTCTGCACGCTCCCGCAAGACGTGGAAGCACCGTCGAAGGTATGGTAGCTCGGGCTGGAGGCGGAAAAACTGAAGGAGCTGCCTGCCGTTCTGATCCTGTTAGTCGCTACAGTAATACAACTCTGCCCTGCAGAAATGCGCCCGGTCAAGAATGGGGGGAAAAGCCACAACTGGTCGTCCTGTAACCCCAAAAGGCTTAGCGAAATGTAGGTCGCCATTTTGTAACTTTTTGTATGGTGTCGAGTTCTTCATGCCATATTTTTTTTGCTTCGTACTTTGTCCCGTTAAACTGGGTTCATGTAAGTATTCACATTCTTGTTTTCGGAGTGTCCAGGTGAATTTAAAGGCAGTAGAAACGTTTAAAAACAATACCGGTTTTTTTTTGTTTTTTTTTTTTTTGCCAACAGGAGTATAGCTGAACCTGCTCCGTCCTGGATTCAACCCCTATCTGAAGAATCGGTCAAAGCCGAGGCAAGCCAATCCAGTCATGCCTCGTATTTATTTTTATACTCGGATCGATCGAAGTGAATCAGGCTTAGATGTTAATACACGCAAAATAAATGTAACAGACGCGTATATAAGGAGCATACGAATGCTGCGTCTTAATATTTGACGGAGTTGGATGTGCTCGGCACGTTTTTAATCCCCGAGCCTGCAAAATATAATCTTCAGCGCGACACATAATGTCTAAGCCACTTTTCCGAAGATGTGATGAGCCGAGAATGTAGGAAAAGGTCACCGTGGAATTAATTCGTTTAAGGAACCTCGCATCGTCATTTTAAAACACACACAACTATTTCAACGATAAAAATAACAAAATAATAAAAATAAACGCATGGAAGAAAACGCTAGTCTGACACACAGCTCAACTGAAACAAACGTCTAAAAAAAATTCAGTTTTTTGTTTATTTACTTTAGGAGACGGCTTTTAAAGTGTCAGCTCCAATCCGCCCTCCAAATACTTGTCACCACGGGCTCGCAGACGCTTAGGTGCGCGCGTTTGGAGACGACAAGGGGCATAACAGAAAAAAAAAGGCATATCAGCAAGACAGAAAATAAAGTATAGAAGCGTACATAATTCGAAAGGGCATAAATCCTCTCGCGCCGCGTGTACCTTTCCCGTTCCATTAAAACAGAATTCTGCCGTCATCTCTTTTCAAAATTGAAAATCGGAAACCCGACAACTGGGTTGAAGGGGAAGCGCGTGTGCATATGGCAACAAGAAACACACACACACAAAAAGCAGGTCCGATCCTGCATTTAATACACGTTGACGTTGACTCTAATCCTAATCTCTTTTCATCTTTTCGTACATTTTTTTTTTTTTTTGCTCATCGTCTCTTTTATTAGTTTAACCCGACGACCTCGTGCACGTCAGCTTGCGTTAAGGCTCGTCTAAAAATCACTAGACGTCATATAATCCACACGTCCCGTGTACGGGATGGCAGCTTCGGAAAAAGAAAATATATGCACCGAGTCCTTAGGAATACTTTACCTCGTGATGCTATATACTATACAAGACTGTATATAGCCTTCTAAACAAATTAAAACGATAGCTTCTTAAATACTGCATTGCATGCATTACAAATCTTTAAAAAAAATCGCTGCCAATTTTTTAATTTTATTTACTTGTGATTGTGTGAGGACGTCGGGCAAGCTAGTGCCACTAAATAAGCTACGCTTTAGGGTAACGACACTTAACCATATTGTGTCTTAAAATCATGGTTGCCAGTTATCTGAAGCTTTATCTCAAATCAGAGGAAACGCTTTTCCGCCCTCCACAAATGATTAAACCGTTCGCGGCACAGCAAAGCAATATTGCATGACCTTCCTAACACAGAATTTGATGCTGAGGAAGTCGCACTTTTGAATCATGACAATCGGCAGTTGCGTCTGATTTCCGTACGAACCAAAATGGCGGCGCCAACAACGTCGTGGAACGGAGTGCCGATACTCTAAGCGCTTGTCTAGTGACTCTAGGGCAAGCGTGTAAGCATAGGAATAGCCTCTTATACACTGACAAAGTCTGGCAGATCGCCACGAGAAGCAGCCGCCGAAATGGAAAAGGTGGAGCGGCAGATAACGGATGAGAGGAGAGCCACGTGGCTGGCGCCCCGCTGCGGCGAGACGGCGAAAACACTTCTCCCGGGCGAACAAGTGTGTTTCGGGTCCTCGCCGCTGCAAAAGCGGTGCGCTGACGTCCTTGGGGTTCCCCGAAAAATGGCTCTTTGATATTTTGTGCTACCAGATCCTCGCGCTCCCAATCTGCAATCGGGCACTCTATGGCTTCGTCGTCGAACTGCCAGGCTTTGTAAGTATAGGGGGGGGGGGGGGGGGGGGGGGGGGGGCGGGGGCTATGGCATAGGTGGCGCAAATTCCCGCGTACGCGAGCTGCGTTTGTTTGCAAAATAGGGGTAAACGGGTAAGAAAATTGACGCGGTAGCTGAGATTGGTTACCGTCCTGCCGAAGTAGCGTAAAACCGTTACGCTTACCCTCATAATCAAACGCACGTTACTTTTCGCTTATTTTAGAGTTCGGTATCTGGCAGTGATAAGCCGCAGTTTAGAACCTTCGACGGAAACTAAACGTTTAAAGAGCGATTCGCCAATTTGTCTGTCCTTCGTTTACCTAATTTGTAGAATGGAACGCGGCCCCGATGGTGCGTTTAAAGGGACCGAAAACGTGCCTAATTTTAGCTGAAAGCAACGACGATAACGTACTTTGATGTACAGCATACTAAGGCCTCCTGGTGTGTTTGTGTTCGCTTTCCAAGCAGCGCCATAATCTGCCAAATCACGATTCCGGAGCCTCATGACGCCCTTGGAAGCAAATGGCGACTAGTGGCACGTGTCGCGCGCGTTCGCATAACGATGGGTAAAGGTACCTTTAAGAAACGCCAAGCGTGGATTTTATTAAGGGGCTTTACTTACACTGGACAACCAACCACCGCCATCAAGGAGGGCGCTGGGCAGATAACGATGCCAACAAAAATATTTACATGAAGAAAATAAAACATGGAAACTTCTGCGTTCTGATCAACACCACCTGGACAGAAGGCCTCCACACGCGTCATCATAGTCAGATCGATCGAGGCGAGAGATTGGGCACGAGTGCTGCGTCAGTGTTCGGCTGCGGCTCGTGGCCAATCAGCACGTCGAAGGTCGGGCTCGGGTCCAATAGCCGACCGAGCGCGATCCGACAGTGATGACGTTTCATAGAGGAAGAAGAAACCATGCGGAGGCCTTCTGTCTAGGTGGTGTTGGTTCTGATACGCATATGACGGAAGCACGTGAAGCGTAATTATCAATGTCACATAGTAGAACGCGTTTTTTTTTTCCTTTCTACTTGTTTTTCTAAGTAATCTGAAAACATGAACCAACGGCTTTTTTTTTTTCTTTTTTTTTTTTTTTTTGGGGGGGGGGGGGGTGAAGACAGGTTATATTTAGGATTAGTTTTCCCTCACTGTCACGAGATGGCGTTGCTGACAGGGCGGCCCCGATTGTTACCCCAAGTGGCAGCCTAATCACGGGCTTAAATAATGACGCACACAAATAAAAGTTGGCCTATGTCGAGGAAGTAACGTGAAAATATATACACACCGTCGACACGTGTTGTAAAAAAATAAAAACAAAAATAGAAAGTGCTCGCGACCCCTCTTGAGCGCAAGAGCCGAGAAGTCGTACAAAGGGGCAGGAGGCCGCGGCATTATTATAAATCGTGATAACGGCCGCATTAAAGAACGATGATGATGATAATAATATTAATAAAGTTAGGCTTAACTCCCCGCTCCCCCCCTTTCCCATGTGCGCCGCCGCGCACCACCCCGCTTCAATGCTAAAGCGGATAACAGGCTACGTCGCCCCTGACTGCACAATAGAGGGTAAGTCCTCCCCATAAAAGAAGCGCAGTCAGCTAAAATTTACGAGGAGTGGAGGGAGAGGAAGGGCATAGTAAATAATATAACAAAAGAAAGCGCAGCAAAGAATGCAACAATGTACGCGATAAAATAAATTAAAAAAAAAGGGATTACAAATAAAGGCGGCAGGTGGCAGCACCGTTTCGTGCAAAAGGTTGACTGAACCCTGCTACTATACCGTCTGTCTGCTACTTCTTGGGAGCCACCGGCCCGCCCGCCCGCCCCGCCGTCCCGTATGCACGTGGCAGGCGCCGCTCGTTTAAACACAAGCCAGACAGTTCCAGTTGTTCAAACTTCCGACTGCGCTGCTTTCGTGCACGCATGTGTTCGTGCAATCATTTTAGTCCGCGCGCGTGTAGTGAGTGAGTGCCTGTCTGTGTTTGCGTACGTGTGCAAGAAACAATCGTATGCACCCAGCGTTGGCGGTAGCGCGATGTAACGGCATTGTCGGTAACGTATAGTAACGTACTTGTTACATTTTTTTTTTCGAAACAGTAACAGATAATGTACTTACGTTACTCGTTTCTAGTAGCGGGTAACGTAGTTATGTTGCTTGTTATATTTTTCCCCACATATAAAAAAATACTGCACTTCAATTACCTGCTTGTATCTAGGAGGCCAAGTCATGCGAATTCTCGCACACGTCCCACTTACCATCAAAATTTTGCTCCTCGATCCTTTCCCCACAAAAAACAAGGTTTTTCTTTTTTCTTTTTTTTTTTTAATACGGCATTTATTGATAGAGCTGTAACGTCGAAAGTATAATGCAAAAATAACGTGCGTTACGTTTTATCTGTAACTGTAATCCGTTCCTTTTATTTTGGGGTAACGTAGGTCGATAGCGCGCCTATTTTGTTTGCATGTAACGACTAACGAGTAACGTATTTCGGTCCTTTTTGCCGGTAACGCCTACAACACTGTATGCCCCCATGTGACTCATATCATATAATACCATACATACAGGTAGGCATAACCACTGAACAAACATCAAATTGACCGGTGCGTTATTCGTTGAGGAAAGTGCCTATATATGTCACATGTCTGTGGTTTTTTACACATGAGATATGTGGTACTACTGCTAAATTTTCTTTCCTTCTTTTTTGCTTATGTGGTATCAACTATTTTTTTTTTCTTGCGCTTTCTGTTGTGTCAAGCCATTTAGCTCGCAGATCCGTTATGTTGGACGAAAAAAAAAAAGCAAGACGTTTTTACTTGAAACAAATAAAACACAAGAATAAAAGATGCAGAACGCGAGTGATTGACAGTCGCGATTAAAAATGCGAATCCCTTCTAGTGGCGTGGCGGGAGCAAGACGGTGTTTTCCCGGACACCAAGAAATCTGTCTGTCTGTGTGTGTGCGTGTGCGTGCGTGCGTGCATGCGTGTGTTTGCAAGAAAGAAAGAGAAACAGCGCACGATTGTCTGCCTGCTTTTACATCTTTGTTTTTATGACGTTTAGTTGTGTGTAATGCACGTGTGTTCGTGTGTTGGTGCGCTCGTTATCTGCACTCTGATTGGCTATGATTAAAGGATGGAGGGTAGACCTCAAGGCATGCTTGCTTTGAGGCCTACCCCACTGTCCTCCAATCATCAGCCAATCAGAGCTCAGCGTCTCTCTGACGTCACTACCACTTCCTGCAAACGTATGTTTCGAACATACTAGGCCTGATATCGAGTGAACTTTGTTCTTTTTCGGTGAAGCCCCGAGGCAGGCCTCGGGGCAGATGCGGCCTCCCGCCACGGTTAAAAGTGGACTCAATCGATTGCACCGAAATAGGATTATCGCCGACGGCCATGTTAGCGACCTCGTCTTGGTTCGTCGACCCCTCGCCGGGTTTACGCTGCCTTCGTGGGCGCTCGCAATCGAACACTAATCGACGTGTGTCGATATCGTTGACGTCGTCATCGGTGACCTGAGGATGTGGGCATGTCTCGTGTTAAATGTAAAGTCCCCCGATGGGTTTTTTTCACTGCGTAAAAATATCCAGGGACGTTAGTTAAAAGTGGTCGCATGTCGCGCGCGGGTAGGACGGCAAAGCAGATCAGAAGTTGTCACCGTGACCATGTACGCGTACATAAATGTTTTACGCATGTATAAAGTCCTCCCCCCCCCCCTTAAAGATATATAAATAAAAAAAAATACAGTTTTGTATTTTGCAAAAATAGACTGCGCATCGCCAAACGTTCATTGTACATTCAAATGTAACGGTAGTGGTCCGAACTAGATGGCAAAATTTCGGGAGAAACTGTTATGTTATTCGAAAGTTTTAGGTGATTTTCTGAAAATTTTCAATGGGAAAATGGCGGCCGCGGAGCCTTCGAATACATGGAGCTGAATGGCACCAGTTACCGAGAACAGGTTTCATTTTCCGATTTAATAGGGTTGTTCGAATATTCGAAATTTCGAATAGTAGTTTCGAATAATACTCTATTGGATATTCGCTTCGAGAAGAACTGCATTGTTCGCGTTTTTCGAAGTGTTGATTGCGGCAGGTTACCCCATTGAGTGCGCTTCTTACGGAGCACGGGTGCACTGCGGAGAAGCAATACCCGCGGAAGCGAGCTCCGCGGGTGTTGCTTTTCTGCATTACACCGGTGCTAGGTAAGAAGCGCACTCAACGGGGAAACCCGCCGCGATAAACATTTGGAAAAGTATGAATATCGCAATTGCGTGCTTTGAAGAAAAGTATACATTCAAAGCGGGACGGTGCACGCGTGCCGGTTGTATCTGAAAATAAATGGAAATTTTGGGAACTACATTGTAGTAACAGTTTTAAAATTAAATTGACTGTTATGCAAGAGTATGCTATGTTAGACAGAGATGTCCTTACAACCTGCGTTCATCATGTGCGGTTCTTTTTTTTTAACTCAAGACTAAAGAAATAATATTTTATATAGCAAGATTTGTATATTCACTCAATTGGGTCTGGTTGGCCATCTCTATAGGATTCATTTTATGTCAGTCCGTCGTTTACCTGCCATCCCAAGACATCAGACCTTCTGAGGTCACAGTTCATAAATATAGATAGATTAAACTTAGCTTATAAATGAACAAGTGGAACAACCTTCACAAGTTTAGCTGGGTTTTCGTCTAAGCATTATGCTATGGTAGTGAAAGGCGTGAAAAAACTTCGATATTCGAATCGAAAATATTCGGCCAAAACCACTATTCGCTTCGAATTCACTTCAAACTCAAAATGCACCATTCGCACAAGACTACCATTTATTTTTATTTTTTTTCAGAAAATCATTTAATTTTTAAATCAGATAACGCTTACTTATCGAACTTTGGAATCTGATTCGAACCGCAAGCCTTTCATTTGAGCGGAGGATGAGTAGACAGCAATGTGTAGCTTATTTCTGCAATCATAAAAAAAAGAAGGTTTGTAGATGTGATGTAGGAGTTCTACACATGTATGTTTGACGTAATCCTTTGTTTGCTGTGTGATGCAACATAGCAAAAACGGGAAGCGCTCCGTGCAAACAAAGAAAACAATCATCCGTTCAATGCCCAATGTCCAGAAGCAAAACAGCCTCCACGAAAACAGAGCTAAACCGGATGCTTAATGTCCCGGGGCAAATTAGGCACCAGGCTGAGCTTTGTTTTTGTGGACGCCATTTTGTTTCCTGCAAATAGTAAAAAAAAAACAGAAGTAAGGAAAAACGAGAATCGATGACGATTACGCTTATATCCTGAATGTCTTACATTGGCGTGCCGTCGGCCAAACAAGGCTTTCGTACATATGGGAAGTGACGACATTAATAAAACACCGACACCCTTAAAAAAATCCTTTTACGCCAGGCGATTTAATATGGCGTCAGAAGACTACCCAATTAATATTTTGCTACAGGGTCCAAAATATTAAAAAAGAAAAGAAAAAAAAAGAAAAACGCAATTGCTCGAAACTGAAACCGAAAGGAAGCAGACGGAACGCTGGAAAGGAGAGGGGGAAACCTCCCCTCTCCAGCGTTCCGTCTGCCGCTGCATTCCGGCCTTCATTTCCCTCGCCCTACCTTCTTGAGAAGAAAAAATGTAGATGAAGTTTCCCGAAAGTCACGTGGCTACACCCGACCCCCGTTTTCTTTTTTCTTTTCCTTCGTTTTTCTGGCCGTGTGAAGCATGACGAAAATCGCGCACGTCGCATTTCGCACAAAAAGGGCAAAAGTCAAGCACTTCGCGCTTGACGTTTGTGCGTTTTTCGAGCTCTTACCAATGCGTGTTCGTAAGACGAGCGATCTCTTCAGCCAGGAGAAGGGGCGACGACTCGGCGACGTCTTCGTGCGAATCAGCTTGGTGGTCGGGCGTGTCGTACGGAATACATCTCAATTGTTTCGATCGGTAAACGATTTCTCTTTCGAAGCTAGACTGATTCGCCGGGACCGCGAACAACAGTTCGGAAGTAGAGGTCCCACGCCCGTCGTCTGCCACCATCGCTTAGTCCGCGATACGACGCCATGTTAAGGATTACGCAGAAAAAGCACAGAGTGCTTCCGGTTCTCTGTGCAACTTTCTTCTTCTTTTTTTTTTTTTTTCAATCAACGTATTTGCAGTGTTTTCAAAGGCACAAAAAGAGGTATCATATATTTTTTTTTTAATATTGAGTGTGCACTTTTGGTTACACACGACTTTGATCATATTTGGTGTGTGTGTCTAAACCACAGAAAACGGCACGTGACCACGGAGAGGAGAGTGAGCGCGACTCAAACCGGCCAGTTCTCGATCGTCGGTTTTCGGGGAAAAAGGGAACGAGTTTCCAGACGCAAATTGTGTTCTGGATAGTTGGGCTCTCGTGTGTGATGTACAAATAAAAACCTTGGCGAGCATAAATACCCCGTCAGCGTCAACCATTGAAAGATGGCGGCGCCCTTGGGGAAGCCGGCTCGGACGTCACGCCGCTACGGTGGCGCTGCAGTCGGCACGGTCTGTGCGCAGACGCTTCACTCGATGCGCATCCCGTTTCTGCGCAGACGCTGTGCCCACACCTGGTGTGGGCAAGCTCTGAGTTGTATGTAAACAACGAGTTAGCTCATAGGTAAACATCGAACAGAAGCGAGAGGATATCCGGCCGTCTGCTGTTGAGAAACAGACGGAGAAAGATCAGTGGACGCATGAATGGATGAATGGATACGGTCGAACCTGCTAAATTGGGTGGCGGCTTGCGCCACCTAGCCGTTGTTTCTAATATACCTAATATACAAAATATTAAGGGTCTGGATGGATGGATGGATGAACCCGGCTGAGCCCTTTGGATCGGGCGGTAGCTTACGCCACCTAGCCATTTTGTTTTACCATTTAAGCTTAAAATATTTAAATGTGGTCTGGATGGATGGATGGATGGATGAATGCGGCTGAGCCCTTTGGATCGGGCGGTAGCTTATGCCACCTAGCCAAGTGGCTAGGTGGTCTAAGTGGGAGCGGCGGCGCGCCCTGGCGGAGAAAGTAGGAAACAGTGGGGAGGACGCTGGGAACCCCACGACGATCAGTGAACCTGCTGGAAATCGTGATTTGGGTTTGAAGCAACACCACAATAATAATAAAAAAAATAATGAATGAAATATAAATTCGGCCGGATGCCAAACATAATAATAATAGGAAATGAGCGGCCGTGGGTTATGGTGTCATCACGGGGCTAAGCGACCGTGACCAGACCGTGGTGATCTGGATGAGGTCATCATCAGCGAGCAGAAAAAGCCCCCGCGCGAGCTGTTGTGTGACCAGAGAAAAGATCTACCACATGGCCCCTCTCGCTCTGCTGTCGGAATTGTGCGACGGACCAGGGCACATAAACGACCCTCTGTCTCGGGGACGGGTATGCGATTGCGACAGGCAAGGTCTTCCGGACGTTGGCTGCGCCTCAGCATCTCGGTTTTCTTGTGGACGCGTATTTTAAGTGTGGACGTCTGCTTCTATCTTGAAGACCCGCGTTTGTCTGCTCGAAACTTTTGTGGCTGCTGGGACTTGTGTGAACAGTATCTACTGTGCAGGGACCAGATGTTTGGCGAGGAACAGGGTGGTCGTGATTGACCGGAACTTTTGCCCTTAAGAAATCGCGTTTTTTTTTTTTTTCCGCATGCGTCCGTGTGGAAAATGTCTGCGCGGACATGTTCATTGGAATGCATGTCACGCACACCAGTTCTTTCTATGTACCACGGAGATCATGGAACTGCTAAAACGACGGCGGTGGTGCCCGGACGCTCACGGGTAATACTTTGAAAAGCTCATATAGTTGTGTGCATGTCGAAATTTCCATTTCCTCCGTGGGTTCAACCTTGAACGACTTTTGTAAAGCCGGCGATCCTCGTTTTTTTATTTGTTTATACGAGAATCAACTTTTTTTTTTTTTAAAGGTCCGGAGGTACAAAAAGGCAGAACAATATGACCTGACGGGCTACCAATGACCTACAAACCGTATCTAATTTTGTGTTGTATCTTGGGCGTGTATTCCCGCTCGTGTTATTTTCAATTCAAATGGGCTCTCCTCGAAGAGCGTTGCTTTGTCGCCCACACGTGTGACGTCTCTGAAAAGGCTTTCCGGAACCAATATAAAAGTTAACACTTTCTTGTGGGTCTTTATTGTATCATTACCGACGAGAGCACTCCCACGTTTCAAGAATAATTATTGAATTATTCCTTCAACTGCTTACTGCATGACGCGCAGATTGTTCTCAACGAGTAAAAACAAGGAGCGCGTGATCTTTTTATTTACTTCGCATTGTATCACTCTCATCAATTCATTCAACGTGATGCCTGAAATCACATAGTCTTGAGCTCGAATATTTTTACTTAGAATAGTGCCGGGTGTCTGAGAGAAAAGAGAATAATCTTTTTCGAATCTCTGATTGAAGGCTGCCAGTCTCTCCAAAAACATAATTCATTACTGTTTTCTTTCTTTCTCCCTCTCTCTCGTATATCGAAAATAAACTCCGAATCGACGAAGGCCAGGACTCCGCCAGAATGTAGAGGTTATCGGTTGGGAGCCGAATGTCTAAGTTTCAGAACATGTATCGTTTTCTTCTTAAAACATTGCAAGCAATTTTTTTTTCAACTTTTAATGCGCACTGAATCCGGTCCGTTACCAACAGCAGCAGACGCTATTCATTTGCACGTTATTCGCAGGCTTCGAAACCCACCATTTCCCCTTTTAACATTTCACATTTCTGAAGCTTTGCCAGTTTAGCGCAAACGGCTAGAGCTACATTCGGGCGGAAACTGAAGCGCGAACAGATGTTAGCGAAACCCACGTCACATCGCGCCCCCGAGCGCCGTAACCTCAACGGCTCAGCGGCGGTTGCTATGGTTACGCCGCTCGGCGAAGCGGCGTTTGCCGACGCGTGAAACGCAGTGTTCGGTTCCACGAAACACCGGGCATTTGAAAAGCGCTAAACGAGAGTAAATTTACTTTCCCATTTTAAATGCGCGTGGCTTCATTCGGTAGCATCGAAGAACGTTCATTGCGCTAGCTTCACGCAATCAGGATTTTGTAAAACGACCCTCGTGTGCTCGTTAGTGCGACTCACTAAATAAACAAACTATGGATTCATTTATACCCTTGGAAGAACCCTGTTTGGTTGAACTACACAAAAAAAAAGGAGATAAAAAAAAAGTAAATGCAGTTCGCGTTTCATTTTATGGGAAGTGTCGTAAAGGTGCATGTGTTTCGGCGGCAATCGCGTTTTTCGAGCTCAGTGCGGCGTAGCGTCTCTCGTTCTAACGACTTCCGCAAGTCGGTAAGATGTTTTTTTTTTGTTTTGTTTCTTTGCGTATGTGCGGTACCTTTTTGTGCTGTACACGCGCTACTAATAACAACAACACTCAAAAAAGGACAGCAGTGGAAGTTATTTCCATGGACTTCTGCTCTTTTAAAATGCGTTATCTTACGACTTCCAGAACGTACACGGAACGCTATACTATTTACGCCATGCTTGTTAATTTTGTTATGCGAAGCAGGTTACGGTCTTTTTCGGGTATAATAAAGCTGACCAATACAACCCAGACGGGCTATAAAATGTAAACTTGGTATCAAGGTATGTAGTTGGGCGAGTCGATGCATAATGCGAATGAATACATAAATGGAACGGCAAAAAAGGTTCCTTTTCGCCTTTTTTACGTTGTTTTATTTAAGCTATTATAAGTTGAGCGGAGTCAATTACCTCCCTGGTTTAAAGACTCGTGTTAGCAGTAGCTCTGCACTCGCGATATTACATTCCAACTGCGCAAACATAACTTGCAGTATTAGTAATACATGGTTAAAGTCAGCGAGCAACGTGAGGAAACTGTAGGAGAAACTGTAGAACGTTGCTCGCTGACTTTAACCATGTATAATGCTTACCGACTAGCGCAGCTCACTGGCCTTCTGCAGTATTAAATATTCGTTTCTCGTGTTTTACCTGTTTGAAGGGGTTGTAACGTAACCAAACTACTAATGCACAGACAGACCTTTGAAGGTAGGCATGCATACACACAGCCGGTTATTTTGAAATCAGACCAGAAATTCGCAACACCTGGTGGTCGAAACCTGAACTTGCGAAAGGGGGCAAGGAAAAAAATCGCTGTGTACTCGTTTTCAGCCCAGAAAGAGTTGTAAAAAAAAGGGGGGGAAGTTGGCTCCACGCGGAGCACTATTAAATTTCAACCTTTATGCGCGATATTAAGATACTATATTACTAGGATGGACATTTGATACTTGTTATACTTATTCGTTATTTTATCCGAGCCTACAGGTTTCAAACGCCAGAAAGTGTCTTTTTTTTCTTTCTCCTTCCAAAAGCAAATCTCGTGTAAACTATTTTGTGCAGCGCATTCACTATCCGCTAAACCTGCTTTTTTTTTTTTTTTTTTTTTTGTACACCTAGTAAGTGCTATTCTCGAAACCCCTCGCGTCAGTGAAAAATACGAGCACTTCTGCCACAAGGCACTGCCTTTATTCGTAAAAAAAAAGCATTAAAAGTACATTGACGGAGCGCGAGACTAAAATCGCACAGTACTGTTTATAAATTATAATAATGAAAATAAAAATTCCTAGCAATAGTAGCGCATTGTTATGAAAACATCCTTATAGGCGAAACCAAGCCCTCCTTGTTTTTGCCAAACGACCGGCGCGGAACTATTTCTTTTCTTTCGCCCACAAGTTTCCTCTCGACTACTGTCCAAGGCTTCAAAATACAGGCTGCAGAAGAAAAACAAAATAATAGAATGACGCAAGAGCCAGCCCAAAAGCATCCGCACTTCAACTTTCTATCTCGACATATCCTTCCTTAGCAATCGACTCCATCTGTTGTTATTTTTTTTTATACACTCTTCTTTTTTTTCTTTTATCCGTGAAAGTGCACGCATCTTAGCGAGAGGCACATTCGGCGTTTCTCTCTATCTGTAATCGCATCTGAAAGTCGCAACGTTCCTTTGTTGTCATTTTTTCCCCCCTTTTCTTCAATTCGTCCGTCTTCAACTCCTCTTATCAATAATGGTCGTGTCTCTGTACTTCGTCTCACCGTGACTTGGCAAACGGCGGAGGCTATGGTTCCCGTGAGCCAATCAGCGCGTCGGACGCAGACACGTGATTACGCTCTGCCTCACTACAAAAGTTGCGCGCAGTGCTGTCTAAACCACGGGCGGGAGAGAAAAAGAAAGCCGCTTTTGTACGAATTTTGGAGCGACAAGCTAATCTTCTAGGGAGAAAGGAATTAAACAACACATGAGACAAAAAGAAAAAAGGGGGGGGGGGTCCGAATGAGTGCCCCCCCCCCCCCCCCCCCCCCCCCCCCCCCAGTTCGTCCTTCCCCACTTCTTCAACTGCTTGGGCTACGCTATCGCCCCTGTACTTTTAGTGAGAGCTGTCAAGTGCCTCGCCACTCCGATTGGCTCCAAGACGGTATGTTTTATTAATGTATTTATTGATAATGCTTTTAGGGTCATTCGTTCCTTCGTTGTGCATACTCTTCCTTGACTCAGAGGAAAAAAAAAATAGCTTCGATACCATCTTCGTCTAAGTCCCGTGAGTTGACGAGAGTATGACAGCGTGCCGATCGCCTGCGAGCCGTCAAACGCCTCAAGAGCAGACTCGGACCTGCCTCGTGGGAGACAAGTAGTCCCGGCACCTGTTCCTCTCAAGGGGAGTGCACACACACACACACTTCAATGTATCCTTCCGCGCGTACGCGTGCGCAAGTAGGGGCCTTTGTTTCTTTGCGCGCACGTTTTCGTTTTTTTTTTTCTTCGTTGAGTGTATCAGCTGCGCAAATAGCGGTGGCGGTCGAGTGACGCTCAGAATGCCTAACCTTTGTATCTTATAACACCATCGTCGTTACTATGTATGGGTGTTTAGTCGTCTTACGTTATCTTTACAAGCTTCGGGCCATCACGAGATGGCCCGAAGCCATCTCGTCCTGTCCAGTTCCTTCCTCTGTCCTTGCAAAAATTCGCGCTGTTCCATTATGAATCCATACCAACTCGCCCAGTTATCCTGTTTACTAATGGCCCGAAGCTTGCAAAGGACGAGCATTCTTGGCTAATGTGGGAATTGACCTGTCAAATGTAAAAAAAAGGAACGTCATAAATTGTACTGCATTGTAATAATATCGTCGTACGTTAAAATAAACAAAAAATTACATAGACCCGAACTGTACTAACGTAGAAGTTAACTCATCTCTGTTACGTCACGGCGCGGTGGTGGCGCGTCGGTCGCACTTCCGGTCTGGGGCTGTGGGCAGAAGTCCCCATGCCAGACGTGTATTCCTGCGTTGTTTTGAAAGGAACCAGACAAAAACCTGCCTTCTCGTCAAAACGCCGGAACTGGGACCGTACCAATAGTGTGGAGAAAAGTTTGAAGGTCAGTTTTCACGTGCTCGATTCGTCCGAGAATCTGGATATGTGCCGTGAAAAGGGAAAAGCAGACGCCGTCGGACTACGATTGCTAAGACGGGAAGCACTTTGAATTGAATTCACGGATGCTTGTGGTTATCAGATTTATTTGTTTTCTTCCAACATGAACGCCGGAAAACCGTCAAGTTGTGCGAACCACGTGCGGACTACGTTCAGTGTGTCTTCAATCTCAAACGGCGTCCGGATCTTTCGAACTGTTGTCTGCTCTTTCAAACGTTTCCGCTTGTCGTCTGCTCTCACGACGCCGGCCCATAGACCAATTGTTGGCCCGGTACTTGCGATAAGAAGTAAGTGGAGGCCTCAAAAGACTAAAGTTTGAAGGTTGGTCAGCAGGCTGGATGTAAACAGTAGATACAAGGAGATGTTGATCATTGTTACCAGTGGCCATCACCGAGTTGTTATGCCTAATTCGCTTGGTCCGATTCTGCTTGCGATTTTCAGTATCAACGTCGACCATCTCAGCTACGGTTCACGCTTTTGCAGCCCGAGCGGCGTCGCGACTGAAAATTGCGAACGAAATCTCATCATGCGAATCGGGCTGTATCGTACATACTGCCGCGTCCACGCGGAATGAATCGCCACATGTCACATTATTCACGCGAAGTTTTGCGGTGTAACGAGCCTCGGTAATTTCGGTGACGCCGTTCAAGTAGTCAGACATCGCCAAGAAGACGTAGAATCACCGATTCGAACGCAAAAAAGGGCAGGAGGACTCACACGGACGCCGACAACATCGCGTTCCAATGGTTTGTTTATGGGCGACGGCGAGCTTTTTGCCCACACCCCCATCGCGCATGCGCGGCGCCGGTGGCGTCCGCTAGGGGCGCTACGGTTTGTTTGTAAACATGAGTTGGTGTATAAGCACAAGAGCGTTTCTCTATGAACAAGAGGGAAAGAAAGAGAATGTAACTATTTCCCATGTTTGCGAGCCAGTTTAATGATAACATTTGGTCCAGGTATAAGACGACTCTACACAGAGGAGCGAGCGAGCTTGCAAGGTCGTATACAAAGATAATAAGACATGTGAGAGAAAAAAAAAAAAAAGAGGCTGGCGTATTTCCAAACTAGCAAAATATCTTGCCCCTTTACAAGCAAGCTCACGCGTGTTTACGAAGGATACAAGTAAACATTTTCCTTCTTTATATTATCACGTTACGCAGGGCCCCGCGAAAAGCCAAGTAAACGAGTTACCGAGCTAAGAGGATTACTCACTCAGAAGCTGATTATCCCCCAGGCTTTACAAGCACAACATTAGCCTTCGTGTAATAAGCAAGGTAAGATGTGATCCGACACTGATCAGCTTTCCATCGCTTTATTTCTGCCGAACTACTAGTTGACGTAGGTGGCCTATAATACAGTATACAACTCAGAGTAAGGTTAAAGGACCGTACTGCATCGAAGACGCAGAAAAGTAGGGGAACTTTCACTGCGAAGCAAAATCCGAAACAAAAGAAAACTTGAGAGACCGAAAATCTAAGCAAATTACTGTCCTTGAGAGTCTAAAACAAGGATCAATGAAGCTCTGGCGGGGCGAAGTTGGCCGACGAGTTTATCGAGACCGCAACAATGCAGAAGTGCGCAAAAAAAAAAAAAAAAAGAAGAAAGCTGTTGTTTTTTTGGGGGATTGTTAGGGGCCCTTTAAACGAAGAACTTATGCACGCCTCTCGTATTTGTTTTGCAAACCGAGAAGTTTTTTGCCGCCGCGTGTAATCTTTGTCTTACTTTGTTTAGATCGATCTGCCTTACGTCGTTCGAAGTTATAAGAACGGATCACGAGCCGCTTCGCGTAAACGCCGCAAACGGTTGAAACAAAACACAAACACAGCAGAGCCCTAGCTGGAAAACAAGGGCTGTGCGCTGCTGCTGTGTGCCTGTCTGTTTTCTTTGTCCTACGTTGTCTCCGCGCGAACGCGGCTCTTCATTTGCCGTTTTATCGCGAAGAATAAACTCGGTTGCAATTGAGATCGTGCGTCGTGTCGTCCGCCATTTTGTTCCTCCTTGTTTTGGAGGCTCGGATCATAATTAGCCGCAATCACACCATACGGGGTTCACATGCAGACACGACGACGAGATTATCCACGGATATTTATCCGCGGACACGCCTCAAGAACATTTGAAGCACATTTGTTTATTCATACACACGTATTCTTAGAGGTTCTTGCACGATCGATGCGACAGGACTGTCATGTACAACACGAGGAATGGAGACACACCTGCAGGAGTGTCTGTGCAGACTGTCTTTTTTGTATGGTGATAGTAGCAGTGTGAGCGCGACTTTATGTCTCCCAACATATTTCCGCTTCTTGCAATTCTGCCTTACTACGTCTCATGACAGCTATATATAGGCAAACGTCGAAAGCTACGGGCCCAAAGCCGAGTGGTCCGCCGAGCTCGTGTTCAAGGCGAGGCTTCATCGCCACTTTTGTAAAGTGTGTTTCGCGCCAAGAAAGAATGACGGGTCTTGGTATTATTTCGTAGGTGTGAGCTCGTTGCGAGCGTGTGCAGTGAACGGCGGAGTCCAAATATGGCGTGTACAGTCGAATACCCCCCCCCCCCCCCCTCATTATTTTGACATTAGGACATTCACGGGGAAAGTATAACCTTCACTGCGAATGCCTTTGAAAGAAATGAACTCGAACTAGAAGGGCAAGCAACAGGACAGACTCTGAAGTATAACACAAACGCGGGCTACCTGAGGGACGCGTGACTTTGCGTGGCCAATCCCCTATTCATCCAAGCGGAGGTATTTCTTTCCTTTTATAATATTGACAATGAATGAATAAAGAAATGGGCTTAGAGTAAGGGAAAGAAAGATTGGGGAGGGGGCGCCGGTAGGGTTTGAAAGACGGTTTTGAGGGGACGAGAAAATTGGTTGGGCAAACAAGCACCCCCACCCACCTCCCCGGGTTTCTACAAACTTCGTCACCCTTCAAACTTTCCTGCGTTCCGGGAGCCCCGCTACTGCGAAGTACTCTTCAAACAGCCGCACGAGCGGGTAACGAGGACCATGATGACAAACAAAAAAAATAAACAAACAGATCAGCGGGGGGAGGGGGGGCACAAAGTTGGAAGAGGGGCTTCGCTACCGTAGGATATGAAGCCAAAGCTGGGATTAAAAAAGAAAGTAATAAGGATAACAAATAAAGTACACTTCGAACACTGCCGAAGTCGGTGAAGTCGGAGGAAACTCGGCGGGGAGTGATGGCTGTTCAAGATACGAGGAACTTTTCTTGGGCTTGTTGATGTTTTTACCTATTTCATTTTTTCTTTCAAAAGCGCGAGTTGGGTAGATTTCGGGGTGTTGTAAATACAAAGTTGGGAGTAAATAATGACGGGGAAAGGGGAGGAGGTGAGGAGGGCTAAAATATCTCCTTTGTACGTGTCCGCTCGCACACGTGCCCCCCTCCCCCCCTCCCCTTTCCGACCCTAAGTTCTTCCCCTCCTACAACTCTCGTTCTTATCTCTCTTTTTTTTTTTTAATACGAAGTTGGAGCTGTTTTTGTTGTCAGGATGTGATGCACGTGAGTCGATGCGGGCACCAGGTGGAGTCGAGATTTACCAAATTCTTCGCTGGAAAAATGTACTGGACTGAAGGGAAAAATAAGATAAAAAATGGCCCGTGTCGTTTGGCCCATGCTTGTCCTTGTTATTCCACTCACTCGTGTTTTTGCTCGCTGTCCACACCCGTATGTTTTCTCGAGTATTTTGGCCATGCAATCGGCACGAATACAACGCATTGTTATGTAACCGTGAAAACGCAGTACGTACGACAGGCTAATTTGGTTACCCGAGCTTTTTTCTTTCTTTTTTTTTTATTCCTTCGATCGGAATTTTGGGCATCGGGCATGAGATCGATCGGATTTTCAATGCCTAATTGTATTTCTCGGCGATTCTGAAAATAACCTTCTACCTTCGCCCTTCAGCGTTTCTTGGTAAATAGCACGTACCAAGAAAAAAGAAAAAAAAAACGAACAATACGTAAAATATATTTAAAAACTAAGAAAAAAAAGTAACAAAATTGCGCAAGGTCTGGCACTGTACGCGAACACGCCTACTTTTCCTTATTTCTACCTAATTATTGTTTCCTCCGATTGGAGCCGCAACGACAGCGCCAGCCTTCGGTTCTTTATTGTGTGCTAAACCTGATTTACTCCGATGACGTAAGCACCGAAACGTGAGTGGACCGCCGAACACAACACTTCGGAGCCTCCGCCGCAAACTCCGCTCTCCGAGTCTGAGAGATCGAACTCCCGGGTCAAACCCGAAACGGGCGTCCAATCACAGCCGAGCTCTGGCCGAGAGAGGGCGAGAGGGAAAGGCGGGAGAGAGAGAGAGAGAGAGAGAGTGTGGAAGGAATCGATTGTCCAAGGGCGTGAGGGGATGAAGAGAGTCCAGTAAGGGAGAGTCGCGGCGTATAGCTTCGGATTCAGTGGAGCGCACGATGAGATTTCGCGCTCGGAGCAGCTGCGAATATATATATATATCCGTCCACCGCCTCGAGCCAGGAAGAAAAAGGTTTTTCGGGGCGTTCTCTCTCGTGTAATATATAGTATATATGGCGAATCATTAGGTGCTCAGAGCGGAAATTGAGAAAATTCGATCTGGATGTGTGGTTGCGCACAGTGCCCGCTAATCCGGCACACTTTGCTGTTGTTGGCGAAGTACCGTCAATTTTCATAAAGAAAAAGGGGGAAAAATGCAGGTAAGCAGGTGAATGACGTTCATATTTAATCTGAGACAAAAGAAAAACAATAATAATAAAAAAGAAAAACGAACTCTCGAATTAAAACTAGCGTTTTTCTGTCCTTTAAAAAAAGAAAAAAATATTATTCCTCTGGGGTTTACTCTTAATGTCAATTTTTCTCGCGTGTTTTGTAGCCTTCTTTGACGGCTTCGTGTTTAGGCCCGCCAGGTGCTGTGAACATCTGATCCGTCCGAGGAAGCTGGTCAGCGAACGTGCCGCGAAAGCCTTCTGTTCCAGCCACCAGGTGCGGTGCCATCTTGGTCTAAAAAATCGCCAATATAGTACCGTCCTTACACACGGACAGAATCTAAGGCGGATATTGCGAAGAAGGCGGACTTTTTTTTTCACTACGGTTTTTCAGTAGAAAACGAGCAGAGCTAGGTTAGCAGTCCTACGTTGGACTGGCTACATATGCCATTAACAGCGCGAACCGCCATCTCTTCACTATAGCAGACCGACCTTACGCTGAGTCATAGCTTCCTCTATACTCAAAAAACCATGGCAGTTTAACGACGGAGCCATAGGATGTCCGGTCGCCGATTTGGAGCGCGAGGATCTGGTAGCGCAGAGCATCAAAGAGTCATCTCTCGGGGAACTCTTTGGACATCAGTGCACCGCTTTTACAGCGGCGAGGACCCGAAACACACTTGTTCGCTCGGGAGAAGTGTGTTTAGGCGTCTCGCCGCAGCGGGGCGCCAGTCACGTGGCTCCTCCTGTCATCCAATGTCTGCCGCTCGCTCTTTTCCATTTCGGCGGTCGCTTCTCGCGGCGATCTGCCAGGCTATGTCAGTATAAAGGAGGCTATGGCTGCATTTACATCGGCGTTCGAATCGCATTCGCGAAGCAAGTGCGCTCGTTCTTGTCATCGAATGCGCGTGAAGCGCGAACGCGGTTTAGCCGCCAGTTGTGGATGAGGTACATCACTCAGCCTAAACATCTCACGTCCTACTTGCTTTTAATTGCGCGTTGGAACAACGAGTAAGCAAAGGTATAAACTAAGCGATCGAAATCGCATAAAGGAGTGTTTTCACCCGACGATCGAGGCCATATGATTTCCGTAAACCCACATATCCCACCAGAAAAAAAAAAAAAAAGAACAATATAAGTTAAAGAACAATAGAGATACTAATAATATTATTTATAAAAAAACGTATACAACTAACGCTTAATTTATATCATAAAAGGTCTCCAGACGAAAACCCAGCCTTGTCTTGGAATTCTACATGTCTCCGCTTTAGAGAGACAACGATTTCGGCCACTGCGTTTCGAAACCCCAACAACCAAAGCGAGCATTCGCCCTACCCAAGACACAAATACAAAAAAAAAAAAAAAAAAAAAAAAAAAACAAGTTGCAGTTTGCTAAAAAGAAGAGCGCAAGAAATAACTCAGCGACCCTGCCTTTTTTCCCCCGGCGAAAACAAGCGGAACTCAGCACCCTGACACGCGCCGCCCGAGATGCAATATAAGTTACAAGAATGGCTTTCACTTTTCGCTTCTGTCCGTCCCCCTCCCCTCCCTTGTCCGGTTCCCTCACCCCTATTTCTCACGAACACCAAAAGCCATTTGCGCTGCGTTTCGTGGTCCGTCCCTTTGTTCTCTTCGTAACGCGAGATGTTGAACAACCGCCCTTAATCACATCCCTGCTCTCTCCCCACGGTAGCAAACAACACACAGAAAAGAGGATGCGAAAGTTGCAGGGTTGCACAAAGCAGCAGTGTCAGCAAGCAAAAGAGAGAGACACGGGTGCCCAAGAATTCCGCCTCAAACAAAGCGAGCGGTGTATAGAAATAATAATAGAATATTTATAAATGAATAGGAAAACAAAAATGTTTGAAAAAAAAGATGCTGACGCGGGGGCTGCAAACCATAATCATCGAGATCCGACGATCGCACGCGCTTCCTCCTCCTTTCCCTCGAACCGGACCGAGGGAAGTTGTGAGCGGATGCCTCGTTTACCTGATGGCGGTGGAGGTGGTTACGCCAAGTGGGGGCAAAACAAGACGCCATAGGGGACACTAAGCTTTCTTCGTGTTACTTCCTTTTTTTTTTTTTTTTTTTTTTGTACTTTGAGCGTTTAGTTTGCGCAAAATCCGGGTAGGGAGAGAAAAAAAAAAAATACAGGCGAGGTTTCTTTTTTTTTTTGTGTGTGTTTTTTGTTTCTATTTCTAAAGTTTAGAAAAAAAGAAACGCTGGAATATCTGCCGGATACGATGCAATTTTCAGCTTATTTTGCCAAAAGAATTAGCGTTTTTATGGAAAGCTGCTGCATCATAAGTGTCGATTTTCCTCTTGTGTGCTGAAAGGGGGGAGAGAGAAAATTCCAGAAAGTCCCCCCCTTCGTGAGTATCATGATCCTCTAAACAGAAGAAAACAACATTGAACCCGAAGGAGCCGGGAGCCATAAACATCTTTTTAAAAAAAATAATAAAAAAAAGAAAGCCGTTTACAATTCCTTTTAACGCCGAATTGGAGCGCAGCTCTTGAGGAGGGGGAGGGAAGGGTACTGAGGGGAACGGTACTGAGGGGTCACATGACATTACGGTTACGCCGACGGCGACGCCGCTCAAGCCGGAAACGGGCGCCTAAGAGCTGCGCTCTAAAAACGACGAGTATGTTGGCGTTAGGGATCCCGGGCCCACGAGTCCTAGCCCATTGAACCAGTTGCGTCTGACTACTGACGGGACAAGAACGGTCAGGGGGTCTCTCTCTCTCTCAAATGCCCGACCTATAGCACGTGCCTTCCGTCGTGTCTTGGTTGCGCGTGCATGCCTGCTCACGAGACGTCGAAACATTATCGAAGCAGAAAGCTGTTACTCGTTTTCCCCCCAAGAACCGTACTAAAAGTAGTCCGGCTTCTCGCGGATTATTACTCATTTTCCCTTTTTGTGTGGAGAATTTCGATGTGTGCAGCTGCGTTTCGGATTAGATATATGTTATCTTATCCAGATAATGGAAACAATGCGGAAAACTTCCTTTTCTTTTCTGCAGGAGTGAAAATGAGTTAAGGAGCAGGGATAACAAGCGGACCTCCGCCAATTCTAACCCTGCCAGCGACCACACTTGCGCAACCTGGATCCGTGCTTCGTATGGGCTGACATGGCACCTGCAGATGTCCTGGCGAGTCGCGGTCATGACTCGACGCAAAATCCTCACTCCGTACGGTGCAACGTATATGCGCTGTTGTTCTTTTTTTTTTTTTTTAGTTTCGTCCGTTATTTTATTTTCTCCGTGTGTCAGGATGTAGATTATGATGTTTCCAAGCCAGCTCGCCTGCACACTTTCGCTTATTGAAGTTCTCAGTCTTCCTTTGTGATGCAACTTACATTCGAGTGCAACACAATGGCCAAAATGAAGAAACCCTAATATATATATATATATATATATATATATATATATATACTAGAGAAAAAGAATAAGAAAGGATAGGGAAGGCGGGTGGCACGGAATGAACGTAAAGGAAAAGATCTGAGATACAAACACTGTACCGCGATACTGGAATGCGCAACAGAAAAGCGGGGATCCGGTAGAAACGTGGCAAAAAAAAAAAAAAACTTGCGCCACAAGAGAACACTGACACGCACACACACACACACTCGCAACAAAAAGAATGTCCAACACACGAGATACTACATAACAAGCTAGCCAAACCTACTCAGTCCGTGATTCCACGTCCCTCCCTCTCGCCGCCTCCCTCAACCATTTACTAAAAGAAAAAAAAAACGAAAATAACTCGGTAAATAGAAAGTTCTGGAGGCTAGTTACCAGACCGGGCAAAACACAAACGGCCAGAGAGAACTCCCGTTCTCTGTTTCACCGTAGCTCGGTAAACGACGAAGGCTACTGCTTTCCAGCGAGCCATTCAGCGCATCGGAGAGAGCCCCGTGCCAACGTATTGTCCAAGTCGTCTCCTCCTGCAGGGAGCTGTCACGTGCTTCCGTCCTTTGCTCTGATTGGCTGGAGGAACCCTTAGCGTTCGCTCTTTGCCAGGTAATGGTGGGATTGAGTTTCTCTTTTTATAACCGGCTGCAGGTAGCGCAGGAAGCGAGCAGTTCTTCCTAAGGTGGCTGGTCACGACTTCGAAGGAGGAGGCAGGAGGGTGGGGGGGCGTGAGGTAAGAAGTCCGGTCTGCCCCGTCTGGAGCGCACAAGGAGAAAGCCTGTTCAGTCGGGGGAAGCGACCATATTAGTGTTCGTTTCGTGTTTTGTTTTGTTTGGAGGCGTGGAAAGATGGAGAGCCGTGCTGACCGGGAGCCGGTCGGGCCGGCGCTCGAAGCCACAGGGACCGCCCTCTGATTGGCTCAAGAACAATGTCGTCGACACGGAGAGGGGGAGTAGTTGCATCGGGGCTTCTTTTTTTTTTTTCACATCGGCATGGGTATCGTTATCGTTATCGGAAGTATCGGAGCATTTTCGGAGTTGGAACCAGATCAGGCCGTAGGGAATGGTAGCATCTAAACAACACAAGAGGAGGATCACACTGAAGAAGAGAAAATGACCACAGGGGAATGGGAAAAAGCAAAAGGAAAGGTTCCGGCTGGAACTGCAACAGGTCCAGACGACATACCAATGAGACTAATAAAAGTTCTAGGCAAAACAAGCAGATTGAAACTAAGGCACGTGATTGACCAGGTACTTAGGGAGGGCAGGTGCGCAGTGATTGGAAATAGAGCAGGATGAAATTATTATGTAAGGGCAAGGGAGGCAGAGGGTATCAAATCAAATCGACCAATCACAGAAACTTCAGTAATATACAGACTGGCTAAGCAAATTGTAAAAAAGAAAAATGGAAGAATGGGCAGAGAGAAAGCAGATTCTGAGGGAGCTTCAAAACGGTTTGAGGAGAGATAGACGACTATAATAACTTATTCGTAATCACTCAGTGCATAGAGATAGCAATGACAAGTCAAAGGCCATTATGGGTAGCATTTTTGGACATCAAAGGGGCATGTGTCAATGCGAATCAGGAAAGCTTTGGGACTAACTGAAGGGATATGGGCTAAAGGGAACCATGGTTAAGTTTCCAGAACGGGTTTATAAGGAGAATAGGGTGGTTATAACATGGGAAGCCAAAACTACAAGAACAGCAGCGAGAGAAAGAGGACTTAGACAGGGTTGCACATTTTCTCCCCTGCTCTTTATGATATACCTCAGTGAGATGGAAAAAGATGAGAGCAGTGCAACCTAGGTTTTGGCCTGACTTACATGGAGGAAGGACTTAAAGTAAATCAAGAATTATCTAGGTTAATGTATGCAGACGATATTGTACTCGTATCAGAAAGTCGGCATGCAATACAGGAACTGATTACGATTTTCAGCAGGGAAGGGGACAGTTTAGGCCTAAAATTCAGTAGGGACAAGTCTGGTATAATAGTTTTCAACGAAGAGAAAAAGGAACCCCTGGGAGGTACAGGGCACAGTGCTAGAACATGTAGAAATGCACAAATATCTGGGAGTATGGTTAAGTGAGGGAAGAAAGTATCTAAAAGAACATGAAGATATTGCAATAAAAAGGGAAAACGAGATTCAGCTATTATGAAACACGGGGAACCCTGGAACTATAATATATATGAAGTCTTTAGGGGTGTATGGAAGGGAGTCATTGTGCCAAGACCCATTTGGGAATGCGGTATTGTATAGTAGGTCAGAAATCCAGGCAGGTTTAGAGATACAGCAAAGGAGTGTGGGTATACGTTGGCACTGGGGGCACATGGGAATACACCAAATGAGGGAGTACAGGGGGATATGGGGTGGGCATCTTTCGAGAGTAGAGAAGCGATCAGTAAAGTAAAATTTGATCAAAGACTGGCTGAAATTGTGGATACACGGTGGGGAGGGAAACTGTACAAGTATCTATATCTGAAAAGTCTAAACAGTAAGTACACAAACCGAACCCGCAAGCTGAGATCTAAATACATTCAACAAGATGGGGTGAATCGGAGCGTATCAGTAGAAAAGAGAGTAAAGGAAACAGGAAATTGTGGGAAGAAAAAATGAAGGGGAAATGAGCTTTAACAATATATAGGGCACACAAACAATGAATAAAGAAGGAACAGTTGTATGATAATTCATCGGGAAGCTCATTGCTGTTCCCATCCCATCCATCCAACCGTAGCATTTTCTAAAGTCCTTCAAAGTAACATAGGCGGTCGCCATTTGTCAGGCACGAAGCGTGCTTTTAGATCAGAGTTTTCGCCGAGTTCACGCCGAATACTGACGCAGCGCTCGCGTCCCAATACATCCGTGGTCAGAGTATGCGTAGCCAAATCATGGCGGCCTCGGCTAGATGGCACGAACTTTTGAAAAGCGTTTATTCTGGCTCTCCGATTAACCCGTTTGGGCATCCGTGAACTATCGCGTAGCCATCAACAAAAGGGTTTTACGCCAAAGTACAATTCTTGACCGACTAATGACGAGACATTCGCGGGGAATATTTACGCAGCGAGAGGTCGGTTTATACATTTGAGTTATATGGCGATGCTGGTTCAACATTGCGGGGGAGGAACAATTTAGCGGGTGAGGTACGACTACATACTTATCTGGCGTCATCGTGCAGTAGTGATTGCATTACTGTTTATGAACATGAACCGCTGCTTGCGTCCCGAGAGACTTCCGGTAGCTTTGCAAGCCTGGCAAGCTTGCTTGCGTCACCGGGGTTAGAAAGCATAAAGGCTGCACAGACAACAAGGTTGGAGATTTAGCGAAGATATTCGGTTGTATACAGCCGAAGATTTAAGGGATGCTGAACCGAAATCTGGATTCCCCAAAACACGCGGCAAAAGCGTGCAACCGGATGCTATAAACACCACAACATCACTCATACAGCGATATCTCGAACGGAGGACTGTATTTTTCAAAAAAAGGAGGCGCATCTGACAGATATGTTTACGTCATGTTTCTCCGAGAAGGAGAGGGAATGGCCTCGCGTCTTCTCCGCCTCGCCGCCTTGAGGGAGCAAAGCGAAGAGAGGAGGAAACGAGATATATTGGACGTCACGCGCCTCGTCGGCCTCATTCAATCTCGACTTCTTTTTCCAAAAATACGGCCGTTCATTCGAGATATCGCCTTGTAGATGTTGTATGGATTGTAGCGTCCCGGCTAGACCTCCTTCGTTGTTTTCTTTTTTAAATCCAAATTTCGGTTCACCACCCCTTTAACGTCTTGGAGGAGACGAGTTGGTTTACGAGAAAATGCGAAAATTTTGAACAGATCTCACACTTCTTGGTTCTTTTGGCGTTCACCTGGAAAATCGGTGGTTCAATTTTTTCTGGACGTTACAAGCAGCGGTCTTAACGTGGGCTTTGTTCCGGTGATAATGCGATATAACCTCTTGTTAAATTACGCAAGCTTAAGGAGCGTGCGCGAGTGCAGTTATACGCGCTGCGAGTACAGCCTTCTGCTGCCGTAACTGTTGTAAAGTAAAAGTCCCAAACAAATGACACTTTGCACGCGCGTTCATAAGCGTCTTAATTTGGTTGTTTAATTCGAAGATTTAATACAGTTAAAGAGAACACGGCCAGGGCGTGCACCTACGTTCCTAGCATTCTTTTTGATGGTTGCGTAATTTAGAAAAAAAAGGTCTATTAACGCAATGGTGCGAGCGAGCTAGACGAGAATAACGACAATAATCCCTGGACAAGGGGAATAAGGGGGGACACCCAGTGTTCCCGACAACGCGGTTAAGGGAGTATACGATCGAATTGCAGTCCCGGCCTGGCGGCGACAGCGCGAAGCTCCAAAATGGGGATCCTCCCACGAAAGTCCTCGATTGAGACTCGGAATAAATGGGCGCTCCCGAGTTGCGCACGGGCTGCTCACCCTGCACGAAGAGTCGTACGAGTCCCCTGCGGCCCTGGCGGTTGTTGACGACGCACTGGTACTCGCCGGAGTCCTGGGCGAGCACGGATCGGAAGACGAGGGCGCTGCTGCCCGGGAGCAGGGAGACCCGGGGTCCCGCGTCCGGAGCCACGGTGACCCGGTCCCTGGTGGCCTCGATGAGGCGTCGGTCCTCCTTCCACCAGAGCAGGTGCCGGGGAGGGCCTGCCCCGGGCGGCAGGTCCGGGCACGCCAGCGTCGCGTTGCCGCCCACGCGCACGAACAGCCGCTCGCCGTCGCCGTCGCCTGCATCCGATCAGAGACACCGAGGGTTACAAGGACAGCTACGCAAGAGCAGCCAACGTTCTTAGATCTATCAGTTGACAAGCTCCACATGTCCAAGTTGACAAGTCCAGCTAGACAAGCTACAAGTTGACAAGCGTCGTTCGAAAACGGTTCTTTTATGTTGCCTGCGCGCGAACAGCGGACGTTAACGTTCCCAGCGCCACCAGCGGCAACGCCTGTACGTGCAACCCAGAAGGACCGTTTTGGAACGCCGCTCTTCTCGCGCACACTTTATGTGTACCTTAAAGCGCGCGAAGGAATCATTTTCCACCGCAGGCAGTGTGCATCCAACGTTCGGTTCCGCCGTTTCTGCTCGTGGGCGGGCTCATATATAACGTAGCCAGTGCCACCGAGCGGACGTGCCACGAAAAGGCATGGAGAGTTTAGGAAGCTGGCCAACTGACTTTGATATAGTAACATTGGACGTTGATTAAGAAAGCTCGAGCAAACAAGGCGAGTACATTGAACGGTGGCAATGATTAATTTTTCGAACGACATTTCATCGACAGATCGTTTTGTCGGCATGCGACTTTTCATTGAAAGACTTCCCGCGTTCGTTTCATCGACACACCTTGCGAAGGAGGGTTTAGCTGAACATGCCTCAGTGAACCAAGCGTTAGTCTTTACCGTGTTCTAACGTATGCACTTAATAAAAAAAAAAACAAAAAAAAAACGCTGTTGCGGAGCATTGCAGGAGCATGTGTCCACGAAACGAGTCTCCACTAAACGCCAAAGTGTCGATGAAGCGTTTGCCCCTGAAAAGGTGTCCACGAAACGTGTTTCTACGAAACGACACGCACCCGTCAATGCAAGAACCTACATAGACGCGTCCGCAAGCGGCAAATCTGGCCCCTGTGGGTAATAAACGCTTTGCTGGGGCACAAGTCTAACAACCGTGAGCGCCCCTCGGCAAACGTCCACATGGGTTGCCAGACTGAAATGTCCGGCAAGCCCCCGAGTTCTGACATTGTGGTAAGCGCAACGCTGCGGCGGCAACGCCACGCTAAACCAACCACGACATTCCCGATACGTGACCCGATACAAGTGACCGCCTGAACGCGCGTTTCAATATGTCACTTCTGCACTGACCTGTAGCGGCGTGTGACGAACATCGAAAGAATCGAGCGGTCAGCTGACGCCGGATAAGCGACATACGAATAATTATAACCCCCCGCGTTAAACCCCTTGAACGGTTCCCACTTTTTTTTTTGTTGTCTGCTCCTCGTCTCTTCCGATATGTCGATCTCGCATTTCAATCTATAGTCCCGTGACGCGCACTCCCCTCCATCCACTCGAGCAATCTCACATTTCGATCTCGGTTTTGAATCGGATGCCACGGGGTCACGTGAAAAGGCAACGGCCGCTTTGCGCATCCCTTGCCGCATTTACAATGTTTATACGTCATACAAAAGACGGTTTGCAGAACACTAGGGAGTTTTAGGGAACCGCTTTTGCACATTTGATACGGTACGAACTGCGGATGTGCGAGTGTTCCGCGGTATAGCGCATGCGCAGTTCGTATACCGGAGGGCCCATCGTATACCGTATCGGAAGTGCAAAAACCGGTTCCCTAGAACTACCTAGTGTACCGTATCGGAAGTGCAATTATGGTTCCCTAGAACTCCCTAGTATACCGTATCGGAAGTGCAAAGAAGGTTTCCTAAAACTCCCTAGTATACCGTATCGGAAGTGCAAAAAACGGTTCCCTACAAAGCTCCCTAGTATACCGTATCGGAAGTGCAAAGAAGGTTTCCTAAAACTCCCTAGTATACCGTATCGGAAGTGCAAAATACGGTTCCCTACAAAGCTCCCTAGTATACCGCATCGGAAGTGCAAAGAAGGTTTCCTAAAACTCCCTAGTATACCGTATCGGAAGTGCAAAAACCGGTTCCCTAGAACTACCTAGTGTACCGTATCGGAAGTGCAATTATGGTTCCCTAAAACTCCCTAGTATACCGTATCGGAAGTGCAAAGAAGGTTTCCTAAAACTCCCTAGTATACCGTATCGGAAGTGCAAAAAACGGTTCCCTACAAAGCTCCCTAGTATACCGTATCGGAAGTGCAAAGAAGGTTTCCTAAAACTCCCTAGTATACCGTATCGGAAGTGCAAAATACGGTTCCCTACAAAGCTCCCTAGTATACCGTATCGGAAGTGCGAAGAAGGTTTCCTAAAACTCCCTAGTATACCGTATCGGAAGTGCAAAAAACGGTTCCCTACAAAGCTCCCTAGTATACCGTATCGGAAGTGCAAAGAAGGTTTCCTAAAACTCCCTAGTATACCGTATCGGAAGTGCAAAAAACGGTTCCCTACAAAGCTCCCTAGTATACCGTATCGGAAATGCAAAAACCGGGTCCCTAAAACTCCCTAGTAGACCGTATCGGAAGTGCACAAACGGTTCCCTAAAACTCCCTAATATACCGTATCAAAAGTGCAAAAAAAAAAAAAACGGTTAACCTAAAAACTCCCTAGTATGTATGAATTAGAAATGCTTCGAAGATTCTTAAGGCCTGTTGGCAGAAAACTTCTTTCATCGTGTCTGCCACGCAAAAGAAACGCCGCGTGTTTTGTACGATGTATTTATGAGCACGTCTGTCATTTTCGTGCGTGTAAGTTTATTGTTTTTGTTTTCACGCTGTAATCACCGGGGACACGCACTCGTGTTCATTTAATTCTGAAACCGGGATCTGTGTAAGTACTCCGCGTACGTAAAGAACCCTTAAAAAGAGAATCTCGGAAGACAAAATAAACGAATGGATAAAGACGAGATACACGCCAGACGATATGAACTCAGAAACAAAACGACGAATAAATATGTGAAATGCGTCCCGCGTTGTCCGTCGCTTTTAGGGCTTCCCCCTTTGGTCAAACGGCCTGTCGCGCGACGTAACTGCCCACTTCCGTTTCAGCGTTGTCCATTCCCAGGAGAAGAGGAGATTAGGATCTCGCATTCCCCTCTTCTCCCCGCGCATTCTCATCCGCGCATCCTCTCAACGGACATTACGACTTTTGCTTTCGGCTCTCTGGTCCCCCGTCCAGATCGTTTTGCTCGTCTCGATGTCGGACGACCCCGCTTTTTCCAGCGGTGCCGAAAATTGCGCGCGGGCAAAGTGAAAATTTATTTGACTCGCGTTTTACTTCACGTAGCCCTAAATTATATATTACATATGTATATATATCTTTTTTTTTTTTGCACGGTCGTTCAGCAAAGTTTTAGATTACTCCACCAAAGCTTGCAAACGCAGAAAACAGAAAACACGAACATACCTGTCGTTCGCGTCATTTATGTTCAAGGGCATGCGAGCAACTGTGGTAGAGGCATATTACAAACGAGCTTTGCCAGGGTACAAGAAAATGTCGGCGAGCTGAAACGTCTTTTCAGCATGTATCCGATTAGCGTTCGTCCTGTTACAGTGAATATGCACTGCGCGACACTGCGCGCAGGAACAAGCGATCGCCGGTGTTCCCGGTTTTTCTCTTAAAATTGCATGGCTGCTATAAAACCTACCAGTATGACAGAAGGTCCTCACTGAGTGTAGTCAGGGGTAATGTTTGGTGCCTGCCAATAATCTGCCCTGCGTATTATTAAAAAAAAAAAGAACTCGTCCGTGTTTTATTTACGTTAACAGTGCCGTGCAGTGTTAGCACAGACGAACCATCGCCAGTTTTCTCTTTCTACCTCGGTATTGAAGGGCTCTCATCAAAGCTATACCATACTCGTTTTCACTCTCAAGAACCGTAGTAAAAGTAGTCCGGCTCCTCGCGTAGCATTACTAATTGACACATTTAGGAAGGGAATTAAGATGTATGTAGGTGCAGTTTAAATTAGATGTGTGTCATAACATCAAGACGTACACGTTTCAAATGCAAAAAGCATCGCTTTTTTCTCCGACAATCAACTCTTGTACGAACTACTTCGCTCGGCATATAAACAATGCGCAAAACTTGCTTTTTTTTTCTAATTAGAAAAATGTGCAAAAATCGTCGTACAGCGGACAAAGAGAAGCCCCCGGTAATGTGTTGCCAGCTACATGTCCCGAACTGCAGGCAGGAGGGGATGTCAGGTTCGACTGCTTCCGGTCCTTCGAATAAGCTGGTGGGTGGTACACGCTTATACGACGTATATCGGCCTGTTTCTCGCAAGGTACTAAGCAGTAAAACAACAGACAGGGTTCCGCAATTCAACGAATCCGTGGCAACGAATTCGTAAGGGAAATGGTAATACCACTTTGAACGTCGCGTGTCTTCCCGGCGACCTACACAGAATAAGAGGAAAGCGGCATTCTCTCAAGATGTCCTGAACGACGTAGGGTTTTGAATTTCAAATCGAATCGTCCTACAATGCTCGATGATACCCTTACGTTATTTTATATTGCGGAATTTTGGTGCCTAGTATCGGTGTTTTTACACTCTTCGTTCTTTCTTGTTATTCTAGTGTCTAGTTTGTCCTTACAGTTCCGTTGCACCTGGAAAATTTCGTGTTGCTTAGCATAAACTAAACATAACGGTGAAAGAATGGGAGCAAGCCCGAGAAGAACGCGAAAAAGAAAAAAAAATATTGAATAAGCGAAGAGAACTGAAAGAAGGAAACACCGGGAGACAGGACTCTTCGTCGGATCTTCTTTCCTCTGCGCACGCAGCGCAACCAGCGAACGTATATATGGCTGTCAGGGAAACAACGTAATCAACATATTCAGGAGTTTTCAATTCCGCAAACTCGAACAAAACAACGAGAAAAACCCTCGTTGTTCCTCGGATAGCGACACAAACCAAGGAGCAAGAAAAGGATTACGAAGAAACGCGAAGGGGAGAATAATGTTTGAGCAGCGTCTGCTTGTCGACGCCACAGCAGCGTCGGCGTGCCGCAATTGTTATGCAGATGAGCACGTGCACGACGCGTTTGTTCGGTCCCGCCGGTGCGGTAGTAGTAGAGCCCGACCAACGTTACTAGATACTGTCCTCAAGCACACCGCCATAGGCGGTTAGTTGGAAGAATTGAATCCCCTTCCGCTCCCTATGTTCGTCACCGGTCGACTGAAGCGCCCCCCTGTTTGCACGCTGTGGCTCTTTTCTGAACTGCTGGTGCGGAGACGCGCCGCAGCGCGCGAACAGGCGTGTCGCTTCAATCAACGGGTGATGAAACATGGAGAGGAAAAAGGGTCGGGTCTGTTTTGTTGGAAACTTCCCAACTGAGTTCATCTGTATAGTAACGTTGACACTAACTTGAGCTTAGTACGTTACGCCAAGGCGGTAGCGCTGGTCGTGCCACGGGGCATGCGCAAATGCTTCGCATGATTTTCCAATTTTTAATGAAATTATGGCTCTAATAAACCAGGAAGGTTCATAGATAAAACCCAGAAAAGGAGAATCGTTTGCTACAAATTTGCGATTTCTCTGGGATTGATGCAACGATGGATGTGTACGCTACACTTCGTTTTACCTTAGGTCCAAACGCAGCAGATGCTACGAGCTGATGGCCACCAATCAGACAGCTTCAAAAGCGTACCATCATGGCGTTCATGTTTCTATACGTGTTCTATCACCAATCCTAAACGGAAAAGGCCTAGTGACGTCTGCTTTTGACGTTGCTTGATTGGTACCATACAAACACATACAAAACGATCGCAACAGTAATCCCATCTACGCATACGAACGCACACAAATATAGAAACAGAATCGAATAAAACGGCGCTTACACGCGACCTGAACATCAAAGAGACGGGAGAGCAGACGCGGAAGTGCGGCAAGTCCCAAAATCATCGTCTAGGCGGGAGTAAATAGAGGAATCTCACCGGCTCCCCACTTCAAACAAAAAATGCGCGACAGTTCATTACGCAAATAACGGCACGAGGAGCTCGCTTTCCCATTCCTTTCGTCCAAACCCCCGCCGCGTCGGCGACTAATGGCCTGGCCAAGATGGCGGCCTTTGTGAGCCCTCGTCGTCTGCTGCCTCCGTGCAACCGACTCGCGCTGACGCGTGCGCGTTTTCTGCACCGCTTTTGTTCCTACGGGATAAGATGGCTTCCGTTCTCTTTCGACGACACACAGAGGGGCACGAGCAAGCGTATACAAAAAGAAAAAAAAAAGAAGCCTTTCTCTATCCGCACGAAAAGGTAATTGAAAGGGACGCGAAGCGAGCGGACACCGTCCGCTAAAAGGAGAAAAAAAGAAAGATGGCAGCCCCCAGCGCGCCACTATGTCGTCTGCGACTGATGTCGAAGTCGATAGGTTCCAGCGGGGTCAGCGTGGGTTGGACGTGCGTGAGGCTATAATCCAAGTATAGAAACGGACGCGTGGTTTCGGCGTCGCTAGATCAATGATATATGAGCTCGAATGCTGGACTTTGAGGAGGAGTGTTTATAAGGATACCGGAAGCGCTTCCCTAATTAGATAAGGATCTGACACGTGACTGTCCTGACTGGTGCAGAAGACGCGTTAGCGCTCCCCGTCCGTGGTGTGCTGGGGACATTCGGAATGTGACTGATACACGCTATGGTGGAAGCATCGAAACTATTAGTTACCAGAAACGTTGCACGTGTATTGACCTCTGTGTGCAGTTTTATTATTAGCAATGTTAATTATGCTGATCCTGTTAAGTTTTATTTTCGTAAACGTTTGAATAAGAAAATATATCCTCAATGCAGATATCCTATTCGTTTTTCACGGGTTTTCAGGGTACCCGATATATAAATTTTTCATCCGATATCCGTAAACAACTTCAAACCAGATCATTTTTATGGATGTAGCTTTGGCGTCTTATTCTCAACCTAGTGTCCAGGGTCACAGATTCAATAAACAAACGCATCCTCCGCTTTTCTGTCATGCTTCAGTGATCTCTCAAACGTGGGCTCTTTTTTTGTTTCCGCCGAGTTTATAGGACATCTTCAATTAATTTCGTTTCTGGAAGTTGCTCAGTAAATTGTAGAAAAGGACGAAGTGCACTCGCGTTTTGCGGACACTCGCATCTTTACGCAAATGTTTCGAAGTTAATTGCTTCCCGAAATGTCCAATTCAGCATTTGACTGAACGATAGCGACACTCGGATGCATGCGAAATGTCACCGCCTCCAGAAATGCCAATAAAAAGAAACCAAGGCTCTTACAATCAAATCCAAAGCAGACAAACGCCAGACACGTAACTTGGAGCAAATGGAAATTCAGAATAAAACTCTTATACAAACGCGAACTTGGGCTGATTCGCTTCATCGCATCGCTGTACGAGTTCCTTATCTTCTGCTCATCGTACTCTGCAAACGGGTTCCTTCATGGCGGCTCCCAGCGCACCTCGTGTGCTAACCAAGAGGCAATCAGACGCAACCGAAGCGTAGCAGACGGAACGTTTCGCAAACGATGGCGACGTCCATCATTTACCGCTTGATGACGATCGCGATAGGTTGCGCTCTCGTTTGGTAATCAGTTCGTTTATCCCAGGTCTCTCGTGGGCTGTGACTTAGCTGTTTAATGTCGACTGCTGAGAGTTTATACTTTGGGTTTTGTACATTCATTCTGAAGTATTTATTCCTTTCTGCCTTCTACTTTTGGTTTATTGCGGGTGGTTTCGATAAGGTTCAGCGCTTTTCATCTTGGCGTTTTATGTCGTCTATACTGAAGCCGAGCCAGTCAAGCAGACGATCGTACTTTCTTGTTTTCAGCGACGCGGAGCTTGCTTGATTTTGATGGAGAACGCCGATCAGATCAAAATTGCAGTTCTTTTTCGACGAATGCGCGTACTATTTCAATCAATTGATTTTGCAGAGAGCAAGTCGTCTGCCTTCTTGCGCAGGTGTTGTGGTGACGTCAGAACAACGCCGAGCTCTGATTGGCTTCGATTGAAAGGATAGTGGGTAGATCTCAACGCTAGATGCCTTGAGGTCTACCACCTATTTTCTTTTTCAATCAGCTCCAATAAGAGCTCGGCTTTCTGACATTATCGCAACCCCTATGCAAGAAGCAGACGAACTTGCGCTTCGCATTGGTTGCTCACAGGGTTCAACTCCAAATCCTTTCGAGGCACCTCATTTGGATCCGTACCATTGTGGCTCATGATTTGGCTATGACATTATGCGGGGCGAGGCGTGTATAGAGATCACGCCTGTGGTGCCTGAAGCGCCTTCAAAACTGGTCCCTCGATTTCTGCCCGATGACGTCACAGATGTGTCATGTTGTCGCCTGCCACGATCCTGGCGGTGGCAGAGTAGCGGAAGTGAAAGTGGCAGACGCCTGTCCCGTTGCAGGGCGCTCTGGAGTCAGACAGTCGATGGAAGGTCAAAGCAGACAAGAGTTGGGACGCCACGACGACAGCGATCCTCCCGTCGGCTCGCCTTTTTTTTTTTTCGCCAGCATTTCTACGACGACCAACCGCTAGGATCGCGGCGTCTAAGAGCGTGACATAGGGAGAGCTTAGATGTTGTAGAGAGGGTTCATCCCAAACCAAATGGGGAGCGTTTGCAATTTAACGGTGGACACGTCCCTCGCCCATTTGGTCGCAATTACTTGAACTTGAACTTTATTTCAGCAACATTATGCCGAGGACACCGGACAAAGAGCTAACAGAAGCTAGCTTGACTGGGTCCGGTGCCCCTGCATGTACAGGGAACACAACCATATTTAAACAATCCTAAATATTTCTTACAATATTCAAATCAAACGATTTAAAACGTTCCTATAAAATTTTAAAATCACTGACACTAGAGAACAATTTTTTTTCTTAATTTAACAACAGAAAAAAGTACGCAATGTTTTCTTAGTTATACAATGAATATCGATGCGGTTCATTACAATGTTGTTAAGCAATGTAGGTAGATTATGAGCAAGAGACTGCAGTGCATAATTTGTACGGAAGTGGGGAACCTTCCAGAATTCTCTACGACGAACATCGAAGACTGATGCACGCTCAGTCGGGTTTGTTAGCTGTGGCAAAGAAGCAATAAACTCCAAAGTTGAAAAGGCGTAAGAATATAGCAAACGATAGTCATAAATACAAGAAAATTTCATGATATTGTAGCTCAAATATAATGGTTCAGCATGTGTGTCGTACGGAACATTAGCAATGAAACGAATAATTTTTTTCTGAAGAGTTATTAGTTTGTTGACGTTACTTTTGGTCATTGTGCCCCAAACTAAATGGCAGTAGTTGAGTTGTGAGCCGAACAGTGCATGATAAATTTGAATCTTAACTTTTGTAGGCAAAAGAGAACGACAGTGACCGATGATGCCAGCTACCTTTGCCAGTTTGTGAGTTAGAAATTCTATATGATGATCCCATTCCATAAACCCTGAAAAAATTATGCCTAGCGTTTTATGATGACTTACTATTTCAATTTCCCTGTTTCCAATTTTAAGAGCATAACTAGCATCAATATGTTTATTTGCAGGTCTAAAAACAATCGCTTTTGTTTTGGTGGTATTTATTTCGAGGCCATTTTTTTCTGGCCACAAGAGAAACTTTTCTAAGATAACATTACCTTTAATAATCAGTTCATCGATATTCGTCGCAGAAATGCGTTGCATCGTCGCGTGAAGAGGAAGAAAGCGGGCGGAAAGGCGGCGACGTTCGCAGACGATCAACGCGTTCGTCACCTCCTCGCTGCTCATTTAAACGCGACCCATAAGTCACGTGATTCCGATCGCGCAGTTGCAGGCTTTCTGTAATAGCGCGACACGCCGGTTCGTGTGACGTCGTCATCCCTATCGCGCCCATGTTCGGGTGGTAAACTCGCGAGTTGGAAACGATTCCTGGAACCGTATACACCCGTGGCCGACGGGCCGATGCTCCCGTCTGAAACTTTAACCCACAGAGACGCCATTACGGATCAGTAAAATATCCCATAAAGAGTGTGTCTTATAGAAGATTTCATCTCGAATCGTGCGAGCAAAAAATGATGGGTCCTCAAAAAAAATTATGGAAGAAACATATGTTGGTGGAAAATGTGTGACTAGAACAAAACTGCAAATTAGAATTCGCAGTTACACGGCAAAAGTGCGTGTAGTGGTGTGGGGAGAGTCCTCAAGCACCAAGCCTCCTTGCACGACTGCTGGTCGTCTGAACTGGAAATCATTGGAAGTGCTGATCATTTTTCTCGTGTAGTGGCCCCGAAAGTGCCTGGAATCGTACTCCTCAAAAGTGAAGCAGCATGCCTTGCTCAATACCGTGACACAGTAAAAAAAAAAAAAAAAGTAATATTTTTAGTCTTGTGAAAAACATTCAGTCCTACCACTTGTGGATGAAGGCTCAAAATAGAGACGGGTCTTTCAAACAGCCGATAAAAAAAAAAAAAAACGCGAACCCTCAAGATTAATGTTAACCTCACTTAAAATAACGTTTTCTTTTATCGTCATAAACATTACTGTGAGCTTATAGTTCTAAAAAAAGCTATGTATTGTTGGTTTGCATTTCCCTCGTTTATCTGTATGATTTGTTGTTGCTTCAAATAAAAAGAAAGTCGAGAAGTTTTAAACGATCCTCGCCAGTACGCGTGAAAATGCGGTCGCATGAAAGAAGCAAAATCTCGCACTCGGCCCAGCTGGGTTTCTGAAAATAAATTATCTCGCCCCTTCCTTGCCTGACATAGAGGTTAAAAAAACTTAATTTGTACGCTTGTTAAAAAAAAAAACGACGTATCAAATGGTTTATTTAAAGAAAATTGTAATCTTAAGAATTTATAAGGGAACTCGACATGTGAATGAACATTTTTTTAATTATAACACAGTCATGCTTCATTCTTACTAAATGGCACATTATGTATATCATAAATGCTATGGTTACTTTACAAGCACGCACGCAAGCACGCACACACACATACACACACTATATATATATATATATATATATATATATATAATGGCACAAAAGATTCGGCAACGGTCCATATGTTTTTCATCTTTTGATAGTGGTACATATATGTCTTCTTTTCAAACGCACTGCTTAATATGACGAGGTCATGTACGTTGAAGAAATTCTATTGCATATATATGAACACATAAAAAGCATTTCATATTGTAGAAGTGCGTTCTTCTACATCACGTATTTTATTGGCAATATTTCCAGTTTGGCTTTCGTCGTTCTGAATGTCTCGTCTCGGCTTCTCGCGATTTTTGTTGCCGAGTCCTCGTGACCACTCCTTTTTCTTTTCTTCGTAAACGGTCACTACAATATGAAAAATCTTAAAAATAAAATAAAAGTAGGTATTTTTTGTTTGTTGTTTTTAAAGATGACGTTACATTTTGTATTTCTAGCGTTTCTTCTCAAAATTAGCGTAATTGTTTGTTGCATATAAACTATACCTAAAGTCACAATATTATGACTTTTAAAATGGCCTAGATACAAGCTTTTATTTGATATGTTTCTTATGCCTTAAATAATTGTACATCGAAAGCTAGCTGATTCAAACTTGGCCTATCGATGTCAAAGGTGCAAGATTCAAGAATTTTTATTTTATAAAACAAAACTCACTTCTAGAGAACTTTAACCTTTCTATACGAAGTCTTAAAACAGTAAAAAAAGTTACTATTCTTTATGAAAAAAAAAAAACAACTTAAAAGTTTCCATACTGCAAAATGTGTCACTCGTGAAAACTGCAGAAATGGCAAGACACCTTCTGCCCCTTTGAAGCTCAAAACTCGAGAACAAAAAATCTTCCGTAGTCTAATTTGCGCAGGTTTGTTCTAGTCAAACATTTTCCACCAACATTTTTTTTTTCAGAATTTTTTTGAGGACTTATAATTTTTTCTTGTACAATTTGAAATAAAATCACCCTTACTTATATTCCAAAAAAAAAAAAAAAAAAAAAAACTAAAGAAAGAAGTTAGCATGCAAATTTTTCGGGACGATTTCCCGAACTCGCAGATAATGTCGTTCTCGTAATTCGGATACTTTCAGGTGACTGTCTAGTAATTTAGAAGAAAAAAGAAATAAAGAAATTTATTGTTTATGCACGACCAATAGCTAGGTTAATCGATTTTCGGTCAATGGTTAATCGCAGTCCGTAGCGTACAAGTCTCGTCGCTGCATATATAAAAAAGATTTAAAAAAAAATTCAAATTTTTGGGGAAAGGTGCTTGGCGTTCGCTAAAAAACGGCGTGTCGGTGCCGGCGTCTAGGATCACTAATGGGTATGGGCAGACAGTGGTTCGAATCGAACAGCACTGAGTGACTCATCAAATTTACATCGTAAAGAAAGCCACGACATACAGACTCTTTGCAGACTCGAAGCTAGAGAAATGATGCAGCGCTTTTTGATTGGGAGCATCATTCGTCCACCCCTATTTTAGCGTGTAACGTGATTGGACCTGGCGGCCCGTGGCTTTGGCCTTTAGTCCATCGTAGGATGAGACAAAGTACTGTATCGGACAATTTTTGTAAATAAAGTAATTCAATAGCGTTCGTGTGTGTCCGTGCGTGCGTGTATGTGTGTGTTTTGCGGGTCACGGTTATAAGCAAATGTCAGTGCGGGTTCACCCATTGCTTTAAACAAGTAAAAAAAATCTTTTGGCGATGACTAGCCTTTTATATTGGTTTCATGACAAACGACCGTCATCATAAAGGACAGACGGTTTTTGCTATATAAATAACAACTATAATGTAACCGTGTTTGTCACAGATACCCAAAAAATGCAGCGTAAAAGGCAGGAGGAGAGGTGGAAGAAAAACATAAAGAGACTGTTCGCCGAGCCTCGACCGTCGTGTTTTTGTTTACTACAAAAAAACACTGCTGCAGTAAACTTGAGTGGATATATTTCTGGTTCTTTGAATGCACGGTGAGTCGTTCTAGCTTTCTTCTGTAGCGCGCGCAGTGAAGATTAACATTTATTTGTTTTGGCTCATGCTTTACGACAAAGAAAAAAAAAAAGATAAGACATAAAAAGGAGCGATCACCCCGGTCGTTCTGACCCGTCATCCGACTCGAAAACGAACGGAACGACCGATCGTGAGCAGAAAGGCCGTAGCATATTTCACGAGTTTTTTTTTTTTTTTTTTTCTCAAATCAAGTTTTGTACAGCGGAAAGTCGTTAGAGAACAAACATCCAAACACAAAAAAAAAAGACAAAAAGAGCTACAAGAAACAAACGAGGGAGCCCAGAAACAAACTGGGATTTAAAATATGGGAGCCGACAAACTCCGGTATAGACGACGGCCATTGTGAAAGGCCGTCAGCATCAAACATATACGTAGCCCGGGAAATAATTTCGGGGAACTCCGGCTTATATAGGTGTTCCGGATTGTTATCACATTTTGGTGTGTCACGCTCCCTCGTGGGAGCGTGACACATCAATGTTACGCACATGTCCCGTGGACATCCCCGAAACAATGTGTTTTACCGTGATGCATTTAGAAAAAGCAAAACTCGCATAATTCTTTTTTTTCTTCTGAAGATGACAATTAAATTTGCTTTCAAAACACATGGAAATGGCAAGAACGTAAACCTAATGGAAAAATGTTTATGTTATTTATGTACAGACCCTTCCTTCTTCTGCTCCTCTTGCACTTGAATCGTGGAATGATTACACAAAAGTTTTTTTTTTTTTTTTTCACTTCTTTTATGCGATTTAGAGAAAACGAAGTTGAGCTGTTACATCCAAATTTGTTATTTCAAAATTTCAGCTCAGAAGAGGTGCGCATCATACTTCTTATTTAAAGGCAGTTAAAGCATATATTTTATTTCGATTTCCCTGGATAGAGAAGCTTCAGTGGCGCGCAAAATAATCTTGAATAATAATAATAATAATAATAAAGTTATTGCAGGTGCTTAAATGTCCTCAACGTCTCATTTCGGGACCGTCAAAGTCCTAAAGACTTGTAGGACTGATCCCATCAAAATATCTACAAAAGCAAACACAAAAAAAAAAACAAAAAAAAACATGAGCAAAGAAGCTACAGAAAGTCAGAGGCACGACAAAGTCAATATCGTTAAAGACCAATTATAGAGTACAATCTCATTATGAAAAGTCTTGAAGGTTGACGCTATTATCCTATGAACGAGCACATAGTCTTCAGTTTTCTTTTTAACTTTAACTTAATAATAATTATTATAATATTAATAATAATAATAAAATATTTATTTTGTCGGGTCCACAAACAGCTCAAGGCCTTCTGCAGTGTGGTAAATGAAAGCTGTCACAACATTAGGCACGGGGAAAAACCAGTAAATAAAAACCAGAACCGAGCGCATTTTGCATATAATTGTTTTGTGTTCGCGTTATTAAAAAAAAAAAAATAAAGCGATCAATAATTCCCGCGCTTTTTTTTACTTCATACAGGCCAAAGTTGCGATGATTAATGATTATTTCATTAGTTGCTCCTTTCACCCAACTGCCTTTCGGTGGCAGTTGATTTTCAAGGTTAAAGTTGAAGCTTGGGCGACACACTTCAGAAGATGAAAACGGCGCAAAAAACGACGGGCCGGATGAAGGTAGGCACAGACAGAGCGCCCTGTCTACCTTCATCCGGCCCGTCGTTTTATTGCGCTGTTTTCCTCTTCTGGTTTTCAAGGACGCGATATATTCGTGATCTGACGTATAAAAGCAATCTGTTGCTACCCGTGACAGAGGAACAGCAAATAATGCCAACTAGGGTAAAACCAAAACTGGCTACAGAAGCGATCATGTGTAATCAATACCACGGGTCATTGGTAACACTTTCTGGAGAATACCAATAAAGAAAAGCCTATATATATGTTATTTGTTCATGCTGACGCCATGACCTAGTAGGGGGGCTGCGCTTTTTGAATGACTCGGTTTTCTTTAGAAAACTTTGCACGGTGCAGAAATGTCCGAAATGTATATTCACGAAGCTCCCAGAACAACACCGATGCCAAGAGTGCCGTTGAAAAAGCACAAATCTTGTTTTATACGCAGCCCCTCTCTTCACAAGAGCCATGCGTTTGAGACTATTATTTCCCATTTTTATCATTTGATGCTGCTCCATAGAAAAGCGGCCCCTTTTTTAGACAGCCAAGTTTTCGGGACAACCCATATACCTACCAGATCTAACTACACTCTCAAGAAAAAAGGGTGTAAAAAGGTGTATAGTTACACCCTTTGTCCCATATAATACACCCCAAAACTGCAATTCGACGTACAGCGCCCTAGAGTCGAACAGACGGCCCAAACTTTACGAGGGGCTTGAGAGCCGTGTGGTACAACTTATTAAAATAGCTAATGTACGTTTTACTGACAACAACAACATCAACATCAACAACAACAACAACAACAACAACAACATCAACATCAACAACAACAGCAACAGCAACAACAACAACAACATCAACATCAACAACAACAGCAACAACAACAACAACAACAACAACAAAAAGAAAAATGGGGTTTTCTTCGCCGTACTGTAAAAACTCGGTGTTTTCTTTCTGTGGTCTTTGATACGCACTTTAGCTATTTAAAAAAAAGTTATATCGCACCGTCATCAAGCCCCTCGTAAAATTTGGGGCCGTCTGTTCGACTACACTCTTATCTACGTCCTGGATAATGGCCTGGGTACAAGCGGTACTCCTCAATGTCCCGCCTAAGACACGGGATATAAGCAGCCCTGTGAAGAAAACTATCCGTGACGCCTCTGGAAGCGGCCCAAAAAGTTCGAAGTACCACCTGTAAACGGCCCTAACCCGCCCGAACGTTTTTATGCGGCTCACTTGACAGCCGCCGAAGCGCATTAAAGAAAAGAAAGCGCGAATGAAGCACAAAAGCCCGTAAAAGCCGCGTGTCTCCGCGTCTCCCCCTCACCGCTGTCGGCGGCGGGGCTGGCGGGGCGCACGGCGCACACTTGAGAAAGAGAAAGGGTTCGAGCCGCATTCCCTCTCTCAAGCCTCTTTCTCTCTCTCTCTCTCTGAAAAGTTGAAAACAAAAACAAGAAATTTTTTGCGAGTCCTACCGCGCATGCTCAGCCCGCGCAAAAGGCGTAGCTTGGCCGGTAGTCGTGCGAAATTGCATTGTCGTCGTCGCGTTCTCCTTTTCGCGCAAGCCGCACCGTTCAAAAAGGAAAGTTGATTGGAAATCTACGGCGGTGATGTATTCATCGCAAGACATCAAAGGTGTGTTGCGAGGTCAATGCCACGCAAGCAACTGCGAGTGCGATGGCTACAGCAGGGCCCTCGACAACTGCAGCCAACCTGCGGCTCCTCACCAAGTGACGTGGTGCGTTTACTGCGGCCACAGCCCTGTACAGCACGCACGGATTAGTAAGTGCCGCTTTTATTTCATGTTTTTGTGCGTGTGTGTGTGTGTGTCTGTGTGTGTCAGTCGAGGGGCACGCGTGTTCGGAACACCGTTGAGTACCCGACCGCTTCGGTATGCACTTCTCCGTGGTAATAGGGAGTTTTCGTAGACCGCGCTGCCCTTTCCGCTAAGCGTTCCGCAACGAAGAAGTTGCTACTGCGCCTGCGCGCCGATAGCCTTGACTCTGGAGTTCCCGCTATCGTAGCGGGTTGCGGAGGGCCTTGCGGGACGGCGAAAACGATCTACGAAAACTCCCTAATAACGTTGCGTTGTTCCGTGTGACGCTACCGAGACGTATGCCGTTATTGCACTTTAGTTTTAGTTTCACGTAGGGGGAGGCACTCACTTGATCGAATGACGTTTTAGCGAACGCCTACGTTTCACCGAATGACACTTTAGCGAACAGTCGGACGCCACGAAGCGGCGTTTTCGGGTGGGCCAAATGGGTTCACATTTTTGTAATGAGCCGCCGCAGACTGTCGCCAACCCCCGGTCACAGTCCCAGTTTCGCGGCGCTGACATTAGCGTCGCCACCATCAGCGGCGCTGTGCATAGCGTCGCCACCGGCAGCAGCGCTTAGGTGGTGGGGGGCTCTCATTAATACAAAAATACAAATATAAAACTTTGTCCGCTAACAGTAATTTCAACAAAACGTCTTCACCGCACCATGAAAATAAAATGCAATTTATTTTATATATTTCTTTCTGTTCGTTCTGTTTTCGGTCTAAAACCAAAACTCTAAACCGACCCGCTGGCCTCGCCGGTGCCCTGGAAGGCGCCGCTGCCCCCCCCCCCCCCCCCCCCTTCGCTCTACCCTCGCCCAAATTTGAAACTTCGTAACGGCGGACGGCGGCGTCGCGTGGTTTTGTTTACCCAAGGGTCGTGCGAGCGTAGTTTCGCGCTCCGGCGTTCCGCGCGCCTGTCGAACTCGATGGATATTTTGGTGCGAACTTTCAGAGACTGTTGAGAGGTGCATTTTACGTGGCCATATCCCGATGGTGCACGAACAGCGCAAATGCCAAGACCACAAGTTTTTGTTTGTTCTTTTTTTTTTTTTCAAGATAAGGCAGGTGAGTATGTATCTCCCGTACTCAGTTTTATTTGATTGCTCAGCGAACTTACCATTAAACTTCTGCTGCCCATAGCTGTTAGTTTGCAGGCTCGTTCTCGCAGTAAAAACATATGCTTTCCCCCGAACAAGTACGGTTTTAATGAAGTTAATGGTATACACCTAGCTCCACTTCGATTTGTGCACAACTGCTTATTTAAAGTGTAACAATTGGGTTTAATCTTGAAAATGGTCTTTGGCGGTCCTCGAACAGACGGAGGATAATAAAACAAAAGAATGAGGCTTCCTATATATTAATTTGAAGTTTCATTTATTTCTGCATGGTTCCGGGTGCGACAATGGCATTATGTCATTAGTTTGTTCGCTGTAGATGGACATTTGTTTTGTTTTAAATCAGTTTAAAATTTTAAACATCATGACCACATTGTCATTACAGATGCTGGGACATATAGAACGAGCATTTGAACGTCGTCTCAAGGAGGAAGAAAGCTTCGGACACTTCGTGGTTCCCAACAAGTTATCCAGCCTGTTGAGTGCCAACATTTTTCGAAGCTTTATTTCACATTTTCATCTTGCTTGCGTGAGAAGCTTTGAATATGTAAAAATGAAGGTAATGATTGCTGGGGGCCACCTAAGTAGCTTATATTTCTTAAATCAGTGAACAACTTTACTTTCAGTGAACAGCTGATCCAACTTGGCATGTTGAATGCGTAATTATGTGGGTCAATGTGTACACTTGTAAAGATATATGTTAGTGACCATTCCCAAGAAGTGATAGTGATAAAGTTAGTGATAAAGCCCATTCCCAAGAAGGTGTGCGGCCAAGCATGTAATAATGAAGTGATGAGATCGTGCACAGATGACAGAGAGGTGCTGGCGATGTGCAACTGCAGCTGTGGGCGAGGTTGACGAAATGATTTTGCCAATGTTTTATTGTTTTATTTTTGCGCGTATGCAGGTGCAGTGCTGTACTTAATTCCGTTTTAGCATCTGTGCAATAAATGTGCCTCGAAATATTTCGGTCGCAGCTGTGGATTCCTTACTGGACGGCGGGACGCCTCGAAACAGAAGAACAACGAACACACATGACTACGCACCTTATACAGCTGAAAGCGAAATCGCACATCGTATATTACGTTAGGGACTTTTAGCGAACTGTTACCGTGTTCCGCGTACTGCACTATCGGAGCCTTTGAAACATGCTTTATAGGCGCGCACCCGGAGTGATACCGTGACAGCGGGGCGCGCACTTAAAAGCATGCTTCAAAGGCTCCGATAGTGCGATACGCGGAACACGGTTTGTTAAAAGTCCCTATTATTACACTACCGGGACCGGGCGTGATGCTCAGGAGCCTGGATCCAGGCTCCAGCACGACCCCGAAGCGATCCATACGAGACATACGAGAACCACCCTACAAAAATAAAAAGACGCCATGTTGGATTCTTTACGGCTTGGCTTAGAAACGGCTTCAAAGTAGGCTACTACGTCCCAAACGTGTATATAGAAGTCGTTTTGAAAAGTAAGCCAGATATTTTATTAATAGCATGGTTAGCTCTTAATATAATTTTACAATTTACCGAATATAAAATAATAAGTTAACTCGTTCAAGTAATGAGAGCCCCCCACCACGGACGAGGAATTCGGCGCTACTGTACAAAACTCGACTCCATTGGCCCTATGGAATCCGTCCGGGGGTTGCTGTCGCCGCGAAGTAAGGCCCGACCACACTAGCGTGAACGGCGCCGCCGGGCGGCGCCGCCGGGCGGTACCGCCGTCCGGTGTCCCAACGCGAGGAGTCCACATTGGCCTCCGTTTTGCAGGCGTCACGTGACAGCACTGGTTCCCGCGATCGCGCCTCCCGTCGGATTTCCCGCTCTTTCGTCGTCTGCTCTTCGTTAGATTCCTCCGTTCCGCACTCGCTGTCTAGACGGTAAGAGTTCATAATGACCTGGTGATCAGCGTGAATGTGATTATCCTAACCTGCTCGTTAATCTTGCGACGTCGCCGCGCTCTGAAGGGAAGGAGGCGCAGGTTTTGGGTCCGGCCGGGTTGGTTCAACCGAAACACCGAAGGACAGGAGAGGTCTGGCGCGCCGCCGGGGCTTTGCTGCCCCGGCGGCGCGCCAGAGACGAAGGCTACTTTCGAAAGTGTCACCAAATCAACACGACATCCGTCACAACAGAGACGACATGCAACAAGTGCCACGGAGAAACTCACTTGTAATTCCGAATTCCTCTCCTATAGTTTCCCAGTGGTTAGTTTCAAGGAACCGCTCCGTTGGGGAAGGCATCGGGGAGCAATAGGGGGAGCAGACGACACGAAACACGTCTTTCGCTTCGAGACGCGCCGAGGACCGGCTTGAGCGTTGCCATGGCATCGCGACGTCACTATCTACGCCACCTCCCATTGGCTCCTCTCTTCTGCGGCGTGCGGCAGTGAGCTCTGAACCGCGCATGGAGCGGTTGGGTGTGCGGCGCCGCACGTCGTGACGTTGAAGCCGAAAACTGGTTTCCGCCGGCAACCGGCAGCGACGACCGTCGCGCCGCAGGCCTCCGAAACGCCAATGTGGTCGCGCCTGCGGCGCCGCACGTCGTGACGTTGAAGCCGTTTAAGGCGCGACCACATTGGCGTTTCGGAGGCCTGCGGCGCGACGGTCGTCGCTGCCGGTTGCCGGCGGAAACCAGTTTTCGGCTTCAACGTCACGACGTGCGGCGCCGCAGGCGCGACCACATTGGCGTTGGCGCGACCACATTGGCGTTTCGGAGGCCTGCGGCGCGACGGTCGTCGCTGCCGGTTGCCGGCGGAAACCAGTTTTCGGCTTCAACGTCACGACGTGCGGCGCCGCAGGCGCGACCACATTGGCGTTGGCGCGACCACATTGGCGTTTCGGAGGCCTGCGGCGCGACGGTCGTCGCTGCCGGTTGCCGGCGGAAACCAGTTTTCGGCTTCAACGTCACGACGTGCGGCGCCGCACACCCAACCGCTCCATGCGCGGTTCAGAGCTCACTGCCGCACGCCGCAGAAGAGAGGAGCCAATGGGAGGTGGCGTAGATAGTGACGTCGCGATGCCATGGCAACGCTCAAGCCGGTCCTCGGCGCGTCTCGAAGCGAAGGACGTGTTTCGTGTCGTCTGCTCCCCCTATTTCCCCGCGATGCCTTCCCCAACGGAGCGGTTCCTTGAAACTAACCGCTGGGAATTCGGAATTACAAGTGAGTTTCTCCGTGGCACTTGTTGCATGTCGTCTCTGTTGTGACGGATGTCGTGTTGATTTGGTGACACTTTCGAGAGTAGCCTTCATCTCTGGCACGCCGCCGGGGCAGCAAAGCCCCGGCGGCGCGCCAGACTTGTCCTGTCCTTCGGTGTTTCGGTAGAACCAACTCGGCCGGACCCAAAACCTGCGCCTCCTTCCCTTCAGAGCGCGGCGACGTCGCAAGATCAACGAGCAGGCTAGGATAATCACATTCACGCTGATCTACAGGTCATTATGAACTCCTACCGTCTAGACAGCGAGTGAGGAACGGAAGAATCTAACGAAGAGCAGACGACGAAAGAGCGGGAAATCCGAAGGGAGGCTCGATCGCGGGATCCAGTGCTGTCACGTGACGCCTGCAAAACGGAGGCCAATGTGGACTCCTCGCGTTGGGACGCCGGACGGCGGTGCCGCCCGGCGGCGCCGCCCGGCGGCGCCGTTCACGCTAGTGTGGTCGGGCCTTAAAGGGTAACTGCAAAGAAAAAAAAGTTTTTTTTTTAATAGCCTAATTGGGACAAGCATGTCAAAAAACAAATTTTCCGCGAGCAAAAACATTTTTTTACAGCAATATTTATTGCGTGAGACTCATTTTAGTTTGCGGCTATTTCGTCCGTTTTAAATCGCGCGCCACGAAGTTGTGATTATGTGACGTCAATCCCAAAAGGTTCTCATTGGCTAAGAGTTTGATTGACAGCTTAGATCTTGGTTGTTAAACCTTTGTTATATGTTGCAATTTCCTTTTGGGCGGCATATTTTTACGTTTAAAGAATAACCCATGTGATGAGAGTTATTATTCTTTATCAAAAGGTTTACAAGACGGGCATTTCCGTTTGGATTCATACAAACAAAAGCTTCGCCATTCTTTCATGGCCGCCGAAGGCTCCCGCCTGTCTCGCCTACCTCGACTAATCGGTTCGCCGAAGTGATCAGTGTTTCGTCGTTTCGTGCTGACCCAGGTGCTTGAGTGAGAGTTCTTGAAGTGAAGTAGTGTGTGTTTAGCAGCTGTCGCAGGTGTTAGTGATAGGAAGCGAAGCGGGGTTTTGGCTTTCATAGCGCGGTTCTTTCGTTTTCCTCTTTGCTTGCTTAGCGTGCTTTTTTTTTTTTTTTTGTTTTGCTTGTTGGCGCGTGCAAATGCCGACTTTTCGGAGATGTCAGATGCGTGATCCCGACAGTGAGCCTTCCAGCAGCCATGTCGCCCCGAAAGGAATGCTATTTGGCTGGAGGCAATCGGGCGTTCGCGTAGCGACCAACGTGTCTAGTTACGTTCTCGTCATATCGCTCTGGAGGCCGTCGAGATTCGCCCCGTGTGCACCTAACGTCCGCGACTAGACAGAAAATAAAAAAGCACTCTGTACACTACGTAAAAATGGTCTCAGTTCATGCATCTGTAGGCAGGTACGAAATCGTGCCCAAATTTATTCACACCGCACGATGCAACACGTCGCTGTGCAAACGCAGTCCAACAAGAAGCATAAAAACGGCAGATTTAGGACAACAATTCGGAGTCCATTGTTTAACTAAAACGACGTAATTTTCTTGAAAACGCCCGCAGCTTTTTACTCACGGTATGCGTCGGGAAACTTCCACATTTTGAAACAGAACGAGGCAGATTTACTTTTAAAAACGCTCGCTGCGTCCTCCCGGACCAGTTTGACTGGATCAGCTGACGACGACGGGACTTAACTGGTTGAACGTCAACCCCACAACAATCAATTTGCGCTCCGTGTTAGCACCACCTTACACACCACGAAAGTTTCAGCTCTGTCGCATCGCCGTGTTGCACCAAACAGAACGAGATCGCCGAAACCAACGCAGCGCTGTCGTGAACCCTGGCTTGTGGTTGCGCACTCGTGGATCCTGTGACTCCTTTCACTTTCAAAGCGTGCACGACGATTACGAACGATACTTTCCGTCTTCCGGGAACATCACAGGGGCACATCTCCGGTCACTTCTTCGCTACATGTGCTCGCAAACCGCGTCAAACCAAAATAATACCGCGGCCTGGCGTAGTTGCCAGATCTTGCCGGAAGTCGAGACGCTGCGTCGTTCAACTCCGCAACGCAAGGAGAGTGAGGGGCGGGGCGTACTCCTCTTCCGCGGGGGTCGAAAGAGCGGGAGTTTCAAATGTGGAGAGGTTCTGACTCCACTAAATTACGTCCTGTGGCGTAAATATTGATAAAAAAAATCATTTTTTTCGAGGAACATTTGTTTTGTGACATGCTTGTCCCAATTAGGCTGTTTAAAAAAAAACTTTTTTTTCTTTGCAGTTACCCTTTAAAGCGCAGCGCGGCGGATGGGTTAACGCGCGCCCCCGTTATTCGCTAAAACGTCGATTCGCTCAAATGTCGCTGTTCGCTAAAATGTCATTCGCTCATGTGATATGGACTTCGTCTTTTTTTTCTTCTTTTTTTCCCCCATTTGGCGGCAGGCTAACAGGCACACCTGCGTACGGGTCTCAACCTTTCTTTCTAGCCTTGCACGCTGCCGAGTGAGTAACCCAACAGTGCAAATAAAAATTATTATTAATAATATATCCTGTGTGAGTTCGTGCTGTCGGCATCGAGTACTGCATAAAATGACATTACAACAAAAACACATAGCCACCCAGCACATACAGGTACTATGTGATTGTTGCACCCCCCCCCCCCCCCCCCCCCCAAAAAAAAAAAAAAAAAAAAAGAAACAGTTAAGTTATTTAGAAGTCCTCGCGTCTTGTTTTTCTCTTTCTGGGTTGCATAACTTTTTTTTTTTCTGAGGGGGCGGTATTGTGATGATTTTACACTCGGCCGTCAATGTCAAAGCTTGTTGCACAGCTTTTTCAACTAAAAGTGGAGAAAACATTCCACAAGTGACTTTGTATAACCCCAGACAATTTACAGCCATGTTTATTTCTACAGCTCTTTCTGCTTAAGGGAAACAAAGATGGTGCTAGAGCACCCATTCATCTGTGCCTTTTAGATAATACTGTGGGCTTGGAAATTTAAACAAATGTTTAATGCCAGCTGCTGACCAGGAAGCTAATACTGCCAGTAAAAACATTTGATGTTCTCGTGGGATGCCAGATTCATACCAGTTCCATGAATTGAAGTAATCAAAGTGTCATTTTTGCTGCCATATAGATAAAAAGACCACGTGAGGACAGCATAATTGTAGACATTGACAGTATTTATGACTATACGACATCAACAATGACATTTCTGACTTCATGCAGCTTGATTATTCGCTCTGTTTGCAGGTATATTTGAAGGCGAGTCATTCGATTTGTCTGACAACATGCAAGGGTCTACTTCGCAAGGTGCCAGCATCGGTACCTCTGAGGTCATGAACAACAGCACCTCCACTGCTGCTGAAATTCTGCTTGGTGAGTACCAACATGCATATGTTGTGGTTAACACGGTTGTTTTGCAATAATTGAATCAACTTCCTGTTCACGTGGTTAAAAAGTCATTAAGGCAACAGCCTTGATGACACGGGCAGGATTCCCTTGATTGTACTGTTATCAGCTGTTGAACAACGAAATCATGTATGTACATAAATTCATAAACAGCATTGGCACAGTGCACACATTAGTTAAGCATAAAAAATGATTAATACTGCTAGGGATAGCAATTGGAACATTGGTAAGCTGGTTGGTGAGCGATATTTGTGCAAACAAATCAAAAGACATTTGTTGTCATTTGCTATTATTTATGTAGTTTAAAAGGTTCCATTTTATTTGTATAAAGCAGCTGTGATTTTTTTCTGCAAATTCCTTGGTTTTTGGATGCTTTCACCATCTTAGCACTGGGAACTAGCTAGACAGGCCAAGGGCACAGACAGCTTAAGTTAATTTTTTTTGGAACTGCACTACAATACCATTGTACAGGCGTACCAGTGAAACCTAAATAGGTGTCCGGGGAAAGTGTTGTACAATGTTATATATGTATAATGTGTAGCGTTTTTTCTGAAAAAGGAAACACCTTTTCAGAGCGACGTCTCCGCTGAGGACACAGCACCTCCTGGCCCAAGGATCTTCTGGGGCATATCGACAAAAATCGTCTCTTGTGGAGGGCCTGGCGAAATCATCAACCTAAATGACGCTACTTTGGAGAAGGCTCTACTCCTTTGCCTAACGGTGTATTATGTCAAGGGCATAACATACCCCTCGGCATTTGCGCAAACGCTGGGGCTCGTGCAAAGTGCGATAAGCAATGGTGAAAACTTTCCCCGCTGCTGGGCTAACAGCAAGCTCGTAAAGATTCTCGAGAGCATGAAGGTTACGTAAATGTACATATGTTTACTGCGGCAAAGTCACTGCAGGTGTTATTTCACAGAGGAAGAATATCCCTGGCTTTAACGTAAGAAAGTACTCGTTCATCTTACAACGCAAGTGCATAAAAAAGAGTAGTTTTTTTTGTAAATGCACGATTAATGTAACAGCCTGATGACGTACAAACCAAAGTATGCTTGTGCCATTCTTTGCGGATCCTAGTGGTATATGATAACATGTTGCAATGTTGGTATTTGTTATACAGTAATGGGCACAAGTAGATGTGTTCGGATTGCTGAACGTTAGCGCAAGACGCAGATAGTGATGCTGTGATATTTTCCAGTAAGAAACTGAATACAGCAGCTCCTGATCTCTTTTTTTTTAGTTAATACTGTAATACAGTTTGTGTCACTTGCATAATTTACCTACACTCGGTCACATTTATTTCAGTAAAAAGAGTAATAAGTACTTTGTTTAACAGTAATAAATATTCTTAGGAATGCAGAATCTTGATCTCACTGTATTCTTTGTTGAAAAGTGCTTGGGTGCAGCTATTCCATGCTTCGTACAACGAAAAAGGGCTAACTGTGATAGTAGTGTGAGTTCTTAATGTGTTTGTTCGTTTGAATTTCAATAAATGGATTATACACCCTTCAACAGACTGTGTGGGCTGTGCTAAAAATTACTTAATACTTTATTGCTCTAAGCAACCTAAAAGCAAAAAAAAAAAAAAGACAAAGAAGGGACATACACCACGAACTGGTGCTAACCTTCAACGGATTTAATCAAGCCTGTCAAACCCAGCGCGATAGTCTATTGTGTGTGGGATCCTTTTATCACGAAAGGTTGGCGTGATAGACAAGACTTCACAGATGCGCGCTGGGTTTGACTGACTTTATTAAATCAGTTGAAAGTTTGTGCCAGTCCGTGTTGTGCGTGTCTCGTCCTTACTTTTTTTTTGTTTTGCCCTTTTTAATTTTTTAGATTTTAATGAACCAATTAGCCCAAACCAAAGCTTCAATTCAGCAAATACTTTATTGCGCTTGAAAGAAAAATTGAATATGATGGGCGTGCCGCTTAGAGGAAAACAATTTTGTCTTGAAATCGGCTGTTCTTTTTTTTTTTTGTGTAATGGAAGCTAATACACTCTAAAAAAGTTTGTGCGTCTACTTTCACGCACATCACCTCGGAGAGCCAATCACCACAACTTACGGAGGCTGCTCAGCAAGTGACAATGCCAAAACATATGTTTAGACCAAAAAAACGCAGTCTGAGTTGTGACATTAAGCAATGCAAAACGTCACGCTTGCATTGCTTAATGTCACAACTCGAACTGCCTTCTTTGGTGTAAACATATGTTTCGGCTTTGTCATTCGCTGAGCTGCCTCCGTAAGTTGATTGGCTCTCCCAGTGTTGTGCGGGAAAGTAGAGGCACGGGCTTTTTTTAGAGTGTAATGCATAATTCCTGACACTTTCTAATGAAACTCATTGATCCTGTTAGCAGAAATTGAAAAATAACGTTCCCGATAATCCTGCATGTGCCTAACGCTACAGGCGTTAGACATCGCATACTTAAGGGCGCTAGTTATTTGGCTCTATAGCATGTTACACTCGGGTATTTAATAAGCTCACATTTTGAAGGCTGGGAATGTACCATATACGTTTTTGGAGCAGCAACAAAGGTATACGACGAAAACGTCCTTGTGTCGCTCGTCAAGGGAAGGGCACCAGTGCACAACCAATTATATATCTACAGTTATCCGAATAGCCCGCAGAAGAAGGTGGTTTGTGCGTTGGGTTACGTTCCGATTCCGCGGTTGTTTCTTCTAGCGTGCCAGAAAACGGTTTATATTTTGCAAGACTATGCTTTTGTCACTCTTTCAATGTCTGGTTACTCTTATAATGCTTTTTCGCAACACCACTCGTGCAAGATTTCTCCCATTGATAGGCACTTATCAAACCAATGTGTACAATTCCCCCATCGGTCGACGAGTTTAGCAAGCAATTCTTGTGTATATAAGCATACAACAACGCGAGCATTGTATGTGTGCGGTTGTGGCGTAGTGGCTATGGTGTCTGATTTTCACTTCGCGGGCGCGGGTTCGATTCCCCTCATGTGACGTATGTTGTGTTGCTGAAACTTGTGTTCCAGATCCAGAAACAACTAGTCGGAGCATCATGCCGGCTGTCTATGCCCCCAAGTATGCGGAAAATGGCGCAAAAATGGCGTTGTAGCATAATTTTGCCGCAGTTTAAATTTTAGGCCGCATAATCGTAGGCCGCTTATAGCCAGGAAAATTTTGATCTCAAATACCGCATGAAATTGTCACGCATGTCAAAGGGCCTGGTAAATTCAGGCCGCATACCTGATCCGCGTGAGAACGGGCCGCTTGAATCTGTGCCTCATAACAACGGGCCGCATAAGTTGAGACACCCAAACCAACTGCTTGTAAGCGGCGAAATTTTGACCCGCTTTCCTGCCTATATGCGTGCATTTTAGCCAGGATCTAACTAAGAGTGTATAGGGCTCACTACGCCAAAATGAAGTTTTGGGGTGCATTATATGGGACAAAGGGTGTAACGATACACCCTTTTATACCCTTTTTACTTGAGAGTGTAGATGATCGACGAGAACGATGAGACTTTGTGTGAACCTCTGTACATTCTTATTCATTGTCGCTTGTTGTTATATACTTATGGTGATCTTTGTCATTACATATTGAAATGTGCTTAACCGAATTACATCGTTGAAAAGATTTAACACGTGCTAAGTCTGTACTTTCCTTTCTGATTGTATTGTTTCTTCTTTTATTATTGTAAAGTCCTAAAAATGTTTAACGGCCCCTTTGGTAATTTTCTGTTTATGTCTACAAATTGAGGCGAGTAAATTCACTGTCCTTCCCCGCGTACAAACATTCTACGCTTGACAGGGCTGGATATGTTTTTGATTATTTTCTCCGTAAATAAACTTTATTCTTTATACATATCCTTATAGACCTTTTCACCCTCCGCCGCATGGGCGCTGCCATCTTGGAATCACGTGATGCGGCCGCCATTAGGTTGCTTCAACTTGTTGCTCCGCTCTCCCGTCCGCGCCTTGGCGGATGCGTTGAATTCGTGTTTTTCGTCGCGTTTCACCGCGTCTCTTGCCTTACTCCGTAAAGTGTCGTCCGATACTTATACTTACCATGCAATTGCATTGCATCATTATGCGCGCAACTTCTGTAGTTGATTTTGTAACACGTTTATAATATTTTTTACCATCGGGAGTGGTCTAGCGCACACCAGCTCGGAGCACGTGGAGCGAAAGCTCGCGCTGCAGAACCCAGGGATCCTGGGTTCGAGCCCCACCCCTGCCTGTTTCGATCTGGATGAGCATCGTACCGGCGTGCGGTCGTGTATCACTACTGCGTGATGCACGTTAAAGACCCCAGGCTAGCGGCTGTACCGCACTGGCTAAATTTTTCATCTACAGCTGGGAGACTCGTCGCCCCTGTGAGGCAGACCAAGTTCTAGGCTGTATAAACACACACACAACCCAATTTTTTTACCATCGGCGTGCGGGATACGTGTGAAAAAGGTTTTATAGGAACAGGAATCAGCGCTGGCACTTGCGCACATTGAATACATATATGACTTGAAGAGAGCCTCGAGGGGGACCATTTGCAATAGGAAGCCCAATGTTATTATATATATATATATATATGAGTGCGCATTGGTGTCAAGGAAGAAATCAAAAACACTCAGCGTAATTAGCCACGTGTTTTTCCTGAAAACATGGTGTTTTGTAGTTACAACAGATCGAAAACAGTTTTTTTTTGGTTACACTAGGGAACTAGTGGACAAGGCGCGGGAACAAACATTTATTTTGAATTATTTTTAATGCTAGAAATAATGGCACCTTAACATTAGGCAACTTGTTTGTTCGCAATATCACACCTATATCTGTTTTACGTTCTTAATCGCGTGTGCGATATAAGCATTCGCTTTATCGGTTTGTTTATGAATTCCACGGAGTTGTATATCCTGCTTGGTTACATGTCTATATAGTCTTTCAGTTGCTTAAGTCATTTTTTAATATAACCATGCAGTTTCAATTAATTTATTTCAACACAAATATTTGAACTCCGCGCGTAAGAAACTTCCACAGACAACTTGATAGTGCCTATGATTCATAAAATGTAACGCCGAAAAGAATTCTACTGCATGAAAATCACCCGAGTGCAGCCGGTTGTCGGCTTCGAATAGAAAGTTACTTTCAGTAGATGGCGACGTCAAAATGTGCAAAGCGCATCGTTTCAAATCAGTGAACAGCTTTCTCTAAAGGTCCATTGGGTGGCGCCTGGCGTTCGACTTCAGCCAAACTTATCGGAGATAATTTCTTTTGCGCTCTTCAATTTCATTCGGCAAATTTTACGAAAGATGACTATCAGACTTTATTTGAAGCCTGGCATTCACTTATCTTACCATTCTCATACCTTGAGAACGTCGTAAGCAAATGTCCATATAACAAAAAGTTTATTTCATAAGGCCAATATTTTGAAATGCTGTAAATGAGTACTTTAGTTAAAGAAATTTTCTAGTCCAGCCTAGGCTGGTCTATCAAAATATTTCTCGAGTGCTTAATTTCTTTAAATAAAACAGGCTGAGACAATATCACTTTTTTATATTATCTACGTTATTATATTAAACTTTTCTAGTCATTATAAAAGATGTTTTCAGTCTCGAAGTTAGAACAGGTTAATGTACGGGAACCAAACATCGAACAGTAAACTTGTCAGTTCATCTGTTCTTGGTGATTCAGCAGATTGTTGATCATGTTGTCGACCTGATTTTTCACTAAGCACTCATGCAATATAGTCTGTTGCAATATAAGATGATCAGTTCAATATCTGACTTGAGTGCGAGCTATCTACTTCCGTACAGCTCGGTGCACGCACAGTCAAAGCACGGCGGTAGGCAACGAGCGCAGGCTGCAGGAGGAGCTTGTCCGGCTCTTTATTTATTTATTTTTTTTATTCTTGAAATTAGTGTTCGCAGGTACGGCCGTGTACAATGGTACTTTTCCCTGTGCGTCAGCGCAGTTGTTTCACCGCCGAACCGGACCGAAATTAATGATGGACGGAATCATACGCATATAGTGTTAGTAAAAAAAGGTCGCAATTTAGGCTCGAAACCACTTCGTGGTTTGCCAAGTGGCTCAATACTATTGTTTCATTCGCTGTGTGCTACTAGATAGAAATTTATATCGCAAAATTAATCGAAAGTGGCATGAAACAGCATCACAATCGCGTGTACGTTGAAACCGAAACCGACCAAATTGAAGCAACCTAATGGCGCCGAGTGCGCCAGCGCCCTCTACCCGCCGGTCAGGCAACTACTGAAATGAAAAGGTCTATACCTCCCCCCTCTCTCTCTCCCTCTCTCTCTCTCCCTCTCTCTCTCTCTCTCTCTCTCTCTCTTTCCCTCCCCCCCCCCCCCCCCCTTGTACAAGAAATTTTAGCTTTGGTCACAAATTGGTGTATCCGTTGTTTTGGTATATAGCTTGTACCTTTACTGTGCTCACCAGTTCATTTTCTGTGTCACTCTGTTGGTAATACGCGGCGTGTTATAATAGCAAGATGGATCTGTCGTATACCTGCCAAAGTAAAAGGCCGTTTTTTTTTTCCTCTTTTACTTGTGCAAGACGGCGTTTGGTATAAATCAAAAGCGCTTTACAACTTCCAGTCTAAGCGGTGCCCGGATGTTGCCTGTACGGTACACCTTCGGATTTTGACCGCCAGCCATTTATTACATAAGTTGTTTTCAATCGTGTTTATTATTTTTTTTATTCTTTTCTTTCGTGGCATACCTCGCGTGGTGTGAAATATTTTGTCTCCCCCGATAAATCTGGTCTTCATGGCACGAAAACTTAATCTCGCGTCCGGAAAAGCAAAAACGCACAAATAGTGATCGCCCTCGGTTTTATATGTATATATATTTTTTTATTTTCGTTCGTGCCTGCTGGTGTGTCTTTGAGTTTGTTTAATTTAATGTGCGCTCGATGCGCGGTGTGAGTGCGTGTGTACCTGTGCGCGAATTCGTATGTGTTTACATGTGATTACTGACATAGACTGATCGCACGTCGAGGAGGTATGCGCTAGAGTAAGAAAACATTGAGAGTAAATGGTGTAAGCAGATGTGTTCGAAATATTTATTTTCGTCGGTATTATAGATCGCGAGGATCAAAAATATATCACATCCTAAATTTACATAAAAAAGAAAACACTTCCATGTTTATACTTTTATTACGGTAGAAACGCGGGAGAAAGAAATCAAATAATCAAAGTAGTTTATTTTTATGTAAATATAATTTATAGGTGCTGTATTTCGACACGAAATGAATAGATGAGGCTGGAAACATGACAGGGTAGCGGACGGCGCATTAAAACTTTTTCTTCACTTAGTTTTGATTTCGTAACTTTTTGAAGGATTCGCGCGCACGCGATGCGCGATTACTTCCAAATGTGGAGGCTTAGACGTCCAGTTCAATATATTTATGACTGAGAGGTGCTCCTAGAACAAGCAGAATGAGCCAGAAAAAATGAAAGACGTTTACAATTCCCTGTAACGCCGAATCAGAGCGCAGCTCTTGAGGAGGAGGAGGCGGAGGGGACAGAGAGGAGGGCATGCCCCTCCTCCTCCTCCGTATTCTCTCCTCCTCCCCTCCTCATCATCCTCTCATCCTCGCCTCCTCCTGCCCCCTCCTCCTCTCCTTCTCCCCTCCCCCTCATCGCCTCCTCCTCTCCTTCTCCCCTCCCCCTCCTCGCCTCCCCCTCCTTCTCTAGTATGTGGCGTACACATACAGGAAGCTTTTTCAGCAGCGTTCGTGATGCCAAGGGTGTTGCCAGCGTTGTACGTACTGTAGAGGATTTCTTATAATGGATTCATGTTATATGAAAGCGGCTATAAGTTGTACCGGGGATATTGGATGACGCATATTTGGAAACCTAATTTGTACGTGCCCGCTGTAATTTTGCGGAATAATTCATTTTATATATGTGGGCTCGTTGCGTTGAGCATCTGTCATCAGCGCAAAAAAAGAAAAAAAAAAAAGAAAACTTAGATTAAAAAAAAGCAATACTATAGACATAAGGTGGAACATTAAAACAAATTTATTCGCACTCATTTTATATGCGTTCGAACTGTGTAAATAAAAAGCAAAAACGTAGGCAAGAAAGGTTGCGCAGGAAGGTTAAAAAAAATTTCTTTCAATAAACACAGCCTTCGTAATAAGACAAGTTGAAAAACAAAATATTCAGACAAAACAGAAATCTTCCCAAGTTCGAAGCGCATCACGCTGAAGTTCGAATTCCGATCCTCGTTTGCCTACATGGTATACAATCCAAGCTTCGGAATTCCAAATTTCCATAACGTAACTCAACATAAAAAAAGAAAAAAAGAAAAAAAAGAATTGCGTTTTTTTTTTTTTTGTGTGTGCGTCTTACGTTATAGTCTTTCAGGAACGACCCAGTGCAGGTGCAAAGCCGCTGGGCAAGAAAGCCACACGCCCCGCCGACCAAGTCCAAAGCCAAAGCCGGAACAAAAATCCAAAAGCCAGAACGAATGCCAGAGCGAGAGAAACCCCCATAAAGAAACCACCACAAAGCGGGTCGCACAAAGCAAAAACCGAAAACAAGCACAGCAGCAGCAGCAGCACACGCCATTTTCTGCGAGTCACGATTTACGACCTCTGGCAACCCCACGAAAGCCGCAAACATACCCAACGAACACACCGACACACAACAAACGAGGTTTTCTTTTTTTTTCCCTGTTTTGCTGACGACGGGTGTTTAGCAGAAGCTAATGGTTTATATGCACGAGGGTGTAACACAAAAGATTAACTTAAAAAAGAGGAGATTTTCAGGGACTAGGGAACTTAGCAGACGGCATGGTTGTCTTGCAGACCAACTATAATCTCACGCTGAAAAATCGCAAGAGCATCTGACGTTAAAATTTTCTATACATCTTGAAGAATATGGTGGAAACTGCTCAAGGGAAAACGACAGCCTACAAGTCGCCAGGACTGACGAAGGCCTTTAGGATTTTAATTGCCAGAGGATGAAGGTTTAGCAGACGAGCGGCCACCAGACAACGCAAGAGTAACAGACGGTATTTTTTTATGTATGGTTAAAATATCAAAACTCGGATAAAGGATAAAAATGAAAGCGTATCGATCAACAAGGACGCGAATAAGGAGCTTTAAAAGTAAGGGTCTAGTTTCGTTTAGACGTCTAAAGCTTAGCAGACGACTAGAAGTCGGCGGACGACACAAGAGTATCAGACGGCAAAAGTTTGCTTTATAAAATTAAAAAAAAAGTCGGAAATCGGCTTACGGGCAAGAACGAAAGCGATCAACAAAGGCTTTCGTAGACAAAGAAAATTTAAAAGTCGCCGGATCTTGTTTAGAGCAGACGGTTAAAACTGACATGTACATGTTACCGAAATCGGGTAACTAATTCAAAAGGAGCGCGTTTCATCAGCTTGGAAGTAACGCTTTATTTTCTCGTTACTCTGAATGTGTCGTTTTCATGCAGCAGTAGCCACCTTCAATACGCGTCGTCCTTAATACTTTCCCGTTTGCTAACGCGTTCATTCGGAGGATGGCTATGGCTATACTGACATGTGTTACGCAGTCCCTTTTTGTGTGTTTATCTAGCGTGTCGTATAAACGTACTCGTACCTTACCTTTGAAAGTAACAAGGTTGTTACTGCATTACCGAAAAAAGTAACTAGATACAGTAACCCGTTACTTGTAGCGCATTACGTACAAGTCTGGGTGAAAGTTTAGCAGACAAGGGGTCACCAGACGCCGAGGAGATACAGTATGGCGTCCTTGCCCACGACGGGATTGGCCAGCGGAGTACGCAGGAGAGGCATAAGAGACGGGTAATATACTGCCCTTCCTATTCTCCTCGCCCTCGTCTCAAGGCACGTGACCTTCTAATGGCGGTGTCACGACCTTGCTGTTTGGAAAGGAGCGGGCCCGCGCCGTCAAAACGGACAAGGAAACCGGCCCCAAACGGCTTCTGGCGGCGGTGATGGTGGCTTGTGTAAGGGACCTGGTGTAACCACTTTCGTTTTTAAGGAGGCGGCCGTTTTGTTTGCTATTTGGTTTACAGTCAGCTCCTAAGGAGGGACCTGCTGCTCGTGGTGAGCCGTTTTCTTTCGGGAGGGCGGCCGTCGTCTGCCATTCGAGCTGCGGCGCGATCGTCTGCTTCCGCGGCGCTGATGATAGCTGGCGCGATGGGGCTGACGCCGACTCAGCCAAGACCGGTGTATAGTTTCTTATCAATTCGCGTGCCGTGTGATTGCGTACGCGATATGACTTCTGCTGCTGGGAATGTAATCGCCGAGCATCGGGTACTTACATTCACCAGTTCGCTAGGAAAAGAAACAGTAAATATAAAAGCAACACCCTCTCCCCTCCCGGGCGCTTCTATTGTTTTCTCTGGAGAGATCGTGGAGCAGGTTATTCAGTGGCCCAGCGTAATGGTGTGATTTGCATAACCGTTTGCCTGGCTGTTCTGCAGAGGCGTATAAAGCGTGCATAGATGTACAGAAGAAGCATTCACCCAGACGCCCATTATACTTCAGCACTAGATTGCGTATTCCGATTAGTTACGACCGCCCGCAGGATGATGACTTACCGAAACGCAAAGTAGGATTGCCAGAGGTTCGACGACTTTTGTCCGCAGGGATCTATAACGGACTATAGGACACTCCGGAACTCTGACCTTTAGATCTTTACAGACGTGAACATGAGTCTAAAAGGCTTAAAAAAAGATGTAAAAATGTCCGCAAAGCCGTTGTCACAAAAACGTCGTTTTACCACTTCGCGTTCAATAATTTCTAAGTAAGACGTTTAAAATACACTATCACTTCTAAAGCAACCGCTAAACGTAATTCAAGTAAGGAATTACGTTTACTTTTTGTGGTAATTAAAATCATCTTATAACGTCCATTTTTTGTGGAGGAATAGAAGTGCAATTTTAATTTGATTGCATTTTTTCTACCGTACGCAAAGCAACTTTTAATATTGCTGATTTTTTTTTCAAAAAAACAAACAAACTGAGAAAACAAAGGTGATGGATGTGTGTTTAACCGCTCGATAAATTGTGATTAAGTGAAAATATATAATCGGGTATCTTGCACACATACATAAGTACTCGCATTACTTTAACTTTTAAATGCTCTCGATTTCTTTTCTCTGCTACGTCATCACAAAAGTGATCTATTTCATATCTTAGAGCCTTAAAAAAATATCTCAAGAGCTTTACTCAGAGTTGTGGACTTTAGATAGAACAGCAGCGACTTTAAACATCTTATTGTCTGTTGTTGTTTGTGGTTACAGAGCTAGATGGGCTGCAGGGCCGTTCAACCGTGTGTATATAAATCGCATTCGGTAAGATTTAAAAAAGAAAAAAGAAAACGTATACCCAGTCTTCAGCTCTAACAAATCGAATAGAGGTACTAAGACTTCCGGGCGAAAGAAGTACCCAGTACACAGATGATAGAAAAAAAAAATGGCAGATCTGCGCGGAGTGTATTGGAAAACCAATTACAGATGATCCGCATCGGTGCACGCCAGGGCATCGATATTTGCTCGCAGTATTTCTGGTACCTCAAAAACAAAGTTCCTCTCAATCTCCGGGCGCCAGCGACTTATGGAGAAATCCATTTCGACCACATACCGAGCAGCCTGCACCCTTCCCGTAGTGATTTTTAAACATTTTTATTATTTGTGTCTGGACGCATCTGGGGTTACGTTCGAGCAGCGTTGGAAGTCGATGACCCGCTACAACTGTAAAGTTCAATTGCAATGTAACATAACACGCTGTTTTTCTTCTTTTTTTTTTTTTACTGTTTTAAGTGTTTTGTTTGTTGACAATTTAAGAGACGTTTAACGAACGCGGCTCTAAATAAACTTCGTCCAAATAGCGTACAAAGATACAAAAACCTAAACCGTTATCGGTTTTAATTTGGGCCTTAGCGTTCAAATTCAATAAAGTTAAGTGGTGACAATGGACCCTCTTTAAAAGTTCGTCGAGCAACATTGGCTGTCGCCATTACTTGGTCATACTTTTGGTTCTTACTTCCTAGGCTAGGTGGCGCAAGCTAGCGCCCGTTCTAAAGGGTACATCCGTTAGCATCCATCCATTCATCCATCCTTGGACACGAAGCGCGTGACTGGATCCGAGTCCTCGCCGAACGCTGACGCAGACCTCGCATCCAATACACGATCAGATCACGTGATCAAGTAATGGCGGACGGGCGAGGGCGCGGACTTTTGAAAGGGGTCTATAGCTATTGGTAAGTTTTAGCATTGCGTGTACGAGTGCGGACGCAAGCGCTGTGCGTTTGCGTTATAGAGTTGCGTGTTCCGCACATGCACGTGCGCGGGGTACCAAACTGCTACTTTGGATTGGCGCAAATATGGCGACGACGCGCATGCGCAACGCGGGGCATGTCACGCTATAACGCAAAGGCGCACAGCCGCTTGCGTTTACTCTTATACGCAATTCTAAAACCCTTCATGTTCGCGTACCGTAAATGAAACGTCTCTAATGTAACGACGTCATACTTTGTTGGCTCATGTTTTTGACGGCATGGCAAAGCGGTGGCGCTTAATTATTAGGCGCAAATGCCGCGCTCTTTAACAGAAAAAAAAAAGTATAGGACAACATGGCGTATGTTATTGGACTCCTTCTGTAGAACGTCAATGAGACGCCGTTCATAACTTGTTGTGATATGGACAGCGATACGTTATCCGTTGTTGAATGCGATCGAACGGTGTATATTGTTTACAAAGAAACTTAATTTTCAGACACTTTAGACCGAAAATTGCCTACATGTTAAGGCCGTGCTCGCTTTGTTGAGCCTCCAAAGTCTGCTGGAAGCTGACGATGGTTCTGTTATGGCAGTAAAATATAATAAACCAAAAGCAAAAAAAAAAAAAAAAAGAAAAGTGTAGGATGTATCGTTATTTTGCACGGTTCAAGGCGCACGTTCGACGATTCTAAAAGACGCTAAGTGCACGCAGGGGAGGTTATAAGTGGGGGCCCTTCATATTTACACTGAAACTTTGTTCTTTTATATACGTATATATTACCGGTGCTCGCGTCAAGACGAAGAAACAAGAAAAAGAAAGGAACTCAATAGATGACTATGGCAGTTCCGCCGGCAAGCTCCCCTCCCCCCCCTCCCCCTCTCCCTCTCCCCCCCCCCCCCCCCCCCCCCCCCCCCCCCCGAGGAAAATTACTGCCCGCAGGAATCAATGCGGGCTCCCTGAAACAATTTTCGCTGTGCGACCGCGCGTACGCTTGGCGGTGGCGCTTGACAGCCAATGTCAAAAACCGCGGGCACCTGCTGGCCATGCGAAGATCTTTAGTCCGATACGTATCATACAATGGAGGTTGCGGAGAGGGAAAGAGAGAGCGCCTTGCTTTTTCTACAGAAGTAGTACTGCGCCTCGAACTGTCCGGCGCCGTCCGTTTGCGACAGCACCTAGAAGACATCAAGGCCACAGTATGACGTCATCATTCGATGTATCCCCGACCCGGGTCCCAAGCGGCAAACACGCGCTGAATCTTCGACGAGGGACGCTGTAAACCGGCAGACGCGTCAGTCTTGGCGTCGCACTGGTTGGTGAGACGCTGTGGATTGCGCGGGCGGCGACGCTGGCGAAGGCTATCTGTGTGCGAGGAGCCACGAGGGATGACGTGTGGGGGGTAGAGGCGCGGGCCCTAATGTCTTCTATAGTCGGTGCTGTCGTTCGGTTTGACGTGTGCGCGCGCCTCCTGCATGCGAAAGTGCGGGTGCGCCTCTTTCTTTTTGGTGATCTGACAACAAACAACGATTGTGCTGCCTCTCTGAGCTGCGCCTGCCTCTACTTTTTGGTGGCAGCGTAATCACAGTAATCATCGTGAAAAAAAAAAACACACAAATAACAATGATATTTTTTTTTTAACTGAAGCTGTCTCTTTTTTTTTTTTCGTCCAAAACTAGTGCATATCGCTGTGGCAATATAACTTTTTTTTTTTTAAATTTTCTACCGATGCTTTAGAAAAATTTGAAAGGTCCACTCTCGATCTGGATACATATTCTTTATGCACATATCTTACCTTGTTTTGCTTACTTTTCATTTCAGTTGTGGCTGGTTTGAAGAGCTGCTATTATATATATATATTATTTTTTATTCTTTTCGCTATGTTAGAATGTTGTTACGCAAGAGGAGTTCTACAAGTGTCGGTTCTGACGTTTGAGAAGCGTACTGGCAAATCCCAGCAGTCATGGCTCCCGTCTCTTCTGGTTCGGGTGTTGACGGGGCAATCCACTGAGTAGAATGAAAGTAAAATTACGCAGAGGCAAAGATGTTTTTTTAAATGCCTTTTTTTAAGCGATTTTCATGACGTGTTTTCGAACCTAGTTTTATGACTTCGTATTTAGACCACCAGGCGCTGCAAATATCTGATTCGTTCGAAAAGGCCATCGCGAAGCGAACCTGCCGCGCCAAAGCTTCCTGTTTAAGCCGCTAGGTGCCGTCGATTTCGCCGGAGTCGCTAGAGGGCGCAAGCAGCCGCCCGATTCAAATGGCTCGGCCTCAATCATCCATCGATCCATCGTCACGTATAGTCACCGACAGCTCGAGAAATTCTCGGGGTATGACTTGGCGTCTCCACGCTTCTCGCTTCCTAATTGGTTCCTTGGCGTTCTCGTGTGCTAATGCCGCAACCTGATTGGCTGCGGGACGATAATGAGATGCTAGGGGGACATCTTATCGGCAATGCGCATGCGCAGACGCTTCACTTGGCGCGTATCTGTAAACAATGTGTTAATGAATACATAAAAAAAACTGCGGCACTTTTTTTTTGTATTTCGCGCACACGTAACACGAGACAGACCGTGTATCCGTATAATAGAAGTTACCAAAGAGGAAAACAAACACGAAAGATCGCGGTTTACACGTACTACCGTATACTTGGGTAAAGTGTAGTTCGGCAATGTAATGTTTAATTACAGTTACTACTACTTTGCGCCAAGTAAACAGTATATGCTTTTTCTGGTTCGCTAGAAAATAAACCTTCAGGTGATAGCGGCGTTTCTGCGCACTTCTTGTCGCTTGCCCGTTTGTGAAATTTAGCTGCTTCCACCCTGCAAGATGATAAACCAACTCGCCCAACTTTCTGCCTTAATGTTGATGCGATAGAGTTCTCCCTTTCACCTACTGAGATTAATTTGTCCATTCCTCGCCTGAACCGTTGAAGCGTCTCCGTCAAGCAAGTTTATTGACTCTCCTGCTGTTGTTGAGAACCTCCTGAATTATTGGCACGTGTAAACCACTCACACAAGCTTGCTTTTCGTTCGTTTTTGTTCGCATTCTGACGAGCTTTGTACTATACGCGACGTGTGCTCTTGAAATATGGCGCAGCAAAGCGTCACGGTGTCTCCCGAGTTTCTCCCATGTGCTCTTGAAATATGGCGCAGCAAAGCGTCACGGTGTCTCCCGAGTTTCTCCCCCCAAAATTGCACGTGACATCCGCCAGGGGGAGCACGAAGGCTGACTCGATTAAAATGTGACAGTGAAGTTAAACTATTAAGCCCGAGCTCGATCCTCTAACTCCCTTCCCCGACAATGGGACTCGCAGGGGTTCCAACGACCCCGCAGTATACTATACGCCAGGTGTCGAGTCAATGGATGAGCCCAGCTGTCGTTATGAAGTCAGTCGGGACGGAATGGAGTCCCCCATCTCTCACTGGCGCTATACATTGTCGGTCGTGCTGCGCAGCCGACCCCCAACATATAAAACATTTCCCCTTTTGTCCAGAGACCTTTTATCTTATTGTTACGACGAGCTGAGGGGGAGAATACGTGTGCGCGTGAGGCCGCATCAACGAATCACTCCCCACTCTTTTGCACGGCGCGTGGTGTGCTGTTGTCCCTTAACCCTTTTCTGACTTTATCTTCCATTTGGCACTCTCCTTTTGCTGCCTTTTTGGTCCCTCAATCTCCTTCTTCTACTATATTTTGATTAGCTGCTCATTTTTTTTATCCCCCTTTTGCCTTCCCTTCGTTTTTTTTTTTTTTTTAGTCTCTTTACTCCTCATCTTATTGTTTTCCTCCCTTTTGCTTCCCCTTTTTTCTTCTTATTACACCCTCTTATCCCGTCATTCTAGTCCAGCTTGGTGGCCCTTCCTCTCTTTCTTTTATTCTCTTCACTCCTTTTCGACTTACAGTTTTACTCCCTTTCGCTATCCCCCCCTTGTTTTACTCCCTTTTGCTACCCCCTTTGTTTTACTCTTTTAATTTCCTTTCATCTCTTTGTTTTACTCTGTTTTGAATCGTATTCGTTGCCTTCTTTTACCCCGATGCCTCTTGTCTTATATGGTTCTACCACCGTTTCCTTCTCCTTCGTCTCTTTGTTCTACTCCCTTTTAATTCCCGTTCGTTCCTCGGTTTCCACCTTTTTGGATCCCCTCCGGTCCTTTCTTTTACTCCCTCCTTGTTCAGTTTTCTTCCCTTCTTGCTTTAACTTTATTCCTGATTTTACTTCGCCCCTTTCCTTTATTCCCGTTGTTCCCCTTTTGTATTCTTTTGCTTCCATTTTGTCGATCTCTACTACTCTTTTCCTTCCGGGCCTTTTCTCCCTTTCGTTTACTCCCCAATGCGGTTCGAAATGAAGGTTGGCCGCTCGACCGTCCACAGAGAGTCAGTCAAGTCATTGCAAAAATTTCATTTCCCAGCCCCCGGGCGCGAAGCCTCCATATTGATGGCGGTCCCTCCTTTTCAATTTAACTCTCTCCCTTCTTCACATAGACTGCTTCCCTTTCCCTTTTCAATCTCGGCCTAATGCTTGCTGCGAAGCGTGAAGCGGCGCGTGCTCTTGGATTTGCGTACTTGTTGCATTGCTTTATTTTATTCGGATGTAGTCTGATTTAGTAGGCTTGGCGTGTGGATATGAGCACCACGAAAGTCTTTACATTATGTTTGCATTAGCATTTTTATAAAGTAATGCTGCTTTTCTTATTTTTTTTTTTAATTTGTTATACATATTTTTTTTTTTCTGAATCGGGTTTTTAATACGGTTTTGTGGTTCGGATTCCTTAGGAGAATTATGGTTACGTAGTTGTTCAAAATGAACTTTGGGGCGTAATTTGATGTTATTTTTTACGACCCTTAAGTTTTGATGTGGGCGCATTCGAAGAATTCACTACGTCCATAAAATTTGAGAAAGGAGACGACCGAGAACAAGCCTTGATCTATCGTATTAAAAACACACACACACACACACACACACACGCACAAAAAAGAACAGACAGCTTTGGTGGTTATTTTTGGGTGAGCACCAAAAGGTGACTAACGTCACCTTTTCGAAAGAAGTTTTATATAACACAATGCCGGTCACTAAAATCACAGCAAAAAAAAAAAAAAAAACTGACAGCGTTTAGTTCATGTTTCTCGTCGCAGATCTTTTGGGTCTCGATTTAAACTGACTCGATTTGATTTGATTGGTAGCCCGCCTTCCTTCGCATCGCGGGTGATTCTGGAATTCTCCGTCGAAGGGTGATGACCCATCTTTTCTTGGTCTCAAGACTCAAAGCAATGACTCTCGATGTCTGTTTGCGTTACGGATAAAAGAAAAGAAGTAATTGAAGCCACAAAAAGAAGTCTAAAAACCCTTTCAATGCTTTCTTTTACATAAAAAAACAAACAAACAAAAAACTAGCACCTCTAACGAAAAAACAAAATGGATGTCTCTCGTGTCTTTCCTGAACACGCTAATTAGCCGACATAAAAAAATAGATATCCATATTGTTTCGGGGCCTTCTCTTAAAACAAGATGTCGCTCAGCTCAACAGCGGAAGGGAATTACCTTTGGGAGCGGCAACCGGGAATCCGTTGGAAGTTCCGTCCCTTTGCGACTTTGCATTCTCCGACCGACGACCGCCGCCGCCCTTCCGAGCATTCGCAGGAACTCCCGAGTTTCTGTGTTTTCTTTCTCTCTCATCCTTCCAACAAAAAAGAGAGGGATGACACACACACGGCCGACGAGTTGCAAAGAAAGAGTGCGGGTGCCCAGAAATAAATAAAGCTACAATAAAATGTAAACAAAAAAAAAATGAAGGGAAGAAGAAAGAAGATTGGTTCCCAGTCTGGCGTTGAGTTTCGTGCGTACCGGAAATCACCAATTGTGCAGTTGAGCAGAGACGTGGCTCCATCCACGACGCGCCATCCAGACTGATCCTCTCAGAGAAGAAACTTGCTCCTCCTCTCCTCTTCCCTCTCTCTCTCTCTTCCTCTTTTCTTTATCACAGTATTACCAACGATAGGTGGGGGAGGTGGAAGGAAGGAAGGGGGGATTGAAGTGCCACTAAGAGGCAACACAACCTCGTCGACATCGCTGAGAGGCAAAAATCGTCTATTGGCGACGTGCGCGACCGAAAGCGTCGCTGTGGTCGGCCTTCCACGATTGGCCCAAAAGCAGACTATGACGTCGGAAAGGGTATACCATCGACAGAAATAAGAGGAATGAAAGAACTTTAATTTCGACGGTGTTGGCAGTGTTGCTTTGAGAGCGCAATGATTTCAGGCTTCCACCATGCTATTTACAAACACCATCGAACTTGTTGTTCGCGAGGTAATGACGTCCCAAGGGGGAACCATAGGAGGGCGCCACCAAAACATCTCGCCGCTAATAGGGAATTAGTTTTGAACTATATGTAAAAAAAAAACGGTTTATTGGTATAGCGTGGCTGCTTACAAAACAAGCCCGCGCGTGCGCAAAAACCAGATTCGTGAGAGGTGTAGCGTTTGCGCATGCACAATGTTGAGAGCAGCGCCATCCCAGTAGCGTGACGTCGGAGAGTTGAGTACGTGAACTTTACCCAATCGCGTCTCTCGAGATTTGTATCTCCAGAAAGGTACCTTTTCGCTTGTTTCCTTTCTCTTTTACTTCTTTTTAACGTTGAGCGTTTTGGCGTTAATGGACGCTGGGAAAGGAGGCAAATACGCGCCCTCGCGCCATACTGGCGTTCTGGATAGGTAAAAGTTCGCCGTTCCCTTCCTTTTGACTCCCTTTTTTTTTAAAGAGTGTAGATGATGTAACAAGGACAGAAAAATCTCAAGGTTCTTGTAGAGAAACCTCAGCTGCAGGTAAAGTAACTATGTTTATTAACCTACACGAGGTTGCTTGCACGAGGGCTGTAGCCTGGAGTTACTGGCCGTGTTTTCAAATCTGTACCCAGACTAAAAATAGGGTAAAGAAATTAAAAAAAAAAGCGCACATAAGAAAGCATAATTAACGAGGCTGTCCGACAGTCGGCAATGTGCCTCTATTGAACAAATATAACTAAATAAAGGAAGGTGACATAGAAAAAGCTATGTGCCCTAGCTTTGTCACGCTTCGTACTTTCACCCTGCAAATATAAAGTGTAAAATACGCAAATAAAAAAACAAACTTATTATGTTCATTACGCCGCGCGCTGCCTTTTTTTTTTTTTTTTTTTTAAATTTATTACGATCTGACGGCGTGTATGAACCAAAAACCGGCACGAGCGCGGACGTCTTCTAAAAAAACAACCACACACACAAAAAAATGAATTTTTTTTCGACTCGTTACCGAACTTGCAAAACCATAGTTAGACCCAAGCGAAGGCTGCGAAACGAAACAAGCGTTCCTCTCCCCGCGAACAAGAGGCGACACGGAACAACAACGAAGAAACAACGCTAAAATAGGAGCCGCGACGACGACTCAGCGTGAGGCCGACCGCCTCTAACGAGCGAGCGTTCTCCAAGAAACGAGATGCCGCCTTGAGCGAAACGACCCCGACGCCGACGTCCGTATTCATCACCGCCGCGTGCGCGCGGGCTGCCAACGCATTTTAAAACAAACCTAAAGAAACAAAAAAAAAAAAAAAAAAAGGCGAAACAAACAAACAAACAGTGTTTGTACGGCTCAAAGGGATGCACACCAGACTGGGTTGCAAACATTCATCTAAAAAAAAGTCGAAAAAAAACAACAACAAAACCAACGTAGGACAACGTATGTATACGTGCCCGCGTGTCTGTACACAGGTTAACTTAGCAGATGTATTGAGGAGTTTCAGCGAATATAGGGGGCGCTCCGATCGATCCAACATGGCGGACAAGAGGGGGATAGATTTGCGACGCCCGTAGACCGGTAGCGTATAAATATAACAAAGCGTGTCGTTCTCTGTTTGTTGCCGTGTGCGAGGCGATCATTGTTTCAACCAAGACCTACCGTGATACTACAGATGAAGTGTTCAAGCCAATCGAAGGCAAGAAATCTCGCCATAGTCAAGATATGTGTGGAAGTGTTCGACGTGAGCTCTCACGCTGGTGCAGCTGTCATCAAGTTGAACCGAATGTTCGCGGGTCCAAAGTAAGGTACATATCAACAATGTTCACGCGTTGAAACTATGACGGGTACTTTATCTAAGACTAAACTTATCGGTCTGCGGCTACAAACATTTTCGTTGACGTTGCTTAGACGATGTAACCATTCAGGCCTCGCATTAAAGGGTGTTGCGAACTCTTCGGTTGTTCTAGTTAATTCTGCTAAAAAGCGGTTGGATGGAAAGTATGACAGCTACAGCATACAAGGGACGATTGAGGTCTTTATCCTGCGTTCTATGTATCGAAACATCGGTATCCTTGGTGTTATATTGCGATCAGCTGGTCGCCGATCGTCCTGTTTTTACGCATAATGTAAACAAGCCCCGGAAGCGCCAATCTCATTTCGATGTGCTTGTGCACCCCTACAAGCCTCGTTTTGGCTCTTGTGGAAAGCCTTATTGTAATAGCAATAGTCTCATCGGTCATTCGAGTTGTATGTGCCACGGTGATATCTGCTGACAAACAAGTCTGTATTAAATGCGAGAAGGAAAACGAAGGTAAAGCTTTTTTTAACTGTTTTCTTTTTACAAAACAGGGCTAAGCTTCTAAAACAAGAGCAAACTAAGCTTATATTTCAGTGTGCTCAAGAATGAATGCCAAAGGTGCTTATGCTAAGTGGTAGATGTACGCAGTTGATTTTCTGTTTGCCTCTGCATTGTAAATTGGAAGATATGTATCAGCAGAAGACACATCTCCTTTTGAAAATGTCTTATTAGGGCAAAAATAGGTTTTCATACACAACCTAAAAGTTTGCAACACCATTTAATGCAGGGCCTGAACGGTTACATCATCTAAGCAACATCAACGAAAATGTTTGTAGCCGCAGACCGATAAATTTAGGTTTAGATAAATATGCGTCATAGTTTCAGCCTCAAACACACAACATTGTTGATATGTAGCTTTCTTGATAACTGCACCAAAGTGAGAGAGCCCACGTCGTCGAACACTTGCACACATATCTTGTCTATGGTATGGCAAAATTTCTTGCTTGAAGTGAAGATCATCTTGCTAGCATTGCTACGACTAGCTACGACCACCCACCGCAGCGATGCAGGCGTCGAAGGCGCTCAACGCAGTCAGTCGCCGTCACCCGACGTTTTTCGTTTGGCATTCACGGCTTTCCGCCCAGGAGCTTCGTTTGTAGTTGGCACCAAGTGTTATTTCCTGTGCTTGTGTGTGCTCAGTGGCTAGATATGGGCCTCAAGAGCAGTTCTTCAGGCTCAATAGCGTTCGCCGAAGAACTTCTGAAGAAAATGCCACCCAGGAAAAAAAAGCATGAAGATGCAACGCACCAGCTTGGCGGACTATGCACTGGGCGCGGAAATCGGGCCCTGCGGATAATACACCAAATGCAAACTATCTAAACAAAATAAAAACATTTTTAGGCTCAAATTGGCTTCTGCGTACTATACGCCTGGACACTGGTGCCTGTTATTATGCATTGTATATTCACTGCTGTTTGTTGTAACTTGAGACTGGCTTCCTGTAATGATGCAGAGGGGTCCACTGAACCTTGAAATAAAGATATTTAAGCATATCTAGATGCAATGTCCCTTGAAGCCAGATGGTCAGGGAAAAGGTGTGTCATTACCTAATTTGCCAACAGCACACCAATGGTCACAATCAACACTCACCGAGTCAATGGGCAGTTTTTCACCACAATATTTATTGCCGTGTAATCACCAATTCGGTCCATTAAAAATCTTGAGGCTGTAGCCTATAGCACATCCATTCTAGATCTGCAAAGCTTATGCTGTAGACATGCATCATCACATGAGCATGTTTCTTATCAATATTAAACGTAAAACGCTAGTTATGCAACGAAATTCCCATATCACCACATTTTTAGCAAATTGAATGGTCCCACCTGTCACACTGTTAGCTTTGGAAGTAAACCAATTCACAATACCACCAGTGGCATACATCGTGCCAAGCATTAGTGCCGCATGTGGCACAAAAATGTCCTAACTAGGGAAACAAACTTAATCGATCGTGTTGATTAAAGTATTTAAGTACGGGAGAAATTATCAATCAGAAGGTCACTCGAAAGGGAAGTTTTCTCGCTGAACGAATATGACTTTTTATTGGGCGTTCCGCAATGTAAGGCCGAAGACATTCACTCCGTGATCGGTACAGAAGCATTTGCTTGTGCGTGCTAAAAACAACAAAAACAAAGGTGGATGAGAAACGCGACAGATTCGCCTTTGCACGGAGTACTTACACTCAAAATCGTGTCAACATAAAGCGACTACGGCCCACCTTGCTAGCAGCAATCTTAAAATTTATCCGTGTAGTCGTCGCACCCGTGCACCAACCGAAAGCGTTGCTGCAAGCCCTTCCGCCGTCCTCCGCCGTCAACTCTGAGTCGCTGTTGAGTTTGAAGAACTGCTCTATGAGATCCATATCCAGCCACTGAGCACATACACAAGCACGGGAAATAATACTCGGTTCCAAGTACAAGCGAAGAACCCGGGGCGGAAAGCCCTGAATGCCAAACGACCTGCGTCGGGCGACGGCGACTGACTGCGTATTACACAGGTTGCGCTCCTTCGACGCCTGCATCGTTGCGGCGGGTAGTCGTAGCAGATCGTGTCACCTCTGTTGCTCGTACCGAAACACTAGAGCCGCGTAATATTCCTGCTGCCGAAGTTTATAAGCCTACGTTCGCGGCCAACGCATATACACAAAGCCAACGCCCAGCGAACCTATCCCCCTCGTAATCTTTCGGCGACCGGCCGCCAGGGCGGTGACACCGTCGCTGAAACTCCTCAATAGACTGCATTGTTCCAGTCTAACGATTGACCACAGCCAATCCAGCGGTGTGCGTGTGTGTGCGCGTGTGTGTGTGTCTGTGTGTGTGTGTGTTTGTGTGTGTGTTTGTGTGTGTGTGTGTGTGTGTGTGAGAGAGAAAGAGATGATATATCTTACGACGACTGTTGTACCACGCTCAAGTTCGTCTGCTTCTTTTGCGGAGCTCAAGTTCGTCTGCTTATTTTGCAGGGATTTCGGTGACATCAGAACGAAGCCAAGCTCGGATTGGCTCCGGTTGAAGGATTGTGGGTAGACCTGAAACCAGCTTGCCTCGAGGTCTGCCCAATATTCTTCAATCGGAGCCAATCGGAGCTCGGCGTTTTTCTGACGTCACCGGAACTCCTGCGCACGAAGCATGCAGACGAACTCGGGCTCCGCATACAGCCCTCCGAGGTCCGTTTCAAGTCGAAACGGAGTTCACAGTATTCAGCTTTTAAAGACGTCGCCTCGGGAGACGATTGGCGCGTCCGAATTGGATTCGCTCGGGCGGCCAAGCGCGCCGTCGTCGTCCACAGAGATCCTGACGCGTATCGAGTCGTCAGCGTTTCGTTCGGTCCATGAACCCTCGGCTCTGCTTTTTTACGAGTCGACGTCGTACATAACATCCACTACTGCCTAGGAGACAAAGGACTGCGTGTGACGTCACCGTCAGATGGGTCCCCGACCCGCCCCCAAGCGGCAAGTACCCTAAGCTCGATGAGAGACGTCGCCAAGGCGGCAAACGCGTCTGTCTTGGCGTCGACGCGCGGCGACGTGCTCCTTGGGAAACGCTACAAGACGCGCCGGCGGCGACGTTGACGCAAACCAGGCGGTGCTGCCTCGATCCGCTAGTGATGACGTCAAGGGGGGGGGGGGGGGGGGGGAGAGAGATGGTTTGCTGAGCTTTTTCAACTTTTTTACCAAAACTTCCGAAACATCACAGAGAATCCGGAGAGGAAAACCAGCTTCCTGCAGTCTGAGTATATATAAATACCGGTGTCAGGGACGTCGCGAATTTTGGTTCAGTTTTGGTTTCGACGTAGAGGTTCCAGCGGATCGCCGAACCTTCGAGCATTGCGAGCAAAATTCGACGAAGTTCGACTCCTGAACAGGGCTGCCCGACTTATACGCAAAACATGTCAAACTTAGCAGATGTTTTCTACGGTAGTTTATAATAAATTTTAGAAACAAACAACAAAAACAATGATTACTAATTGTTTACGCAATATAAAAAAGAGAAACGTGTCTCTTAATGACTTAGTCCGTTTAACGTTTCGCTAAGATAACTCGACGTGGCAGAAGAAATCAGAATCTTCTGCTCGTGCTCTAGATTAATTGTTTGAATTATACGCGAATAATCATCGTGTCAACTAATGTTTCTCGCGAGATAGAAAGTCAGTGCGTTTTTGCATACAATCATTTCCCTTATATTGTGTACACTTCCATGCAGTGGCAGGAAAAGGTGGGTCGGCAGTATTCTTCAAATAAATAAATAAATAACTCGTGTCTAATAAACGAAAAAAAAAAACTAAATTAACAGTCACGCTGCGACGGTGGCTCTGTCTGTAAACCATAAAAAGGGGCTTCTGCGGCTATACCCAATGTACACAGCTCCTGTACGGACAAATGCGCACGCTAAAAAACACTATGGTGGGCCGTTTGCTCACTCAAAGCTATTTGATTTGAGGAGCAAAACCGCAGCAGCAATCCTGTCACTTTGCTTCGTTTTCGAGGCTAATAACTTTCTCCGTATCGAATGCGCAATCATAACATTAACACCAAAGTAAAGATCTTTCATCCAACTACAATGCAATGCTCGGATATTTATTTTATTCTTACGGATTCATTGTTTTATTATTTTGTTTTTTTAACACACTTCACACGAGGTATACGCCTGTTCACGCGAACCACCCTGCTCAGCGTCACGTCGCTGGTTTCACGTTGTGTGCGGGTGCGCGCGTGCGCGTGCATATGTGTGTTTGTGGAGTGTGTGTGTGAGAAAACGTCCTTTGTTTTTCCTGGCCCCAGTCACAGCGCTCGTACAAATAATATAAAACAAAATACACACAGTTTTCTCCGCAGACATCATGGAAGAAATATCCGCGGACACGCCCCACGTACGTTCGAAGCACAATTTGTTTCATACATATGCATGCTTCGAACCTCTCTGCAGAGAGATTTTGTATGACCAAAGTGACAAAACTGTCACTGCAAGGAAGGCACGCGTCTCAGCCAGTGTCTGCGGGCGGTCTTTTGTATGCTGTATCAGCAGTGTGACCCCGCGGCGCAACGCAGCATTCGAGTCGCGAGTCGCGGTTGTGACTATACATAACATAGAGGCTTCCAATAATCGAAGCAGCCGCTAGTATACAACGTGGGCGAAATGGGTTGAACGCACTTGAAACTGACCGCATAAATCGGTTTCCGAACTGATCGCGCTGGCATCCGCTACAGAGGCGTCTGAAGTTGGTGGAAGCTTTCGCTAAGATTGTGGAAAAATTGTCTTACCCGAGTAAATCAGGAAAAAAAAAAAAAAAAACACATGTATTCTCTATACCTTGCAGGTACACTAAAAAGCATATTATGTTTTACTGTGGCGCTTATTTTGGCGAAATGAAGCGAAAAATAGGCAAGCATATTCTATTTTCCTCCCATTTCACAAACTTTTAAAGCCAGATTAGCCCACAACGATTTTCTGATAATTTCGAGATAAAAGGCTTAGCGGTAATTTATCCATGGACAACACCAGTTTTTCTTTTCTTTCTTTTGACTCCGAAAGGTTTCGTGTATTCACACTCTCCATTCATGAATGCACCAGCTTCGAGCACCGCTGTAGTAAATCGAGAAACCGATTTATTCGGTCAGTTTAAAGTGCGTTCGATCCATTTCGCCTACGCTGCATAGATGGCGTTTTTTTTTTCGCAAGGGGTCTGCCTCCTGCCTGCAGCGATGCGAAAAATCGACTGCATCTGAAGCCTCGGAATTCATCGGCACGTTCGAGACGTGATTGGCTGCGTGTGCGACTCTTTACGATGAGCCGCCTACGTGCTCGCGCTTCGAGACTGCCGCGCTTGTGTTTTTTTTTGGTCCGGGAGACGCTTCGCAGGATTCCTTCGTCTAGCAGCCTATAGAGCTTCGGCAGTTGCAGTTTTCACGGAGCAAACACAAACCCGAGTGCGCGCGTGTTGTTCACGGCCGTGAATGGAGCGCGGCGCAAAATTGCTTGCAAGTCGGCCCCGTCCATCTGCTGGAGCGCGCGGCCGGTGTGTGTATATACGCGCACCAACTTGCGCACACATAATCTCAGTTCGTTCATCTTTTAGAGTGTATATAGTGTGAGCTCTCGACTCCCGTCGATGACCCGTGGCGCCCACTGCACACGGCTCCGCGTATATAGACTGCGAACGAGGCTTGTTTTGTGTCTGTTTGGCTAGGGGCGAGTAGATCGAATTATTGGGAAGGAGTAGAAAGAGCCTCTGTACTCGTCTTCACTTAAAAAAAAAAGGCAATAAAGAAAGGTCTACATAGGTTTTGTAGATAATTAAAATATATGTAGGTGCATTTCAGATTAGATGTCTGAAATTTGTGTTTCTCGCTCAAAGTGGGGCCGACGTGGCCGAACATTGCGTCACCGTTCGGCCGAGGCTCGTGTCCAATGACCGAAGCTCCGAGTGAACACGAGCCACAGCCGAGCCCTGACGCAACATTCATCAACGAATCGGCGCCTCGCGCGAAGGAGATGATGTAAAGAATCGAGTCCGTATAGGCCTTGTGCTGGGTAAACACCGAGCTCTGTGGAAAACAAGCTGGACAAAGTGCCCCCTATATTTCAATCTCCTCGGCAATGGGAAGGGGGAAAAAAAGGGGGGGGGGGGGGGAGGGGGAGGGCGATATCAACTTTCTCTATACTTCGAACTGACCCAGGTACCACAGTTTCTTGGGTAAACATTTGGCTTTTATCCAAGAATTTAGGGCCGTGAATAGCCTGAAGAAGCCAAAGTCCAATCTTAACTATCTTTGGCCAGAGTCTGGGTATCTCGGCCCCACCGTAACTATATCTAGTCAAACAAGTGCCAAGGCTAGGCTTTACAGCGCTGATTCTTCGGTTCATACGTGTCACCTTTCACCCAAGTCTGGCACTTTTGCAATTATGCGGCGAGCCAGCAAAAAAAAAAAAAAAGCCACACTCCAGTCCAGCACTGACAAACGCCTACTAAAACGTACCGCATTAGGTCCAAGCTAATGGTTGTCAAGCCTGTGCCAAATTAGGCCTTTCTCCAACAACGTGCTATACCTAGGGTAACCAGATCTGCTCATCAACGTCATTTGAACCAATACTCCAAAACTTCAATAGAAATAGTAAAAAAAAAAAAAAAAAAGAACCTGCCAGGCGAAAAGTTAGAATCGAGCTGTTGAATCCCTTCCAGGAAATCTCGAAGACGAATCGAACTTCTTCGTTAAATGCGATACGAAAGAGAGAGAGAGAGAGCGAGCGAGTGAGGCAGCTTTGAAAAGCGTCGAATTGGCGTGGGTCCGCCGTATAATCGATCAAGGGACCAACCGTCAATTCGCTACGATCTGTCGCCGCGCGCTACTGTCAAACTCCTTCGAGCTCCTTCGAAGTTCAGTGGGCGTGAAAAAAACTTGCGACATCGCACGGACGCGCACACACAAACAAAACTATAAACAAAATTGCCTACAAAAAAAAAAAAAAAGAAAGAAAAAGATTGTGCGCGTGCGCTTGTTGCGAACGTGTCCAATTCCACGAAGCTCGCGACTTGTTCGGTAAAGGAATAAAAAGAAATATTAGTAAAAACAAAACGTCATCGACAATCAGACAGACCATTAACGCTAAGGCCAAGTAATCGTCGTAACATGAAAAAAAAAAACCCCGGTCTTAGCGGCGCTTAAAACAAAACACAGAAGAAAAAAAAAAACAAAAGAAGATAGTTTAATGCCAGCGTGTGTGTGTGTGAGCAATGCGACATAGAAGTCAAGGCCTGTACGTGACGTCATCGTTAGTGGATTTCCGACCCGCCCCCGAGCGGCAAACATGCTGAAGCTCGAGTCCCAAACTTCTGCTCGTTACTTAAGGAATGTAAATGGATTAGGATTACAAATTACCGAGCTTCAAATGTTACGGATTACAGGTACAAATCAATTCCGTTAAAAACTAACGGATTACTTTACTCGTTGCGTTACAAATTACTTTAATGTTACTTTTCCCGTACACTTATAAAGAAAACGATAGAAAAAATGTCGGTGTTTTCAAAAATGTTCCGCGACACCACTTTCCATTTCTCATGCGCACGCATTATGGTAGTCCCTGTAAAAATAAAATATTGTTTTAAAATTTAATGAGGCCTTTCCCTCACGATGTTTTCTATTTTGTTGAACTTGCGATCTTTATGTTGCTGAATTGCCTGGTCATATCGCTCCAGTTTCTGAACCATGTTGATGATAAAAAAATAAAAAGTAACGAGTAATTAAAGTAAATCACTACCCTTATTTTGCAACGAAATTACGTTACAAATCACCGCTGAAAAAGAAAAAAAAAGGTAACGTGGTTATTACCAAAAAAAAAAAAAAATACTTGAAAAAGTAACGGATTACAAGTAATTCCGTTACTTGTAACGGATTACTTCCCAATTCTGAGCTGTTCGACGAGAGCCTCCGCGGATCGGCCGACGCGACCGTCTTGAACTTCTTCGCGTGCTGCCGTCGCGCTCGTTGTGAAGACGCGCACGCGATGGAATCCACAAGCGATGACGTTTAGGTCGGAGAGGGCCAGGCCTTGTCTTCTACAGATGGTATTGATGTGAGAAAGTCAAAGACACCAACCACCACAGCCGAGAAAGGCTGGGGACCATCCCCGCGAGCTTTCGTCTCGTAATCCAATTTATCTCTTCCTTTTCCCCTCCAACATTCACCTCCCCCTTTTTTTTTTTTTTTGGCTAATAACGCTTTCTCTTTCTTTCTCAGACGCTCTTTCGCTCGCGGTTTCTGTCCCAATCAAAGAGTGTCACGAATGATCTCTTTCGAGCCTTTTTTTTTTTCCCCGTCTCTCTTTCTTGTTTTCTCCTATTTCGCGTATTTTCGAGTCGGAAGGCTCACTCCTCAGCCTAATAACTTCCTTTAGAAGTTGATTACAGGTTTCGTTATTTTTTTTTATTGTTTTTACAACCACAACAATAACAAAGCTACAAACATAATTAGTGCGCGAGAGGCGACCAAGAAGAATATAATAGCGAGCCCGCGAAATAACCGTAGCAAACGCCGCGCCGCGCCCAGCGAAAACGCAAAATCACTGACATCACCTTCGGCAAACACCGCCAATACTTCGAGAAAAAGAAAAAAAAAAAAGTAAAAATAAACGATGGACGCTCACTTCGATTATTATACCTTGGTTTTTATTTCGAAATCCCCGCCATTATACACCGTGCAAGGAACGAGGTATACCCTGCCCTCCCGTTGCGACGACGAATTCGACCGTCTCTTCTGCACCCTGTTGCACCGTACGATGGAGCTTCTGCAGACGCTAAGAGTCGTCCCAGCCAATCAGGGGCTACGAACCTATGACGTCACTACCAGCTCTACGCGTCGCTGCGTCCCATCCCAAGATCACGTGGCTCTCAGGCGGCACTTGAATGGCTTGCCATGCTCGTGGGGTTCTGTGCGGTCCATCGATAAGAGATGAAATGGCGCTGATACGACGGCGATCCGCGAAGAATGATTGCTGCATGCAGTTCAAGCGAAACAAACAAGAAGAAGAAAAGGAAAATCGACGAAGGTGGACATTGACACGGACTTGAGAAAGTGCGGTAAAGGGGGATTGGGGGATTGGGGAATTGGGGGGGGGGGGGGGGGGGATTGTTATGCCCATTCGGAAATCCGTTTGATCTTCGGACGGACGACAGCAAACCAAACATACACACGAAGCGGAGAAACAGAAGTGGTGTGATTGCAGCGACAGTAATATTGGCACGACGATCGTAAGGGAAAAGGATGCAAATATTACGAAGTAAAAACTGCATCTTTGCGTTGTTGTTACTATTGTGGTACCTAGCCCGAAGAAGGCGGTACGTCGAAGCAAATTCGGACACACAAAATCCCTTTTTCTGAGTGTGTCAAAATACGCGTTTATTTGCAGGCGTTTTAGAGAGTACGCATGCGCGAGCTGGAGGTTGTCGCAACTAATTCAAAACGAACACGTGCGATCATCCGATCCCATGTGTGATGATATTAAGCTTGCCCCCGTATTTCGAAATGATGGTCAGATTTAGAAGTAACAGTGCTGTGAAATGTATAATGAAATCGCGTTTTCGTGATCAAATTGCCTATTCTGCCAATGATTACAGATTGTACCAACCGATTTGAATGTTGTTCGTTTATATTTTGCATTATGCATGTCTTGAGTTGTACATTTTTACGCTGGCTTTTATTCCTGATAAATCAGTAACTAGCCTTCGGCTATGGGTCCAGATCATGCGTATTTTATCTAATTTTGGGTAGAAACAATGAAATCTTGAAGTCTTAAAGCACCCAAACACATGTCCTGTGTTTGTTACCTTTCGTCGTGGCGTCAAGAACATGGCTTTTCGCAAGGTTTTCTTTTCATTTTTGCAGTGAGGGCTTCGAGTTCCTTTATAGCGAGCGCACTACAAATATCGCTCCAAAACATTTCAGACACCACGTGGCCAGAAACCTTCTTCTTGTAAACTTGAACGATCACCAACTGACCGCCAAAGATCGTGTGTTTGGGAACAGCAAGCAAAAGTAACAACTGACCCCCCAAATAAGAGCCGCTTTCGTTAAGTCGTACTCGTATAGCAGTTTTGGTTCTTTGCCTGTTTACTTCGTGGCCTAGCCGCACGAGCGCGACATTTCTGTTGACCAACAAAACTATACAATCTTTCTGGCAAACGATCTTCAGCAGTTCTGTCTGTTCACAAACACCGACGCTCGCACGACCAGTAAAGTTTCTAACGCCCAGTGTTTGATCCGTGTTCGTCGTTAGCGCGGGACAAGGCCTCATTTAAGCGATTATGTAATGGCCGATGTCATGTAACGTAGTATGTATAAGTTACGATGTTTTTTAAGCGCATACCAAACTTACACAGTGACCGTGCGAACGACTACTCCTCGTGAACTTCCCTCACACAAATAAGTTCAAAACGACAACAAACAAGCGGAAAAAGTAACAATTGAACAAGCAGCACGTCTTATACTGCCGGTGACGATGAGTGACACCTCGCTCGACACTTAAACACCTCCTGTCGGATTGCTTTCAAGCTAAACCCCCTTCACCCCCCTGAACGCGCATGGCTGACAACCGCGCGTGGTGGTACACCTCGTGTATTTTTTTTTTTTTATTTTTCGTTTCCGCGTTCCCTGTTCAGAAACTTCCGACCCAAAGTCTTCCTTGGGTGACCGCCAACAAGGCGTGACGTTGTCCAAACTTTAAAGGCAACCCAAAATCGAAATAGCAGCGGCAACGAACGGGCAGAAGAAGCGAAGGCAAGCGTGTCGGCGACGGGATGCGTGAGCGTGACAATCCTCTCGACCCTGACCGCCGTCGTGGAAGACGCATCGCTATAACCATCAACGGTCCGTGAGATCTCGCGTAATCCTGAGAAATCTAGCGGTGACCGTGAGAAAAAAAAAGGGAGGTGGGTACGAACGCGTAGGAGATCTCTCTTGTGAAACGGATGGCGATCAAATCAAGAGCTCGAACGAAGCTTTTGTGTGAAAGTATTTTTTTATATATATTTTGATCTGTCTCGTTTATTCAGCCTGGTATTCGGAAGTAGTGATATAACGGTACGCCAGCGTGGTGGAATCTACTTTACCGTGCTTGAATGTACGGGTTGGTTTCCTGTGTACGCGAATAAAAGAAGAAAAAATTATGCCTTTCGAATGGTGCTATACATTTCCGGATGCAGCGCAGCAAAGTTCAGCAACAACAAAGAGCCTGCGGCGTCCTTCACAAATGCCTAACGTTTCCTCGTTTTTGTTTTTGTTTCGTAGAATGAATGACAGATTGAAGAACAAGGCACGCCACAAGGCTACAAAGAAGTTGATCGTTTAAAAAAAGATAGACAGCCATATGTTCGTTTGTTTTTTCTCAATTTTTTTTTAATAGAGACCTTGTCGACACAATTCATTGGAGGATTGTTTTGTCGAGAATAGTGGCTATCATGCCACAATCCTGGCATGTCTCGTTGTTGACAGAGAGTACAGAGCGCGGCACACTTAGCGCGAACACGAGCACCTTTGCATTTAATTGCATTATAACCATAACGAGATTCTCGTTTTTCGCACTTTACCATATTTTATTTTTCGCAGCTTTCAGGGTCCAACGCCCCATTTTACAGCGTAAATTAGTTTCCCACCTGTGGACATTGCAATATCTTTGACAACTGCTTTTTCAAACGCGAGCGAAAAAAAAAAAAAAAAGAAAAGAAAAACATAAAAATAAAACAATAACCGGAAACCACGTGTTCACGTTAACTGTGCCGCACGCTGTATTATTTTGCTGCCCCTCAACTAAATTCTGATTGCCACACGAAAAACAGAAGTGAAAAGAGGAAACAGAAACAGACCCTTTCCAAAATTCCATCGAGCAACACTGATGGTCGCCATTGCTTCGGCACGAAGGCTCGTGATTGGATCCTAGTTCACACCGAACACTGACGTCATATTCGTGCCGAATATCAGCTGAGCCGAGTTCACGCCGGACGCTCACGAAGGGCCCGTGCCCATGTTGATCGAGCAATGGCAGACAGGCGTTGGCGCGGACTTTTTGAAAAGGGTCCATTGCAAGTGGGGCATCTGTTTGCTCGTGTGTTTGTTTAGCTGGACTACTCGGTTAAGCGGATTCCGATGTCGATGTCTACGGCCTCGCCAGATGAGTGAAGATGAGTGTCTCTCCATTGCAAACGCAGAGAAAGGTGCGAGTTCCTTTCTTCGACTTGCGCGTAAAAAGGGGTGCATCCAGTAAAGCAAAAAGTGCAAAGGACGTGTTCGAGTATTTCTATGACGTCACCACTGTACAAGCCACGAACTGCTAGTTCGATTACGTATTAGGCGCACGCCACTGCGCAGTATACTTCCAGATCTGCCAGAAGATGGCGCACTTTTTCGTAAGGGAAAACGTGGACCGGGGGGCAGTTTTATGTGTTTATACACCGACCCAATGTCTAAAAACATGCGCATGCGCAAAACCCCCCTCTTAAAAAAAAAAAGGCAACAATCGATCGATCGCATGTTCTTTCACAACCGGCGCCACCGCCCTTTCCTCCACGCCAGAAATCTTATAATTCGCGAGCCCTACAACGTCGAAGCCGCCGACGTTATTAAAGATTATCCACGGAGTCGGCCGTGCCTACTGCTCCCGTCTCTGTTGGCGTCCGACCGACGGTAAAGCCCTCAACAATGCACGGCCACTGCGTGCATTCTGCGAGCGGGCAGTTACGCTTCACCCCCTAAGCCGACAGTGCCGTTGGAAGCTAAGGCGCTCGTTGAACAAGCCGTGCCTCCGTCTTTCCGCCACGCAACCACGCTCCCGTCCATATATACCCAGGCGCGGAGAACGAGGTCAGGTGATAAAAGGCGAACGGTTTGATTGGCCCGGTCGAGCCCGTAACTCCCCCTTCACTGTCAGCTTAGGTGGCGAAGAGGGAGCGTGCCCGCTCGTGTTGCTGCGCCGCCGAGTTGAACGCCCCCAGACCACACCTATGGCCAGGGACGAGTCTGGCCGGGCTCGTATATATACATGCACGCCGTGGAGAGAGGTTTTGTTGCTGCTGTTTGCCGTAACGGGAGGAGGGGTACTACCGTTTGGAAGCCGGTCCGGTCCGGGGGACGGTACGGTCACGGTATCGTGACCGGGGGCTTCCGCCCCTTCTCCCGGTTCTGCGGAAGCGGTCTGGGCTGGTCGAGACCGTATATATACTACGCCGCGCGAAATGCTTTTTCACGAAGGATCCCAGAGTATTCCAGCGGGGTCTCAGCGAGTGACTGAGTGCCTGTTGTATAGTGTGTGTGTGTGTCTGCGAGGCTAGGGGCGGGGGGGGGGGGGGGGGTTAACTGATGCAGCGGATCGTTTCGGGGAAGTTTCCTCGAGTTTCAAAGGACGAGGTTTGTAGTATATTGTATAGAGCCGAGGTCACACCTGCTAGTACACCATAGAAAAGACTAGTTTGCGGACATTAGAGAGTTTTGGGGAACCGTTTTTGTTTATCCGATAGGGTACGATGGGTTTTCCGGTGCGAAGTGCGCATGCGCGAGTCTTCTACGATAACGCATGCGCGGTTCGTACCGGAGGGATATCGTATCGGGTGTGTACAAAAACGGTTCCCGAAAGCCGGGGTCACAGCGCTCGCACACATCATACTAAAGACAGTCTCCAAACAGGAGTCAATATCCGTGGTTCGGTTGCCAGCGTGCCATACGTTCCTCCCTGAACTCATTGTCACGCGCCATTCGAAGCGCGGATCTCAGGGTGGTTTGCGTTCGAATCTGTATGCAGACTGTCTTTTGTATATGATGTACGAGGAGTGTCAATGCGGCTTATATATATATAAAAAAATTGTTTGGATGTCTACTGTTACACGCAAATGACGAGGTGGAGGATCGTGTCATTGATCTCTATAACGTGTATATGGCTTGCAGTGGCGTCGTATCAGCCGTCGTAGCCATCAGCACGTTGTGATAACGTCATGTGCGAGCCAAGTGTGAGGCACACGGCACGCGCAGCGTACATCCCTTCGAAGAACGGCTGACTGGTCGTCGGTTGAATAAGGTCAGCAGCAGCGTTTGTTTGTACCAAGATATTTACGTGACAATAACCATCCGGACCTGGTTGTCCACGGCCAGGCCTACACCGTCCTCACGTGCATATATGACCTATCTGGGGAGCCCGCTTCTGTTTATCAACAAGTTTCAACAGAGCCCATCGTATACCACGATATGTACAGCAAGAACAGAAGAACAGATCTTGTTTATTTTACACATTTTGAGAAAAAAACTTGTTTTTTCTTTTGTTGCAAAATAATCGTCAAGCCTATTAGTGGCATACACAAAGATAGCTCGGCGAATGGCTAGGCTGGGAAAAAACGTTTCTATTCTGAAACCGTCTTCGATGAGACATTAGGCACGACATTTCCCATACTCAGGCAACGCTGTATACAGAGGTTTCATTTTTAGGTCGGCGCGTTTTTATCCTTGCCGGCATTCCCTCCCTTTTGTAGTCAACAGCGATTGGCTCGCCGATTGCCAGGCTGGAAAGTCCCGCGGACTTCCAATTGGCGAGTCTCGATAGAAGTAGCGAGCAAACAAACAAGAACAACACTGCCCGGGCATTATTTTTAGAACGCACGTGTCTCCAAGATTGCTCTCATGAGTATAACTCGTGACTGATAACATTTTGTGGTAATTTTGGAATCACTCGATTACTTTTATTAAGAAGTAATCGCGAGAGTAATCTCATTACGGTTGGAAGCACTAAAACTCTTGTGACTGTTTCTATTTCTTTTTTATCGATCCCCTTTCTAATGTCGCCCATAGTTTCTACAAATTTCATACTAAGGAATCCTCAACCAAGTGTGGTCTAATAATATTCGTGTATTGAGACGATAAGAGGTTCTTAATACCGCGATTCTAATTCAATAATGCAAAGTTTATGCGAAAGACCCGTTTTCAAACCGATAGAAAAATTTGTACTTTTGAAAATCTAAAGTCAGGCGAGAAGTAACAGTTAATTTTTCAAGTAACGGTCGATTAATTTTCCTGAGAAGCACACAAGATGATCTAATTGAATACTCTTGAAACATGAGTAATTGCAATGGTAATCTGCTACCTTTCTTTAGTAACGCGTAGAAGACTGCATATCGTACAGTCGTTGTATGTTAACTAGCGAAGGAGGTTAGTGATTCCGAGAGTCAATAGCATCCATTTAGGCCTAATAAATCGATCAACTAATTTAGAATTGAGATCCGTGTTCCCCAGAACCTTCTTACAGTAATTGTGAACCGATATAGCGAATGCTAAAACTAAAAACAAACCCCAAATAAAAACATCACCCCGGGGGAAAAAAATAGTATCATCAGATGCAATATCAACGCGCGCCTTTTTATACACCATGATTTCTTTTTGCTTTCTATATTATACGAACGCCTTATCTTATCGTCAAACACCTTCCCTCAAACGCCCGAAATCCCATACAATACACAACAAAGCAAAGAAAGCAAAGATTCCATTTCCTCAACCGTATATACCTTGGGAAGCAACGACGGCGACTTCGTCGTTTTGTTAGCGTCGCAAATATTTGTAACTTTTTTTTCTTTTCTTTTTGCATTACGGCATGTGGAGAGCACCGGTCGAGAAGTGGCAGTTTATTTTATTTTTTGTTTACGTAGTGATGTGGACTCTGTCCTCGTTTTGGAGCGCGCGAGAGTTTTTGCTTCGTTGGTCGGCGTGTGCGAAGCGATACGTCGTTTGCTTTCGGCTACCGAATGCCGCAGTCCTACTTGCTATTCCAGGGGAGAGCGTGGGTTCCAGGAAAGTAGGTTGTTGGTGTCGATTATTATTTTGGGGCCGATGCCACGCGGCGCTGTGGCCCCCCGTTTTAGTTGGCTCGGGCGTCAAAGGAGAGCTATACTTTGCCAAGTTTCATTGATTTTTATTTCTTTGTAAATTTATCAAAGAACCGTTGTGTTTCAAAAAAATAATAACAACTGTCTTTTGCACGCGTACGCAGCCGTAAACGAAAGCAAACGATGTTTTGACCGCAGATGATGTTTCTCCCGTCTCGTGGTCCGGCAATGGAGACGGAGGCGCCCGTAAGAGGGCGCGCATTTTGGCGCGCATTTATTTGGCGCGTATTTTTTTGGCGCGCGTGCGTAGTCCGGCTCGTGTGGGGTCGAAACGAGAGTTTTGGTTCCGATTCGTTCAAAATCTCGAAGTGGATACGATTGAACCAGTTTATTCCTACGGACGAAACGAAACCATCGTGCGCTTATCTCATCTTCTTTGTTTGGTTTGCTCGAAGTTCTTGTAGCTTTTATTTTAGTCTGTTCGGCCCAGTCTTTGGGTAAGTTACCTCCTAAAAGTAATTCGTTGCAGTTACTTTCAGATAAAAGTAGCGAAATTATACCGTCAAAGTTACCGCAACGCAAATGTTTTGTTACAGTCACGGTTACTTTTAAGAAGTAAAGGCGTTACTTCGAAGGCTTCCAAATCACTACAAATTTAAAAAAAAAGGGGGAAAAAAAGCGCCAAAAAAAAGCGCCCTTCCATTTTCCAAGTTTATTACAGAAAGCGGAAGTAAACGTGGCACAAGCTGGCACAAGCTGGCACAAGGCGAACATGACACTCGAAGTGTCGGAACACATAATTTGAAATTAAAAGTGCAACGAATGGCTAACTTCTACTCGTTCAATGACATCTCAAAGCCGAAGAAACTGCCAAAAGGTGAAGCCATGTCAAAAGTAAAGTCGCCACTCTCGTCGTATACTGAAAAATCGCGATTTACGCGCGTGTTTATAGAAAACCGGAAGTTAGTCATCCTCAACGGGAGTCTGGTGTATGATGCTGTAGACGATGAATGCACTCAGTGCAGTATCACTGCGAGCCTGGGGTCCTTAATGCAGTAATGGTACACGACCGCAGGCCGTTGCGTTGCTCATCCAGATCGAAACGAGCAGGGCTAGACTTCTGGGTTCTGCACATCATTTAAGAAAAAAAAAAAAGGAGTATAACTGCACAAGTTACGTTTCGAAAAAATGCAACACGTTACGTTTAAGGACTGCCATAAAGTAACAAAGTTACAGAAACTCGCTATAGTTGTAACGCGTTACTACCCAAGACTGGTTCGGTCTATGCTCGTTTCCACCGAAAAAAACTATAGTAAAAAAAAAAGTTCAGATCCTTGCGGAGCGTAACTAATTTCCCTTTTTATATAGAAGATTCAGACACGTGTAAAAGCATTTTAGATTAGATATACGTTTTCTTATCAAGACGTGCACGTTTCAAAACGACAAAAGTATCGTTTTTTTTTTTTATGAGAACCAAATCTTGTAAGAACACTTCGTGCGGCGTATGAACAATACGCAAAACTTCCTCTTTTTTCTTGAGGTCTGCGATGAGAAATCGGACAGTTGGTGCGGTCGACTTCATTAAGTCGCATCGGTGCGAGTCGCGTTCTGTGTGCGGTCCCAATTTGTGTTTGGCCTGGAACCGACGCGCTCTAATACGTTCCCAGTTCGATGCGATATGTTTTGTGGCGGACCACCGAGGGTCGAAGATAACCAGAGCAGAAAGAAAACGCTGCGCAGAATCCCAGGCGCAGACGATTTCCGACCCAAACTTTCCAAGCTTAGTCGGATTGGAGGGTAACATCGAATCGGGGGTTTCTGGTTTTTGGAACGCTTATGTACGACACAATGCGATGTATAGTGAATCCGGGTTGACTTCATTTACGTAAAAATTTACCTGAAAAAAAAAACAAAAAAAAAACGGGGTTTCGCATGCGCAGAACCCCGTTTTTGGAACTGGTGAAGTGTCCGAGCATGCTCCGCTTCACAGCCGACGCCACCACTGCTTTGCATGACGTCACGGGCTTGACCTTGAGCGTCTGGGAAGAACTCCAGCAGCTGTTAGGTCGAACTATTTCTCTGAGCCGTGGTTTCAGCGTCCTACTTCCGAACTCGTCCACAAACCACGGGTTCAAATTCTTTCGGACTTTCGAGTACCCGGGGTTTGAATCGGAAGATCGATTCGTCGTCGAATGGACGCTCGACTGCGAAATTTTGTCGACAGATGGCGCGAAGGTTTGGGCGCCATGATTGTCGAGGAAGTGAGGTTTCTTTTCTTTGCGTTCTAAATTCTGTCTGCGACGCGCCGTTTGGTGGGTGTTTGTGCGTTTGCGGAGTTTATACGTCGAGAACAGCCGCGTCGCTCGGGCAGCAGCAAGTGGGCGGACTCGTAAAAAGAGGGCAAGGAGGAAAGGAAAAGGGTGAAAGAGGAGGAGGATGCCGACCTCCGTCTCGACCCGTCCTCGTGGTATCTATCTACTGCGGCCGACGGCACAACAACGTGTTTGCGGCGCAGTCTGTCAATCGCGTTTCGCGGAGTGATAGGTTATCGATTATATTAATTCGTTCCTGTATGCTTCGTGACGGTTGGCGTTTCGCGCGTTCATGACGGCGCGCAGGGCCAGAACGCAGATTGCGTTTACAGGTCGGAAATGTTTTGTTTCCGCGTCGCCGTGCGCAGTGGTTGGCTAAAAAGGTGCTTTGCGAAAAGACAAACAAACTAGAATTGCAAAAAAAAATACAACAAAAATAAGACAAAAAGAATACAAAGAGGGGAGGAAAAAAATGTGGGGGGGGGGGGGGGGGGGGAGAGAAGTGGATGGATAGCAGAAAAATTTAGAATAATGTACGCGAAAAAAAAAAAAAAGAATAAATGAAGCGTCGCCGCCATTTAACATTTGGGTTGGCCTCGGCGCATAGGCAGTAGCGAAGACGCTATATCTTTGCGTACGGATATCTTTTAGCCTGTAGTCCGTGAAGGGGCAGGTACTAGAGGTTTCACTGTGGTCGAGACTATCAGGTCAATACTCCGTTGTAGGTGAAGAAAGAGCAGAAGAAAGCCCTCCCGCAAAGACCTCCGGTCTGTCCACTTTACCTGAGCCTTTCCCGCTTTCTGTCCAAGGTTCGCTCTGCCAAGGTGGAGAGAGTGAAGGGCTTTGCGGGAGCAGGCAAAAAGACTGAACAAATAATACATACCGGCCCAAATACTCTGTCTGACTTAGAGAAAAAGAAAGTGTTGAACTCTCAATGCGTTCTGTGGCTGGCCGTTTCCAGTAAAAGAAGAAACAAGAGAGAAAGAAAATGTCAATCTGCTGATAACGTACTCCCGATATATCCTCGTGTTGTCCGTAGTAAGTAAACGAGCATCGATACTCAGAAGTCGAGGAGTATAACCTTAAATGTATCAACAAAAATAAGAAGAAACAAAAACTGACATGAAGAAGTAAAGCGACGAAACGCATCCCACCAACTGTATCACAAAATGAAGCTCCCGTTCTCGTGAGGGAGGGGTGGGGTCGGGAGGTTCTCGGTCAAGCGGACGCGTCTCGCCCATGAGACGCAGATAAGGGAGGGGGGAAAGGGGGGGGGGGGGGGGTACGGCGCTCTCGCCCTTATCTCGCGTCTTATCTGAGAAACTAGTGTTGTTCCGCTCGTTCACACGGTCTTCGGGCAGAAGAACACAGCGCTGTCGGTGGTCCAGATAACGGCCAAGACGGAGAGGCCGGGGATCACGATCGCGGAACAAACAGCTGGGGTGACGAAAATGGAAAGCGATGAGTCAGTTCTGTCTCGCCGGCCGCGCCTCCGATAAACCGAGGAGAAGGGTGGTCGGTGCCTTCATCAGCCCCGTCAACACTGCTCACATATATCATATAAAAGAGACGGTGTATGCCGTGGACCTCAGAAGTGTCCGCGGACACGCCTCACAAATATCCGCGGATACGTCTCACAAATATCCCCAAACGAGCGTCGAGCATGTTCATACGTACAATAAACATGTCTGCTGTACATTTGTTTGCACGACGAATGCGATAGGACCCTCGTACAACGAAGAAAGTATCTCAGGCAGTGTTTGAGCACGGTCTTTTGTACGGCGCATTACCAGTGTGGCGGCGGCTTTCGTGTTCGCTCTAGCGGGTTGCTCGGTGTGGTACAATTTCACGAACCGTATAGGTTCATTTCAGCGTTAGAAGTATACCGCGTTACAGGGTAACGACGTTACTGACACAACGCGTTAGATATTTTTTTAGTAACGTAGTAATTACCTGTACTCGTTAGATGTCTCGAAGTGACTAACGAGAAGTGTACCACTCGTTACCGTGGATTACAATCGCTCAAATTTCCCTGTCTTTAAAAAGGCCAACGTGCCAGCGGATCGTCGCTCTATTCTACAAAATGGATAAAGAGAGGATACAAAATATTAAGACATTATTTCGTAACCGTTTTAGTCGTTTTCAGAGTTGGTATCCGTGGCTTGTCTCAGTCAAATAATATTAACGAAATCTAAAGTAACACGTAACAAGCGCAAAAGTAAGGCTCGTTAGAAGTAATGGTAGCGGTATATCGTTACACTTGCAGGACGGCAACGAATCCCAGTAACGCGTTAGTATTTTTTGACGAACAGGCCAACGCGCTGTTACAAACAAGTTCTGCACGAGGTCTGGCCGTAACTGACGAAAGCGTCGTGCGTGGGATATATAGATACATGCATGTTCTTGGGGGTGACTGCGAAAGTAGGCGCAATCGGTTTAGGTATACCGAGACTCATGCTGCGACTTCAGGCGAGAACGCCATTGGTCGTTGTTACGATCGGATGATGGCGTGACGTACAACGTTCACGCTATAGCTGCTTGCATCGTGATTGGTTATTTGACGTTCTCGTGGACTAATATGCTGCAATATGATTGGCTGCGGGGTGCATAAAGAAACCTAGAGAGGTCTTTTGAAAACTGGGCTACAGTCCGTTGCAATTCAAGATGGTTATTTGACGTTCTCGTGGACTAATATGCTGCAATATGATTGGCTGCGGGGTGCATAAAGAAACCTAGAGAGGTCTTTTGAAAACTGGGCTACAGTCCGTTGCAATTCAAGATGGTTATTTGACGTTCTCGTGGACTAATATGCTGCAATATGATTGGCTGCGGGGTGCATAAAGAAACCTAGAGAGGTCTTTTGAAAACTGGGCTACAGTCCGTTGCAATTCAAGATGGTTATTTGACGTTCTCGTGGACTAATATGCTGCAATATGATTGGCTGCGGGGTGCATAAAGAAACCTAGAGAGGTCTTTTGAAAACTGGGCTACAGTCCGTTGCAATTCAAGATGGTTATTTGACGTTCTCGTGGACTAATATGCTGCAATATGATTGGCTGCGGGGTGCATAAAGAAACCTAGAGAGGTCTTTTGAAAACTGGGCTACAGTCCGTTGCAATTCAAGATGGTTATTTGACGTTCTCGTGGACTAATATGCTGCAATATGATTGGCTGCGGGGTGCATAAAGAAACCTAGAGAGGTCTTTTGAAAACTGGGCTACAGTCCGTTGCAATTCAAGATGGTTATTTGACGTTCTCGTGGACTAATATGCTGCAATATGATTGGCTGCGGGGTGCATAAAGAAACCTAGAGAGGTCTTTTGAAAACTGGGCTACAGTCCGTTGCAATTCAAGATGGTTATTTGACGTTCTCGTGGACTAATATGCTGCAATATGATTGGCTGCGGGGTGCATAAAGAAACCTAGAGAGGTCTTTTGAAAACTGGGCTACAGTCCGTTGCAATTCAAGATGGTTATTTGACGTTCTCGTGGACTAATATGCTGCAATATGATTGGCTGCGGGGTGCATAAAGAAACCTAGAGAGGTCTTTTGAAAACTGGGCTACAGTCCGTTGCAATTCAAGATGGTTATTTGACGTTCTCGTGGACTAATATGCTGCAATATGATTGGCTGCGGGGTGCATAAAGAAACCTAGAGAGGTCTTTTGAAAACTGGGCTACAGTCCGTTGCAATTCAAGAACGTAGGGCGAGGCAAAGGAAGGCCAGGGAGGAGGAAGCAGACGGAACGCTGGAGGGAGGAGGAGGTTTCCCCCCTCCTCTCCAGCGTTCCGTCTGCTTCCTCTTCAAAGGACTTGTTTTCCCTCGCCCCACCTTCTGGTACTGATCATTATAAAAACTGCGCGCAACAACCCTCCCCCCCCCCAAAAAAAAAACAACAACAACAACAACAACAACAACAGTGATTAATTGAGACACGTACGAGAGACGAGCGCTCGTCTGTCACGTGTCTACCTTGGTCCTTTTTTTTTTTTTTCACTCTGCTTTTATAGCTGTGTTTGCAGATATTTATCTGTGTTTTATGGTTTTCTTCCGTTTTTATAGCGTTTATTTCTACAGTTTTTACTTCATTGCATCCGTTTTTATGGCGAGTATATTTAGGGATTCTGTCGCACGAAGATCCAAGGTCGTGCAAGTGTATTTTTTCGACGTACTTCGACCGAGTTCAACGGTCTTCCTAAACAGGGGGAGACTGCCCGTGCCCTCCAGTCCTATACTACAACGACTACTGTACGAGGAAGGAAGAGGCGCACCGGGGATGCTCCCGGCGTCTTTCCCGTGGCCGACCAGCCGTGGACGCAATTTGCACGCTTACGTGGCCGGAACGGACTCCCTCCAAACGCGCCCACGCTGCATCGCGTGCGTGCACGCGCGATCGCTTCTTGCCTCTTCCGAGACTGGAGCGCGCGTGAGCTCAGGGCAGCCAGAGCCGTATATGTAGAGAGTTTGGTCAATGGGAGGCGCGGGCAGAGCCAGGGCGTGCGGCAGACTCGGAAAGAGGGCTTGGCATGCTCTCTTGACCAACCAGAAGCCGATAAGAATCCCCTAGCGGTGGTAGCGAGAAACAGTTCTGAGCCGATCGATCATCGAAGGTCTATGTTCGTATATGGTTTTAATAAGTGCGTAAGAGTGAAGTGTAGTAACTCTTTGTGGTTGAAAATAGGGTGTACGTGTTATTTCATCATGATCATGCAGAAAGATGTAAGAAACGAATGCGCCGCTCAACTCTGTTTTGCGCGGACAGAGTGTGACCGCTCTGACGGCAGATTCCCGGCGCTCGGCGTTTGGCGTAAGGATTATGTCGATCTTTCCGCTAGTCGCACTCTTCCACCATCATTTTATTTGAGTGTGATTGAAACATCACGTGTACCATATTTTCAGCCATCAAGAGTTACTCCAATGCAGTTATCAGGTTTGTTTCTCGCGACCACCGCCAGGGTATTATTTCCGGCTTCTGGTTGGTCACATTCGAATTTCTGAAGACGCCCTGGAACACGCCCAGCCCGCTTTCGGCCAATGGCGCCGCTTCATTTGTCTCCTATACCTCCCAACGAATGGCCAAACTCTCTACATATACGGCTCTGAGGGCAGCGGCATCGCGTGGGAATCTTTTTTTTTTTGTTTTTTGAAGACGTTGTCATAGTTTTTTTTACCGATTCGACGTGGCTTGGCTTTTGTTTTAGTCGGCGTGAGTTTCCGTCGCGCGTCATCTCTGTTTTGTTTTTGAGCTTGCCGTGATCTTTTGAATATTTGTTGTTGTTGTTGTTGTTTACGTGAAGAGTCTGGAAGATATAAAAAAAAGTGTGTAAATATATATATGAGAAGGAAGAAAAGTACACGAGTAGAATTTTGACGGAAACTGGAGCACGCAAGGATTGCTTCGGACTATTTTCCCACGGTTACGATCGGGACGCACGACGAATCACAGACGTGGTCATGCTTGCGATTTTTGGGCGGTCAATGTGCCCGTCGAGACAGTTTCACGAAAAACAAAAATATAAGAAAAAATAAATAGCTGGGGCCGATCTTCGCACGCTAGGAGTCACCAATATAATTTACAGCGCGGCTTTACTGAAAAACAAAAAAAAAAACATATATCTGTGATCTATGACACTCATAGCCCCCATAACATCGTATAAAATAACTTCATATGATATTATAGATGTATAATTGTCTTTATTGTGTTTGAATAAAGAACACGGGTAAATTTGATATTCGGCAGTGGTTGTCTGCCACACTTTGCTTCTCAGATGGCACCGACAATATTCTATGTACTTTTTTGTGGGTAAGACAGGCACGTAGCCAGGAGTTTGTTTCGGGGGGGGGGGGGGGGGGGGGGGGGCGCCCATGACAAAATGCTCAATGAAGGGGAGGGGAAAGAGGAGGGTCCCAGTAAAATGGAAAATTTCGGGGGGGGGGGGGGCGGGGGGAGAGAGGGGGGGGGGGGGGCCCGGGCCCCATACCCCCCTGGCTACGTGCCTGGGGTAAGACACGTATATGAGATATAAAATAATTTCTCGAGCCCCTTAAAAATATAGTTTATTGATAAAACTAGATGTTTTCAGATTTTTCTTCATATAGGCCACCCAAAAAAGTGAGAACAGCGCGCAAAAACAGGGACAAAATGCAAGTGAACAGAGGACAAGCGCTGACTCTCAACTAAACTTTAATAAAAAAAATACAGCAACACCGAACACGTTACGATGAGGTCAATCAACACGTGTCTATAAATGCAATCTCTTTGCATTGCAATCCCACGCGATTGTGTTCACTACTTCTACTTTGTCCCTGTTGTTTCCGCGCTCTTTGCTATTTTGTCAGTATGAACACGCTAACCCACATCGCCACCCTATAATTCAGGTTCTTCACACGGTAGTATGGAAAATAGATTGTTTTTATTTTTTATTATTATTTTTTTTTTTTGTGAGAGATTTTAGGAAAATACACGAATTTGTTATTTCAGTGCTCATATCTCTTAAATGCCCCGACTCTTCCAGACTCATTCAAATTTCCTTTGAACCAAATATGTTTTTTATTCGTGCTTTTTTTCATTGGCGAACTATTTTCCAGGCTTACGACGCCACTGACCCGTCACGCACGAACTGGAACATCCAAGCGGCCATCGAATGCTTTCTTAAACACGTACTAGCGCGAAAAGAAAAAAGAAAACAGTCGTGGAGATTTAGGAAGCGTTCCTGACGCATCATAATTGGTTATCCGAAATCGTGAAGCGAACTCCGTGTGATGGAGGAAACATTTGAACTGTTGCTCTCTAGCTCGCCGTCAGCCTTTATTCTATAGACGTTTTCGGGCCTCTCTAAAGCCAATCGAGACAAGATATACGTGCGAACGGGCAGGACCAATCGGGCCTTGCGATTGGGCCACCTCGTTCCATAATCGAAGCGTACGTTGAACCAGTGAATGAAGTCACGGAAGCGTTCGTGCGTCACGCGTGGTGGCACCCCTCCGTACTCGGATAGAATTGTTGCCCGAACGTTTTCTTTTTTTTCTTTTTCTTCCCGTGGTCCAGAGGCCAATGAAGCGCATCCTACGCGCTCCGTTTCCTCATAACTTGGCAAACACCAGAAGCTATTGGTCCGTTACGAGCCAATCAAACGCGTTACCTTAGCTTAAAAGTAACGCGTTACATGCGTCGTTTTTTTTACTAAGCATCCAGTATAGCCGCTGCAAAATAGTTGTCGTCGTCATTAATTGCTCGCTTTTTAATCGCGTTCACTCGTGGATAACTGTGCCTATATACTGAGATACCTTGTGCACACGTTTCTGTGGTGTACACGCTAAGAAAAAAGAAAGGGTATTATATTCTTGCGCCCCCCTTGCCACACCCCAAAACTTTAGTTCCGACGTACAGCACGCTGACGTTGAACCGACGGTGCCAACTTTCACGAGCGGCTTCGTATAGCCGAGTGCTACAACGTATTAAAATAGCTAATATATGTACGTATGACTGACTGCAAAAAAATAAAACAAAAAAAAGTAATTGGAGTTTTTTGGGGCCTACCGGCAAATCCTCAGTGATTTTTTTTTTTTTCGTTTTCTGTAAGACATTGCAACGTACTTTAGATGTTTCATATGTTATATCGCAGCGTTATCAAGCCCCTCGTTAGAGTCGGGACCGTGAGTTCGAGGTTAGTGCGCTGTACGTCGAACTGAAGTTTTGGGGTGTATACTATATGTGACAAAGGGCTAAGACTACACCCTTTTTTCAGGGTGTATCTTTAGCGTTTTCTCGTCGTGTAAATTCAGGCGAAATCCGGGGTGACGACTAGTTTGGATGTTGTACACGTTCCCCTCCAGAAGTAACTTAATACCGTTACTTGTTACTTCGTTAAAATGTAACGAAAATACCTATCTCGTTCCTTTCTTTAGAAAGTAACAAGGTGGTTACTGCGTTACCGAAAAAAGTGACGTACAAGTAACTCGTTGCATACAAGCCTGGTGTTCCCTTTCACGGAGGAACATTTCTTTACGTACAAGCCTGGTGTTCCCTCTCACGTAGGGAGCTCTCAGGGGGGAACATTTCATTACGTGCAAGCCTGGTCCCTCTCACGGGGGAGCATTTTGTTGCATTTACGCCTGGTGTTCCCTCTCACGTGGGGATCTCTCAAAGGGGAGCTTCTCACGGGGGAGCATTTCGTTACGTTTACAGGCCCGGTGTTAAAGTACCCTCTCACGGGGGAGCTGTCAGGTGTTTCGCTCCGTCCCCTAGATTGGCTCACGGGGAGGGCCGTATAGCCTTCGCTCCTTCGCCAACACCACCGTCAGAGGACCGCGAACTAGACTTATGACGTCATCTCAGCGAGATCGAGCGAAGACGCTGATTGGACACGAGCGCTGCTTCACCGTTCGGCTGGGCTTGGTATCCAATCAAAGCGTCGAAGGCCTATGCTTGGCATCGGGCTCCAATCCCATTGCCGAGCTCGCTCCGTCCGAATAAAATGGCGTACCACGGAGGAAAGAGGAAGATGTCCGCGGGACTTGGATAATTCTAGGTGGCGTAGCCTTTGCCAAACTTTCTGTCAACGGAAAGAAACAAAAATCATTCAGAGACGAACAAATGTTTACCGACATTCTGTCCTCCCCTCTTCGTTAATCGGTGTAGAAGTTTACTATACGCTCCAACGCTCACGGCCCGTAAGAAACGTTCGCCAACTTTTTATCGGTGCGAAAAGACAAACAAACTCCAAGAAAGAGACAAACAAGCGATCGGAAGAGTGAGCTGGGATTAAGCCATGTATAAGCTGTAGCGGACAGCTAGAGCAGGGGGACAGAACAATGACTTCGGTAAATAGGGCCGCAAAGCTACAACAAAAACAAGAAATCGGGTCACGCTTCTTGAGCTAGCCTGCTGCTGCTGGGCAGTAAGTGCGGCACTCCCACAGTCAACAACACACGCGACGGGTCACCGCATGGCTAGCTGCCGTTCTTTTTCGTGAGCGCCTAATGTTTGCCGAGAAGAGAGAATCGACCCACGCGCGAGCCGTCAACGCAGCGACGATGGGGCAGGGTATACACTTCTTCACCAACTTGTTTCATTCGGTATATATTTGTCTTTAAAAAAAAATATTAAAAAAATTAGAAAAAAGCTTCTCGCGGCGCGGTGTTTGTCTGGGAGGCTTGAGTATATCTCGGGGGGCTGCAGCCGGCAGAGCGCTAGCATAAATCATACAAAATACGCTTTGTATCACTGCAGACTTGATGACAAAGTTACCTCCGCGGACACGCCTTCAATGTCATGGTGTTTGAGTGGCCGATGCAACGGTCATGCAAGAGAGAAATACGCCTCTGACGGGGACCGCACTCTGTCTTATTGCCTAAACCTTTGATGTCTGTTAAGCTGGGAAACCGCAGTTATAGGTAACCGAGGTCGGATTCCCCCGTAACTAGGGAGGGGGAGGGGGGGGGGGGGGGTAGAATTTGCTCTCCTTGGCGGCTAACCCATACGCGCTGCCAAGGAAACAGCGCTTCAAGACCGCTCCGAGTCTATAGTGGCGAAATTAACGATTAATTGTGCCTACCACAGTCAGTGCGCACTTGGACTGCAAGCTCCGACATCGTCCCAATACTTTCTTTTACCTGGTCGTTGCGGCGTAGTTCCCGCTCTCACGACAAAGCAAGCACTCATGTTAAGCCGACAAGACAATCATAATAAGAGAGCTCTTTGACAACTCGATCACCCTTTTTGCTGTGACGTTCGTTCAGAAAAAAGATGTCTTATGTTGGTGAAATTCAACAGTACGGTAGTTGTATTAACGAACAGTATTTAGCAGGTTTGCAAATAGTGCTTGTCACATGTTGATCTAGTAGAACATTGGTGTAACTAAGGAGCGAGATTCATGTTGTTGTAAAACAAACAACCCGCGTGGAAACATAATGTGGTGTATAACAAACGCTATGACATTTCTGGTGTATAAACAAACTCATCGTAGAACGTACGGTTGCATATCACGCCAACTTATACTCATGACAATACACCAAGGCACGAAGGCGCCGAACTGAAACAAGTAAAACCCAAATAACTTGCTAAAAAAACAAAAACAAAAAACGACAACAACGAGAAATAAAACGATTTGCAGCAGGCGTATATACATCATACTGAAGACAGTGTGTCTAAACCGTCTTTCTTCCTTGTACACGAAGCTCCTGCCACACTGGTCATACAAACAAAATGTTTGCAGACACGTTAGAAACGTCCCCGAGGCTTCGTCCGCAGAGGTATATATATATAATGCTGTCCTCACGCGTGTCTTTCGTATCACGTATCGAGCAGTCTGACTGCGGCTTTAATTGGTCAATACACGACGCGTCCGTTTCGTTTATAAAAAAACGCAAGCGAGATTCTTCACGGAAAGAAGTCCCAATCAAACCCTCCCCCCTTCTATAATAGCCAACGCTGCATGGTGCACAGCCTCTAACGACCAAGACCGTCGTGCCCGCAGGCGCGCCGTGTTGAGGGACCTGTTCCGATCAAACGACGACAAAAGCCTACATTAGTTGGGGATCTGACGACACCCCGAGGCACCCCCCCCCCCCCCCCCCCCCCCCGATCTTTTCGTATGGGCACGGGGTGTACACGGTCGACATCACGTGACCAAAGATGGACGTCTAACTGGTCCAGCGATCGAAAGTACGTATATACTCTATAGCTTTCACCGCGCTGTCGGCTTCAACGCTGGATGGAGTTGTGCACCGCGCGTACGCCGGTCGCACGTCGATCTGACGGTTGCGCACGCGGCGGTGTTCACGCCGTGGGGGGAATCCAATCTGCTCCGGGGGCAGCTTCCTCTTTCGCGAGGAGGGGTGCATGACCGCGGCACTCTGGAGGCCGACGGTGTTGGCTGGCTGCGAGCGCGGTCCTCCCGGTGTGTGTATACACGTGGTGAGTTTAGGGTCGCGCATTTCGAACGCCCGCCGTGGTATACGCGCGTTGGTTGCCGCGAAATCTCTTCGCTCATTGGCTGTGGTTATAAACTTTCTACTTTTAATTTTGGGATACCTGACCCTAAAGGTAGACAGATGTTCACCCGTGTCTTTTTAGTGACTCGTAGAATATATACGATTTTAAATTATATTTTTGTATTTTTTTTAAAGAGTTCAGTTGATGTTCAGTTCTCACCTTTCAAGGTATCGTTATTTTGTGCCATAACTTAAGTTCTCGGTATCGTCAGAACAAAGAAAATGTGCTCTGCATTCGTCGCACCTTGGTCTGCTCTACTTCTTAGGGAGTTCTAGCAGATCGTTTCGATGACTCTGACGATGACTCTGACGATAGCCGCTAACGAGACGCTGCATGCGCAAAGGCGTCGGCGGAGTATCGAGTAATGTCATCGGAATTATCGCAACGGTATACTAAAACTTGCTGATATTCTAACACTATTTCTCGTTTAACTGCAAGAAAATGGCACTTCAGCAGGCAAAAATTTAAAAGTGCCAATCAGTATTTGTTTTAATAGTTTTCAGTGCCTGCCGGTGGCGATAAAAAAGATCACGAGTTTATTTCCATATGGTCTCTCGTACCCGTCAGTAACATGTGCATTCATTTGCTTTAACGTGAGCGACAAACCGCGTTCGTGTGTTCTCACTTCTGTTGCATCCGACTGAAGTGTAAGTACGTTGTTTAGCCCCCTTCAGAACGCCCGAGAACTGGTGACATCATAAAAGTTAAAACACATACAGGGCGAATCGATCGAGAACGCGATACGCTCGAAATAGCGTGCAAAAACGCGAACAATCCGCGACCAGCTCTAGCTTTCGTCGCAACTGGAGCAGAAAAAAGGCGGTCGCGCTGGAGGTGCGACAGCGGAAATGAGTTTTGGGTGTCTGCCAACGCGGCGAGGTCCTGCTATAGCCAGCCGAAACTGCTCGGGGTTCAGACCCTCGCGAAAGGGTGGTGCTCTTTTGGGGTGCCTACCTTTATGTTGCGCTAGGTATCCCAGGGCTGCCAGGACCGGCAGAGAGTGCAGGCTACGCCGGAAGGACATCACCATAAGCTCTAGCAACATGGCGAGGCGCTGAAGTCGCTTCACGAAGGTAGATATTTGATGACACATTCACCGAAACGAAACTTGTCCCACGTGGATTCGAATCCCGTCGAGTGTCCGTCGAACGATGGGGGCCGCTGACCTTATTAGTCTGACGTCACACTGTTGCTTCAGATGTACAGCTTCCCGAAATAAGACGGGTATTCGAAAGTTTTGGCTTTAAAGTCTACAGCCCGAACCCGGTGCATATTAAATATAGTGTGCTGAAGCGAGTTGTAGTCGTTCCGAGGATTGGTTGCTTCCAGAAGGGGACTATATGAACTGCCGAGGACCTCGAGCTAATCAGATGAAGTTTGTATATGAAATCGTCGTTGTTGAACGCAATCTATGAACAGGAATAGTCGACTTGGGAATAGGAGGTACTGAGAAACATCGACAATGATACTCAATATCGATCACATTCAGTCAGCCTCACGCATGCGATGGTGAAGAGGTCTTGATAACGCGCAAAGCTGTCCGAGCGCGACACCGGGCACGAGTGCTGATCAGGCGGCCACATCACGTAGATTCATCCATGACGTGCCTGGCGCCATATACTCTAGCTTTTCCATAGATCTGTCCCCAGACGGCGTTGACTGGTGACACGGTGTCCAGTAGCTGTCTGCGCAACTCGAAGCTGGTGAAGCTGACGATGATTGTAATAGTGCAGTCATCCAGATTGTGAGTGGATCAATGATGCTCATCCAGATGTCAACATATATGTCCAGAAGGCGACGATGATGGCGTTTAGATCATGCATGGTAGGGCCGCGATATCATCCAGATTATAGCAGACGATGGGCTGAACCTGATGGTAATGAGGACGATGATGTCGAGGTCATCTAGGTAAAAGGTGAACCTTAGATGCTATAGTAGACGTGATCAGAAGGCGACAATAAATCCAACTTTTACATGGTACGTATGCACTGTCCTCCGGATTATAGCAGACGATGTGGTGAACCTGATGATGATGATGATACAACAGCGGTGTGGTCCAGATTTGAATTAATGACAGTTCTCCACACTGTAGCAGACGTGATCAGAAGGCGACGACAGGCGCCCAGCTCACATATGGTAGGGATTGACTGTCCTCCAGATTATATCAGACGATGGTCTGAACCTGGTGATGATGACGATGATGGCGAAGTCATCCAGACTAGAAGCGGATCAACAACGGTTCTCCACACTACAGCAGACGATTGCAGAAGGCGACGGGGGTGAGATCCACGGCACGGTTGCTCTGCCGCTTATTGAAACCGCAGTTGCACACTGACACGTGAGTCTACATCGGCTTCAAGGTACAGGAAGCGCCACTGAAGCAGAACGCGGCTCGGGGGAGACTGTTGCAGCGAGCCCCCGCGGCTTTGGCCCGCTGGCCGAATTTCAAGACAAGGAGTTGTCGACGGCCGGCAGACTCCCTCCGCCCCCTCTTTTCCCCCTCCTCCCTTACTAAGAATACTCGACTATGCTCCTCCTCTCTGCATACGTCATTCCCATCGCTTACTCTGCCTGACACCACAGAGTCAGAATAGAAAGAAAAATAATATTTTTAAAAGACGTCGAAGAATAACAATAACCTCGGCAACTCTTCTTCTTTATAGGTCGGGCAAGGCAAGTTGACTTGTTGACTGGAGGACCGGATGAATTGAGACGAGAGGGAGGGGGTGACGCTTGTGGAGAGGGGGATGTGAGATGGCGCCGTACAGCAACCTCCCTCCCTCCGGCCAGTTGTGTAATTTAGAGGACCGTTAATTGTGATCTAGCGTCGGTCGGGCAGGCAGAAATGCCGAGAAGTAAGAATGAGAGAAGGGCGACTGAGTTTATAGGACCAGTGAGGCTCACGAGAAAGGGCGGGAAGTGGAGAGTCATCAGTTGGGGTCTCGCGGAGGAGTCAAAGGAGGTCAGACGATTAAAAACGACGGAAATACGCGCACACCAAAAGTGTGTATCATGCTCGGAACAAGTTTTAGTTTTAGTTGTATATTTCATTTAGGTGGGGCTACGAGTCAGCTTGCAGGCAGCGTGAATTTTTTTAAAGTTGCATTTTTGTCTCAGCTCGATTTCTCGAAAACACGACTTTCTAATTATACTTAGGATGAACTCAAACATCGTCGGCAGGTCTCATAGAGAGTATCTGCTGCTAGAACGATCACGGCACGTCGCGAAAGCCAAAGATCCGCGAGGGCGGCCATTGTGATGTCGGTGCCGATGAGACTTTCCGTTACGTCTCTCTTGCTTGGATTCGTGTGAAACGTCCTGATTAGCGTTTCTTTACTCTAAAAACACAAACAAAAGTTAATTTCATTGTGTTTTAAACGTTTATAATTAATGAAAAGTGTGCATATTATTCTTTTGCATCCTTTTTTAAGAAAAAGTAATGTGACAGCAGTGTTGGTTTCGTTTTGGCTGCAACTGTGTCCCATGACGCGTATCTCAACTGGGGTTGTTAGGCCTATGTACTATGTAGCATCAGACAATTTAGTTGAGCCGAATGACAGTTGGAAGATGCCAACGATCGTTGGCTTAATGACAGTTAAAAGCGCTAGTGTAACCAGGGTATTAGTTACCTGTGTATCCCATTAATTCTCTCGGCAGAGTTTCGTATTAGCTTCCTCCTTGCAATCGAATTAAACACTAGGGACTTTTAGCAAACGGTTCCTGTGGTCCGCGTACCGCACTATACCGGAGCCTTTAAAGCATGCTTCATAGGGGTCCGGTAGTGCGGTACGCGGAACACTGTAACGGTTGGCTAAAAGTCTCTACTGTATTTGCGCACATATGCAGCTCTCTGGTATAATTCTCGATTTGACACGCTGCCACCTCATACAAGCACTGCACTTTATACGCCAGTCATCACGTATAATACGCATACTGTCCATTATGCGCGTACTGTCCATGAACGTGCAATATTATCGGTCCAGTTCGATATATCAATCTTCAATGTTCAGGAATGTCTTCGTATATAGTCAGCAGATAAATTTATCAGGTTGCTCACTTTATGGAAATCTGGAAGCGCATATAAAAATGAAAATAAAAAAGGCGACAATTTTTTTCGGTCCCCCCAATTTCTATAGCCGGGGACCGGGGTAAGACTGCTTATACATCCTACAAAAGACCGCGAGTCACCACAAGATCTGTGCTTCGAATGCCGGATAACGGCGAGTACAACGGCATTCGAACCACGGATATTGCGGTGACTCGTATTTGCAGACTGTTGTACGAGCAGCGACAACTGTTTTTCAAGCGTTCCTTCAACTGCCTGGAGTACGTTCAGCCAAGTATTTCGAGCCCTCGTCAACAGTCCCTCTTGTGCCCATTGTATAGTGACGACGAAAGTGGCTTTCATATTACTTAAGTGTACAACTACTGCCCTCACAGACTCTTTGACCAGAGCGCGCAGTACGGTATCAGGACCCCAACAGAATCTGCAATGGTTCTTCCAAGCGGATCAGTTCGTCGACCTTCACTCTGCATCTAAAATGTCTATAGAAGCGATTGACCACGTGGGTCAACTCTAGTGACGGTTGTCACAGCCCACATCTAATTTACTCAATGCTCCTTCCCGCTTTAGCACTGCACGATTATTCCCCTTTGCTATTTCTCCACCCATACTTTCGCATTTTTTTGTAGATTTCTCCTTTTCCCAAGACACAGTTCAGCTTTTGGAGCCATAATAATCTTTCCGTTTCCTTATTACAGCCCCCCCCCCCCCCCCCCCCCCCCCCACTGCCCTAGAACTTCGCTATTTAGGCTAAAATAAAATTATATGGTAGCCTTGAACGGAACAGCCTTTTCCGGTTTCCTTAACAGTACGGCTCACCGCCGCCATATTTAGGTATGGGATAACAAAGGGTGCCGTCTCTCCACCCCTTTGACACCCTACAATCCACCCTAATTCGCGACCCTTTTTCAGCAAAGCCTCCAAAGGTATCACTTAGCCACACCCACAGTACTCCATTCGGGACTTGGGATCCTCGGCTTCCGCCCTCGCAACGAATCCTCTAGCATTCCTATATCTACTCCGACGCCCACCAAATATTTTTTTTTTCGGCACCCAGCGCATCAAACACACCTACTACTTCCTCGTTCTTGAATCCCCCAAAAAATAGACAATCAAAAAAAAAAAAAAAAAAAATTGAAGGACGAGGTTCCTAGCTTTTTCCACGAGAACCACCGGATCCTCTCCAAGAGACAGCGGAGAGTCCATGGTTCCATAAGAAGAACACGACTCCACCAAAGTCATCGACCATTTTCCTCGCTTGAAAACAACAAGGTGGGGAACGAAGAAAGATGACAGCCAAGGAAGGCTGCATATAGGCACGAAAAGGTAAGAATAAGAAAAAAATATAGATATATATAACGCTCGGTTCCGGTGCAGGGCCGCTCGTAGCCGAAAAATACGGCACGGTGCGTCGTGCTCCGTCGAGCGCGTCTAACAATGGAAAAACCTCGCGTTGCTTGGACGCGTAGGCCCTCAGATGCACGTTGTCGATAAGGGTCGCTCGTCGAGAAGGGACCACCGCAGTCTGACTGGACCCTGAGTAGAAACGAAAAGCACTGCGCGTCCTGGTACTGTCTTCTGGTCCCTCGTCTGGAAGGAGGTACACCTGGACAAATTACCGGACATCGCTTCTCTCTCGTTCTCTTATCTTACTTTCGTCCAAACACCCTCACTCTTCACCGAAAACGGAAATGGATTCTCTGAGATTGCCAGATATGAGGCGCATGCATGCCCTTGTTGTTGAACCTGCCGACCTATCCAATATGCATATTTTTCGGCTGTGGTACCGTGAGGATTTATAACGAGGATGGGATGTCTTATCAACGCTTGGATCTGCATTACGTCTGCGGTGTCTCGTCGCGCGTTGAACCCGTACCGTTCTCCTTCTCGTGTGCACCTGGCGTATTGGTCGTTACTGGTCACACGGGATGCTTTTGTGCAGCGTTGTACAGAACGAGGTTCCTGAAACGCGTTCCAGGAACGCCACTCTATCTTCCATCGGTGGAACTGGAGCGGGAACTGGATACGTTTTAGAGGAAATAGCTGAAGGAACGGGGTTCATTTTTTTTTCCCCATATATTTGCAATTTTATCAGATTTTTGTAGGCATTCAGGCTTTTTATTATCGAACGTTTCAACATCCGACTGCAAGGCATGATGAAGTGTCCGAGAGAGAGTCGAAAACAAGGAAAAGGAAGTGAAACAAATGTGTTCAATGGCGACGCGATACGTATAGTTCCATGTTGATATTTTCACTTGCTCGCTTTTTTTAAATTTTATCTACAAGTTATGCCGCACAATATTTTACTAAAATACGCAAACGTAACGTTAAAGTAACGACACGTTCAGAACTCGGAAAGGTAACGGGAACGCGTTCCTTTCTAACCACTATAACTTGTAACAAGATTCCAAGATCCAGAGGAACGAAGAACGAGAATTCTTTCCTGTTTTGGAGGAACGCGTATTCACTGTAGACTGGGCTTCTGTGTGGATAAGAAAGGATGAGCCTTGGTCATGTCCTTGCAGAACCCGAATAACGATGTTTTAATTGCCTGTGCTTCCGCAGGGGCGACACTCAGGAACGTCCGTTAGTGGAATTTATTTCTCGGTTTGTGTCGTGAAAGTTATTTCCAGCAAGACCATTTTTTTTTATCTCAGAAATAGAGAAACACTTGCATTTCAGGATATCTATATGCGTGCGTGCGTCTATCGGGGGACGCTATGCACACGATGAATAGATGGCTGGACTCTCTTAATCAGACAGCCGTTTCCGCTGTCTAGCCAGTGCTATTAATTTCTTACCGCCTACCTACTATACAAAGACATATCTGCAGCGTCAGGCACCAAGAAGTTATCATGGTTTTACGAAACAGTGAACTGCTGCGGTGACAATAGATTTTCCAGACTTCTTGTATTTTGTTTTTATAATTGCCTTGTCATGACGTTATACAGATGGTACGCTGCATGTCTCATACCTCCCTTCCGGAGTCGCCTCTCGCAGACTCGCAACGTCCGCGCACACTCCTTCCCACATTTGCATCATCATTTTTTTTCTAAAGACAAACTGAGCTCTCGCACATTTCGCTTTTCTTATTCTTTTTACCCGCACTTTGCACGCGCGAGGCATCAGGGCGTGCGCGCGGACAACGGCGCCAACCCCTCGAACCGCGTCGCCGATTATTAAACGCCCACTCTGGGTGTAATTCTGACGCGGCAAGAGAGATCAAATAATGTACCGGGAAAGAAAAAAGCCGCCATCCCTTCTCTCTGCTGTGGACGTCTGCAACGCGTGCTGGCCGAGTGAAAAGAGCTCCGGAAATAGACTCGCGGTGTACTACACACACGCGGCACGTGGGCGCTCGGCTCGCCAAGAAGAAGGACTCGCCCAACGAACCTGTCTTCATCCCACTCGTTGCCGCAAACGATGCAAGGGTCACGCCCCTCTGAGGGCGCCCGTCCCACCACGGCTGGCGAGTCAGACTTGCACGATAAAGGCCCGTTCACACTGTTGCGACCGAGTACGACTGAGAGAGACGAGATCTCTTACAACTTCTTAAATGTTTCTAGAATGAGGGGACACACCGACATTGTGGCGCCATCTATGCGGTGACCCTAGAACTGCATTTCACAAAAGCGAAGGTTTTGCGGGATTTCCGAGGTCAAATGTGCGTAATACCCATAGAAAGGCTCGTTTATAACATTGACAAAAGTTTTTCGAGCCAAAAAAGAAAGGATATTGCGCGAGAAATAAAAAAAAAAATATGCCGGACCGCCGAGTTTACACTGCTTCCCAATAGATGGCGCCAGTGTGTTCTCTGGTTTAAGAAGTTTTAAGGAACCCAGGTTTAAGAGGTCGCAAGCAGTCGCAAGAGTGTGAACGGGCCTTAACGCGTTGCAGAAGTAGAGGTCCATTCATATAGTACCGTTTGACTTGGTCGTATGCAGTGTTGGTTAAGTATCACCTAAGTACTTGAAGTAAAGCACAAGGTAAATGAGAGGTTAAGCACTTCAAGTAAAGTAGTAAATACTATCCGGTACGATGTACTCGAAGTACTATACATATAGTGCACTTTGAAAGTAAAGTACAAGTACATTTTAACAGAATCTTCTACGGTACCCTTTTATTCACCACAGTGTTTTTTGTTTAGCTGGTATGCACTGCCCAGGGGGTAATCGAGGATGCGTCAGTTATCATCGGAAATGGCGGCGAATATTTATAGAGTCAAGTGACCAGGGAGCACTTGTTTTACTATCGCGGACAAACTATTTCACACAATCAACTTATAAGGCACCTATATTGTCGACAAATAATAATTTGCGATACAAATTTAACGAGACCAAATTCGTGGAATGTACTTTGTGAAGTCGAAAGTTATATTTACACTGGAGAGTACCAGTACATACTTATAGAATGTACTACTTCAAGTTAAGTACAACTTTCCTAAACCTTCTCAAAGTAGTGCAATGTGTACAAGGTGCTTCCCAAAACTGGTTGTACCCCAACGTGACAGGGATACACGTAGTCAAACGCAATAAACCGACGTCACCAGTCAATTTTATTTCGGCGGCGTATACAAAACTGGCTGGCTCGACACCGCTGCCGAAATGCGTCGAAGGAACTTTTTCGTCTTTTTGCACGTGGGACAACCGCGTCCGCATGTGAACGAGAGCAGTGGCGGCGTCGCGCATGCGTGGAACGCTTAGTGGGATCGGTTTATGCTGCGAATTATGGTCGAAGATAGTTATCAAACAGGTGAGCTGCTCTGGGTCACGCATAATTTAAAGCGAATGTGCCTTAGCGCGTTGCTTAAAAAAATGAGTTTTTTTTTTTTTTTTTTTTTAGAACCATAACGGATTTATTCATTTTTGCCGACCGGAATTATTCTAGGCTCTTCGACGTGATGTAGAGCATTTCCAATTGGTCATATTTTTTTTTCTTCCAAGGAACCTGTCCATACAACATCTTCATTCTGACCACAACCTGAGCCATCATGTCGTAGGCTTCATTGCAAGGTCGACTCCACACGTTTAAAAAAATTATTTCTCAGGTTAAGACGTCTTTTTTTTTTGTTTGTAGGTTATCAGTTCTCCAAATGTTCCACAAAACGGACGCACGGGAATTTTATTTCAGACTGAAGTTACAAGTTCGGAAGTTAAACAAATAGTTTTGCGTATTTTTGGTAAGAATCGGATCTTCTATACTCGTTTTCGTACGAAAAATTGCTTTCTCTCCAACCTAGGAGAAAAGAGTGACTGAGGCTTTGCTTACCTGGACAGTATACAGTTCACTCGGAACTTAATTCACTCGAATAGTAGTGCAATCTTCAAGTCTGATTACTGTTAAAAAAAAAAAAAAAAAAGTGTTGAAGTTGTGTTTCTCTCTCCTCGCGTTGTGATCGGCTCTTTGGCGACCTTACCGCATATAATGCCACAACCTGATTTATCGCGGATCGACAACAAGATGATGAGGACGCGTCACGCCTTGCGTTTCTTAAATTGTTAGTCAATATAAGTTGCTAAATAACAATCTTAGAAGCAAAGGACTATAGAGACTATGACTCTAATGCTCGTCGCACACATGCGACTTTAGAACGCATAGTATACTCGTATACACGAACAATACAGTCAGGACCACTATACTCGTTGTCACCTCAAGAAAAAGAAAAAAGAAAAGAGTTTTGCGCATTGTTCATACCCCGCACGAAATTGTTCTTACAAGATTTGGTTGTCGAAGGAAGAAGCGATGGTTGCCTTTGGGGTTCGGAACATGTAAGTCTTGATAACATAACGCATATCTTAATTCTCCACATAGACAAGGGAAATGAGAATTTAACTGCGAAAAACTGAACCTTTCAGGTTTTTGTTTACTACGTGGCGTGCGTGTCTGCGTACACATGCTAAGCATAGGAAGCGCGTGGCGCCGTTTTTTTGCATCGCACTGCTATCGTATTGCACCCCCGGCGGCAGGCAGGCAGGAAACGTGAGCTGTCCACTCAGATAACGCCCATATCGCGTCTGCTCGACCGCGAAACGATGACTCCCCGTAACTTGCACACTGTGCACGCACCTTTCTAGCTCGCATCACTCTCATGGCGACGAAAAGTGCCGCGTAACTGACTCAACCTAGGGGAAGATTTATAGGGAAGAGGGGGGGGGGGGGAGGGTTTGCAAGGAGATGACATTATAAGCGAAGCCTAATATTTGTTATGTCACCAAAAGAACGAATCATGTCTTTCTAAAGAAAAGCTGGTCTATGTCGATATTTCGACAAGAAAAAGTTGGTCGGCGCTGTGTTAACCGGCCGTTAGGAAGCTGTGCTGCGTGAGTCGGTCCTTTACGGGAGGGGATTCGACGTCATTGCATCCTGCGTTGGAGCGGCGTTCGTTGAACCATAAAGCCTTCTCTTTACTGGTTGAACTTGCCCGTTTCGCCAAACTTGGCTCCTGGAGCATGTGCGTGGAGCGTGCTGGGCAAATAAACGCTTTAGCTTCGCGGTTTTGCGTCGCGGTGTTTGTAAACACGAATGCCGATGCCATTTGGAGGCGCTCCATCACCTCGAGAGAAGCCAGAAGTAGTGACTAACAGAGGCCCGTTGGCTGTTTTTTTTTTTTTTTCTTTTTTTATGGGAGTTGCACGTTCTTGAAACAAAAACAAAACATAACCGTTTTTTTTTTATACATGCAGCTATTGCTGGCAACGGTACAGGCGCCTTTAGATAGCGTTGTGCTGGGAGAAGTCATGACAGAACTGACCTTTGTTTAGTTTTTTTTTCTTTTTCATTCGCATCAGTTCATTGCTCTGCACAGTCACACTCAAGCACGTATGTAACGCGATACTTGCATTTCGGTTAAGTATAAGTACGATCCGATTACTTTTCCCCAAACAGGAACGAGTATCACACTAGGCACATCTTTACTGAGTAACGAGTAATGCAATCTGAGTTACTTTTTTCTTTTCTTTTTCATCCGAGGAACGTGTTTTACACGCATCGTGTCTCTGTAAACTCCGCAGGTGTCACCAACGCGAGTTCTGTCCGCATCGTCATCGCCAATCCGATGTGGATCGGTACAACACTGTACTCGGTACTAAAAGTCCTCATTGTATGTCACGCGCGGCGTTAAAAGCTCCTTGACGAGAAAGAGGACCAACGCATAGTTGCAGACCGCACCAGTTCACGCGGTTATATCGTAGCCGCAGTGACCACGGAACGAGGTCCGAGCTCGAACAATGGACGTCGGTTTCGTCAGCGCCATCGTATAGGTGTCGCTACTTGACACAATAAAGCGTGCATCGTCACTTATCCGTGCGGTGTCGTCCGTTTGGCTGGAAGCTGCCATTGTCTTCTTTGAGCGAAAACAAGCGAGGGGAAAAAACAAAATCTCTATTCGTGTTAAAGACTTCGGTCTGCAGGAGGTAGAGGGCTCGGCGATTCATGAATGTTGATGTCGCTTTGTTTGATTCCGACGTTTTTATTCGACCCGTTGGTACGAATACGTTATTGTGTGCGGCCTTGTTAGTGTAAACGCGCGCGTATACACAGTGTGGGCCAGACGGACTGAACCCCCTCTCGGATAAATCGCGGTAATTATGCAGTTGCGCTCGCTGGGATCGCGCTATTTGCATACGAAGCTGGGGCTACGGGTGATGCATCTTCTCTTGTGTGTAAAAAAGATTGAATTAAGCACCTGCATCGATGAAAAACCACAAATAAAAGAAAACTGAAATTTTTCTTTCGACCTTTTTGAGGTTACGCCTTTTTCATGTCAAATGCGAAAGAAGAAAGAAAACAATGCTACTATATATCATTGGGACGTTCAATAATAATAATAATAAAAAAAGAATGTATGAAACAAACTACGTAGATTGTTTCGTCTGGTTCTGTTTATTTTTTATCTTAAAGCTGATTTGTGTTTTTTTTTTTTAAGCAAGATTTTGGTACTACTTTTTTATGACTCCTCCCAAAGCACTGACTGACAAATTGTTTTAATGACCGGAGCAACCGTAATTAGGGAGTTTTTGGTAAAGATCGTTCCCATGACTCCGATAAAGATACCCCTACCCCTCCGTCGCCTTTGCACACGCAGCGTATCGTTAACGGACACCGTTATCGGAGGTAGCGGAATGATCTACTAAAACTTTTTGTGGGACTCTACTGTAACGTAAGAGTAGATACATATAAAACCGCCTTCGTCCAGCGCCGCAGATTATAGAAGAACCTGTTCTCAAAGGAACGGATACATTCCAACGCCACACTTACGCTTTAAAAGGTGTCTCCTAAACCCAACGGGCATGCAGAAAAAACAAACCGTGCAGGTGCTAAAAAAAAAAACAACAACACTACTTTGTTATAAAACCCGTAAGCACCCGAAGAACGAGAAGTTCATCGGAGTGGAGGTATGTGTTTCATCTTTGAAGTTCTATAAACGTGCACAGTTTCTCTGAGACTTACTGGCGCCAGAAAAAGGAAGAAAAATGGAGCTATCGGTAGATTTCGACGCGTATTTATGCAATCTGAGCTGCGGGAAGAACTGAGAGCATTAGGTCTTTAACAATTTTGCATTACACACTCTCTCGCTAGGAAAATGTTTGAGATATTATTTGACACTCACGATGTGATGGACGTTCTAGAAAGCCACCTCCTCAACAAGAGGAGGTCCACTGCGCAACACGACACAGCACAAAGATGACATCCACACTTTCTCGAATTCTGTCCCTGTCGGGACAGAATTCGACAGCCGACAGGGACTGATGAGCGTCAGATTTCTATGCAAATTAGTGCCGAGGATAAGCACATTCTATCGCACCGTTAAATATTATATAAAAAAAAACACATTTCAGGTATAAAGAAATTGCTGTCAATCGCTCGTTTGTGCTAACGGTGTCGCATTCTGTCCTCCTTTTGGTTTAGGAACTATGATGCTGAGTGTGCAGTCGCCACGATAATGAAGTGTTTTATTAATTGAACGTTGGCAAGTCATGCTTCCGTTCGTGCACGTTCGAAGTTCTTATGGAGGAGGAAGCAGTGGCGTCACGAGGGTCAGCGCGGTAACCCGCCGCGACACCCCTCCCCCCCCCCCCCTCTCGTGGCCCGCCGCGACACCCCCCCCGAGTGCTGCACCCGGGGCGGTCCTTCCCTTTTCCCCCTTGTGACGTCACTGGGAGGAAGCCATACACAAGGTTATTTTGCGACAGATATACGGGTAGGCTGCAGGTGTGCACCCAAGCTGCATCGTGCCTGGGCCTTCCACATCAGATCGCACAGTGATGATCTGGGTGATATGTTTTTATACTCATTTAAAAAGAATATATTTATATACGAAAGCCACTTTTATGGGAGGATCATTTAGCTGTATATAAAAGCCGTAGTTAGTTTTATTCCGGAGATATGAAAGTTCTAAGCTCGAGGCATGGATATTTCCAGGGCCTTCACAATTGACACTTTGCACAGCCGTCAAATTTCTCACAAAAACATGCAAGTAGTAATAATTTTTACTGCTTACGTTAGCAAAGGTTTGCAACATGTACGAATAATAATTAAAACTAAAAAAGCAAATGCCTATAGGCAAAAAAAGAAAACTACGAAACACGTCAGGTAAACACGTTTTAGAGACATTCCCAAATTATTTACCATCAAACTAGTTTTATAAAATGGCGGAAAAATGTATTAAAGTGGGCATATTTAAATACATTTAACGAATATATATATTTTAAAAAATATGCTCAGCCATTACTTTAGTTGTGTTTTTAATGCAGAAACGCACACGATTTCTCGAAATGTTGCAAAATGCCGCATCAATATTAAAAAAAAGTTCCACCTTCTATTTTTGTTTTAAATTCTCCTTAATCGTCTGCAGTGTTTTAAACTAACTTGTGATGGCAGAACATTAAGCACCACATAACTCCCCCTCCCCTAAAAAGAAACGGCGATAACAATACATTATTTAAATTGAGCTATAGCTTGTCTAAGGGCTTTACCGCACGACGTTGGCTACAAAGACGCATTTTCTAAAACCGACAAAGGCTGCACAGCTGTGCTGCGCTCTATCCCTGCCAAAGGGCCAATTTAGAAAAAGAGAACATTGTTTTGATACAATGAGGTTAGTAATTACTTTTTTTCAGCCTTTGTTGGTTCGAGAAAATGTTTTTTTCTAGCCGACGCCGTGCGGCAAAGCCCCTGTATATAACGAAGACAATCTATCCCGATTTAAGTAAAGTCTCGCTGTGTTTTTTTTTTTTTTTTTTTTTTTCTTATCGGGAGTTTATATGCTTCTCGATGTTTTGCCATCACAAGTTAGTTCGAGACACTGCAAACGGTGAAGGAAAGTTTAAAATAAATAAAAGATTTTTTTTTTTAAATAGTGACGTGCAATTTTTGACACATTAAGAGAAATCAGCTGCGTTTCCGCACGAATAACACAACTACAGTAATGGTTTATTATATATGCATTTTTATATATTTCTAAAAAACCCTTAAAGATACTAATTTTTATATATCTTTAGCCATTTTATATGAAGTGGTTGGTTGGTAAATAATTTGCGAACGTATCTCTAAAACCTGTTTTACTCGACGTGTTTCGTAGCTTCTTTTGCACAAAATATTTTTATCGGAGTTTTTATTATTCTCTGTACATGTCGGAAACCTTTAATAAAAGAAGTACAAAAATATTACTAAGTGCATGCGTCAGTGCGATATTTACGGCTGTGCAAAGTACGCACAGTGAAACCTTGGCAATCTCCATGCATCCAGCTTCGAAAATATTTACATCTCCAGAAGAAAATGATCTATACAGCGTTGAAATATAGCTGAATGATCTTGCCAAAACTATGGCATTCAAGCATATTTTTTCGATAAAAAAAAAAATCTTTCAGCCTTTTAATTCTGGTGAAGAAGGAAGACCAGCGAAGCTGTACTATGGTGGGACGACCTCAAGAACGACTTTTTGGACGACCTCTAGGACGACGAGGACTTCTAAGACGCCTAGAGGAAGGACATCGTCCTCGAGAACGGTTTCTAGGACGACGCCTAGAGAAATTCAGCCTTTCCACTCTGTTTAAAACCAGAGTGGAAAGGTTGCCGCCGTCGCTCATAGATGGCAGTAGCTGTCCAGAGTTTTGTGTCGACATTTATTTGATGACGGACACGAAACTGGGGAAACTAGCCCTTAACAGCTCTGCTGTAAAAACAAAGAAAAACTTGGACTATATCGTTATACGGTTTGATGTGGAAACACCCAAGACAAACTTATACCATTCTAGCTACAGCCTCAATAATGACTCGTAAGCCGCGTTCACTGTGCTAACACCATCCTACAAAATACAGTCTGTAGATACTGCCGGAGACGCGCCTTTTACCTTGTATGACAAACCTGCCACATTGACCATGCAAAAAAAAAAAAGGGTATGCAGACATGTTCGAGCATGTACGAAGCAAACATGATCGAACATGATTGAGGCGCGTTCGCAGATACTCCCGTCATCATGTCATAGTCACCGCGAATCGAAAGTCACTCACCATTGTCATAGGCCGGAACAGCTCCCGCGGGCGACGGCAGTAGCGACGATACCTCCAAGACTAGGACCACCAAGATGGCGGCGGGCGACCGGGACTTGCAGCGACCGGTCGCTGTCCAGCAGTTCACAGTCTTGCGCCGATCGCGCATGATGATGCGGATCAACACCCCACTCTCCTTCTCCTAACTAACACACACCAAAAGCCATCGTCAGTTTCATACGATGACACCGCCGAGGAACAATAACATCGTCGTCGTCTGCACCATCGTCATGATCACCATCATCTTCGTCGAGCGGGACATCACCAACCACAACCCTCAGCCAGCGCCGGGCGTTCACCGACTGCGGTCGTCGAAGAAGTCTTCGTCAGACGCAGCCATCGTCTAATCCGCTACTCAATCCGAGTCTAATCCAGCAGGTTCCGCGGATCAAGATGAATGAGCGTCGTTGCCGCGGTACCGCGGCCCTCTTGGAGCAGTTGGTCGTAGGTCCGCCGGTGTTGGTAGTAGCTGAGAGGTGTCGGCGACATCTTTATGGGGCAAGAACCCTCCTCTGCTGGCCGACGTCTTCGCTAAATACGATATTTTGTCGTCCGTCGTCGGCTAATCTTATCCGGGGAGCAGCGAAGGTCGAGTTTAATCTCCGATATTGACTGATAAAGATTCCCCGAGACTCTCTTGTTCTTCCCGCTTGTCAAAGCTGGGAGCGCCGAATTGAGGGAAAGACTACCGGATCCAAAATCCAAAAAACTGTTTTGAGGACTTGAGCTTAATTTATTCCCGGGCGGTTGCCCGGCGCGCGACTCTTTGCACGGACGTATTTAGTGCTTGTTTGTAAACACACGAACCTTATTTTATCGAGGAGTATGGAAGGTGGTAGTGTGAAGGCTGGAAACAGATCGCATGAAACAGAATCGGCAGAAATGACATATATTGATTTCTAATCAATAAATATGGCGTACTAAACAGACCCAACCTTCCGAGAAATCGAGATGAAAATTTATGAAATCTTGAAATTTTGGGGCAGCTAGACTAATCCGCAGTAATAAGAGGCTTTAGAAAAACTGTGATTCAGTGGCACAACCAGTATGTAAGCAGCCGCAAGCACGATATAAATCGAGGCTAATAAATTAGTTAAACGGTAAAACAGTATAAATTATAATATTACGGGCGAAGTGAAAGCGAAATGAATTTTGACGCAACTAAAAATAAACGATAAAAAATAAATCCTAAAATGCGACGAAGGGCGCGCTCACAGGGGTCAAATCCTGTAGTCTGCTAAACTCACGATTGGAGCGATTCGGATAGCAGACGATAACGGAATCATGTCCAAGTCCAGCCGTAGTCCATCGAGATGCCGAACACCACCACCACTGATGTCAAATTAATCCGGAGGGTTCTCCGATTCGAAGATGGTTCGCGCACCTACATATCAAAACGGACGAATCACAGGACACTGAATTAAGTAATACGACGACTCCGGCGTCCGATCGCCGACTGACGAGCCGGCAAAGCAGACGAAAAACACCGCGTGCTAAAGCCGCATCGGTGGCAGGTGGCAGAAACATCGGCAACGCCGCACTCGCCATCTATCGGAGGTTGGTCAAAATAGGAGCAACGCTGCGGTAGGCTGCGGTGTGTAAGCTTGCGCCATCTGATTTGAGTATTGAAAACTATATTCTATACACGAAAAGCGCGCACAGAACGTTGCGAACGCTCGCTACGAAACATGTGGCGCCATCTGATGACGTTGTCGTAACCTATATCAATTTTTTGTTTATGACAGCACCGCCATCTGATGTAGTAGATCGCAAACAATCGCTGGAGGGGGGAAAGGCGCGTATTTTGAAGACTGACTTCTAAAGAAAACGCAACTGGAAAATGTTTGGGGTTGCTAACCTCCGCTTTGCAATTAAATTGCATCAAAAATTTGCTTTTCTTACCACTAGAAAAGGTAATTACTGCGATAGAAGCTAAAGCATATCAAAATTAATTTCCGCGCATCGGCTTGAAAAGCAATGCAACGTACATTAAAAAAAGACATCCTTTTGAGCGGCAAAGAGGAATCATGGATATGCTCTTCGTACTCTTCATTCCAAGGCAGCAACCATCTGTTATGCAACCGCACGATGGAGATACAACTGAAGGAATTCCACTGCATTATCTTCTTGGGCCTTGGCCAACTCCGAAGTTGGACAGAAGGTCATGAAAGCACCGATTAATTATCTTACTTTAGTACTCGATATTTTTTTTAAGACACTTTAAGCTTGAATGTAAATAGCGTATACTCGATTTCTGTTTGAATACTATCTCTTCTATTTTAAGCTTTTCTCCCATTAGTTCGTTCTACAGCGTGGGCGAAATGGATTAAACGCACTTTAAACTGACCGCATAAATCGGTTTCTTAACTTATCACGCTGGGATTTCGTATAGAGGTGCTCGAAGCTGGTGCATTCATTATTTGAGAGTATGAATACATGAAACCTCCGGAGTCAAAAGAGCGAAAATGAAAACTGGTTTTGTTTATGGAAACATTATCGCTAAGCCTTATATCTCAAAATCACCAGAAAAGTTTTGTGGGCTATTTTGGCGTTTACTACAATTAAAAAATTTTAACAATGAAAAAAAAAATTGGCTTACTTATTTTTTACTTCATTTGGCTCACATAAGCGCCGCAGTAACACATAACATAATTTTTCAGTGTATACACGCAAAGTATAGAGAAAACATAGTTTTCGATTTTTCTCGATGTACTGCGGTGAGGCAATCTTTCCACGATTTAGCGAAATATTCCACCAACTTGAGGCACCTCTATAGTGAGTCCCAGCGCGACAAGTTAAGAAACCGATTTATGCGGTCAGTTTAAAGTGCTTTCAATCCATTTCGCCCACGCTGTAATTCACAACCCCACTCCCCTCTTTCCTTTATTTTTCTTTTCGCGAAGTAGCAAATCAGCTTTAATACCAATTCTTCTCTCTGTCATGCTGTTGGATGTCGCGATCACGGCGGTTAATTGTAAAAGTGACAAAAAAGAAAAGAAAAAGAAAAGTAGCGAGCGGACACGAGGGTTAGCGTCGTTGCGGCGTCCCCAACACCCGTCTGGTTTTGTTTCCATTGGCTGTCTGGCTTCAAAGCGACTCGCTGCAGCAGAGCAGGCATCCGCCGCGTCCACCTCTGCCGAGGCGCCACCGCCAGGACCGCTTGCACCTTTGCATTTAATTGCATTATAATCACATCATGGCACTTATAGGATGTCATAAGGCGGAACTCGGGGTACTGCACTTTTGACTGAGCGGTAAACACACCAGTCGCGAGAGACGCGTTCCAGGCACCATACTGGTCTAGGGACCATTTCGAGAAGAGCGTTCCTGGAAGTTTCAGAGTTAACAGCCGACGTTTGGTACTGAAGTGTGGCGTCTTCAGGTTGAAGCCTCGTAGCAAGATGCGACACTTGTATGACGCCTTCATGACGCGATCAGGCGGAAATCGAGGGACCGCTTTTGCGGACGAGCTAAGCGTATACCCAGTCGGAGACACGCTCCAGGAGTCATATATAGTACCACACAGTAACTCTACACTCTCAAGAAAAAAGGGTGTAAAAGGGTATATCGTTACACCCTTTGTCCCATAGTATACACCCCCAAACTTCAATTCAACGTACAGCGCCCTACAGTCGAACAGACGACATTTTACTGACTAACAAAAAAAAAAAAAAATCGTTTTTTTTTCTCTACTGTAAAAAGTGTGTTTTCTTTCTGTGGTCTTTGATACGTACTTTAGCTTTTCAAAAAGTTATATCGCACCGTTATCAAGCCCCTCGTAAAATTTGGGGCCGTCTGTTCGACTGTAGGGCTCTGTACGCCGAAATGAAGTTTTAGAGTGTATTACATGGGACAAAGGGTGTAACGATACACCCTTTTTTCTTCAGAGTGTACCCAACGCCGCTGTCGCACTGCTCGTACATCATACAAAAGACTCGGCGTTCGCTGCAGACGTGGACGGACGCATGAATGTTAATACCTATACCCTTTTTAACGGGCGGTAGCTTGCGCCACCTAGCCTCAGTTTAATGACAACGGAAATATGAGCAGACACGGCTCAAGGACTTCGTACGTACGCTTGCTTCGAACGCATCTGCATGTAGGCGGTTTTCGTATGACCTATGTGACCGGACAGTCGTGCGAGGGAGAAACGGGCCCGGGGCCTCACAAAGTGCCTGCAGACTGGCAGTCTGTACGATGTATTATGCTCTCCCTGGAAAGAGGTTGCATGCACCGCATGTGATCGGGCCGCTCACAAAAAGAATCTTTATTGCCGAACTTGTCGCCGTGGCTACGGTGTCGGAGGTGCGTCTTCGTCCGGCGTGTCGGGTCCCTCGCATTTCGACTCGCAGTTCATGTAGCCGCCCAGGCAGCAGCGGCTCTGGATGGCGCACTGGGCGTCCACGTAGCAGGTCCGTTCGAATCCGGCGTACAGGAGGCAGACTTCTTCGTCCAACTGCTTGTTGCAACCTGCGTGGACCAACGACGAGAGAGCGACAAGGACGTGCCGTCAGTTCCGAAATTTACAGCTAAATTGTTTCGCACGTTGCGGGTGTATGCGACCGCGCCGGCAGTGCTATACGGAACGCAAGTTCGCTTCTTCTGCAGAGGATGTTTTGTGGTGACGTCATAAAGACGCCGAGCTCTCATTGCCTCTGGTTGGAAGGATAGAGGGTAGACCTCAAAGCAAGCTGCCTCGGTGTCTACCCACCATCCTTCCAATCGAAGCGAACTTACCCGAGGAAAAAGTAAAGAAAGAAAAAAGGCTTACCTCGTATGGAAACGCAGCGACGCCACCGGTCTTCAAACAACACGGCGCCGTTTCGCACGGGGGACAAGAGATGGCGCAACGAACGCCACCGACGAACGAGCATACGGCGCCGAGAGCCGGCGTTTTTAGTGGACAATCTTTCCGACTCAAAAGCGGCGCACGTTCCGCAGGCGGCGACAGTCGCAGAAACAAAAACAGGCGCGGTAACAACAAGGAAGTGCAGTTCCTTGTCTGCTAAAGACGCCGGCTCTCGGCGTCGTATGCTTGTTCGTTGGCGGCAGTTGGCGTCGCGACCGCTTGCGCCATCTCTTGTCTCCCGTGCTCCCGTGCGAAACGGCGCCGTGCTGTTTGAAGACCGATGGCGTCGCTGCATGTCCATAGGAGCTAAGCCTTTTTCTTTGTTTACTTTTTCCTCACGTAAGTTCGCTCTTTGCAAATTTGACAAAAAAATGCCCCATCTGTGGGCAACGCTGCACAAAGTCGTAGCGTGATAGGTTAAGAAACCGAATTTTGCGGTCGATTTAAAGAGCCTGGCGTTTCCTCGAATCACCCTGTATATACGTAACCGCTTTAACAAACGGATAGGGGGATATATATTGCTCTACCCCTTCGATCGGGCGGCGGCTAGCGCCACCTAGCCGCCACATGATCGGACGTTGTGTAGTGCAGCGCAGCGGATGTCACATTGCTTACTTGGAAGGTCGCAGTTGTACTTCGCATCGCAGACTGTGGAGCAGTTGTACATATCTGGTGCCGTCTCGGCCCCTGAAATACATTCCTGCTCGCAAGCACGGTACTGCTGGACACACGCGTCGTTGTCAGCAGTCAAAGTGGGCCCCACTAAGCAGCAGACGAGAACACACGCTATCAAGGATGCCGTCTGCATTGTGGGGGCCATTTTGGAGCTAACGGGTGACCGTTGTTTAAACCGGGCGGTTTTATCTCAGCTCTAAGCCCACATGTTCAAATTGACAAATGAAGCTGGTTCGTTGTTTCGTTTTATCGCCCGTCTGTATACTCTCGGCTTGCAAACGAAAACTAATCGCTGACTCTTGTCAAACATGTGGTCTCATTTCACAAAACGCCCGCATCTCCAAAGTAAGAAATGAATAGAGTGAACGTTGTGAGTTTCTAATAAAACAAATATTAAAGAAAAAAAGAAGTACATAGGCTCCACCATAGAATTCATTAAGATGAATGTAAGGGCTTGGGAACTTGAGTTGCAGTCTAGTTTATGCCCAAATTGATAAAAAAAAAAAAAAAAAACCGCTCTTGGAGAAAAGAATATAAGTGGCGTAATGGATTGAAGAGATGACATATGCTGGTTGCAAATGTTTCATTTTCGGATTTCTACGTTACTCGGTTAACCCCGTATCATGTAAACAACGGGTTTAATCACATCGCTTTTTTCTCACATTTGTTATCTGTAGCAAATTTCTCAACTTGTTACACCTATAAATTTGCTAATTGATAACTGCTGCGAGCAGACGACGCACTCTGTCGTCCGCTTGCTGCGCCTTTCGGGAGATGGCGCCACAAGTTACGACCATCGCTAACTTGGTCACCAGCGAACTCATTCAACGTTGACCCTGACAAGTCTGTTGATTCTTTCCCAGAAAAGGAGTCACACCTTGAAATACTACCAGGTAAAATATGCACCACCTCAATGCAGATTCGTTGAAAGCTCGAGCTGAGTTTACAGCGCCACGGCGTGACACGTGACAAAGTGCTATGAGATTGATAAATCTTGATAAACGAGCCTCACTACGTGGTTGATTAACCTTAACCCCATAAAAGTGACCTTAACCCCCTGAAATTAACCCCACAAAAGTGAAGCCAGGTGCGTAAGACGTGTTTTTCCCATCGCCAGAGAGCCAGCCGGACCAGTGGCACACACCGTGTTTTCGATCGGCAGGGTGCTCACGTTGCTCGGTTACAAGCTCGACAGCAAACTGGGAGGCTTCAAGGCAAGGTCCGCTTTCGCAAAGACCGCCGCCCGGCCAACACCGGCGCCAACCCCTGGAGCAGCACCACGAGGGTGCTGGACTCCCTGCATCGCTGGAAACTCGGCCGGATCGTCTGCAAGCAGGGCACGCACAAAACCCCCCGCGAAGACCACCGACGCGTAGACCGCTGCTCTAGGCCTAACGCTCTTCATCCTCGTGAACTGCAACATTGAGCCCTTACCCTCGTCCAGAAGCTCCATTTAAAGCACCACGTATTTTTACAGCGGAGCTGTTAAAGGCTACTTTCCCCAAGATCGTGTCCGTCAGCAAACAAATGATGACACATAACTCTGGACAGCTACCGCCATCTATAAAAAATGGCGGCAACCAGACAACCGGCTTGCCAGTTGTCTGGTTGCCGCCGTCTGTCTGGTCATTTGTTTGGTTTTTCAACTTCCTTTCGAAATGGCCATGGAGAGAGTGACACAGGGTCTAGCAGTCGTGCGGGTCGTACTGCACTGGATACATTTTTGGTGTGGGTAGCAATGTCGCCAAGTATCTTGCAAACTAAACTTCGCGGTGCATAAACAATATAAATAACGAACGACTAATTTGCCTCTTTAGACTGAAACAGGCTGCCTTCCCGATGGGCGCCGTGAAGTGAAGTTTGGTGGGACATATAGCGGTATCTTTAGAGCGGTACAATGGGCCGAACTCGAGCGGCGTTTATTTTACTTTCGATCGTCGTGCAAGTGACATAGCTCGTGTGGCCTATTATACCGCTAGTCCGCACCTTGATTGACATTATCTGTGAATCTGTTATGATGGTAGCTTGTCTTCTCTTGACAATTGACAAACATCAATCACAACGCTTCACCAGTTAGAGATCACCATAAAATGCAGCAGTATTATCAAAGTGAATAGTGTCGAGTTACGTTGGTTAGCAGGGGAGAAGCTCCTATAAGACGAAGAAAAGGAGAAAGAGGGGGGAGAGAGAGAGAGAGTTCATACAATTAAGAACACTAATTTGTTTCAATGTCAGGTTCAATAAGTCCCGTGATTATGAGTGTATGCTCCCAACACCCACACCCGCTCTGCGATCTGTGACAGTTACTATTCTTGAGTGCATGCCAGTCATAAACTATTTCTAATCACGAATATCTCGGGCCGGTGCACCTGGATATAGGAGCAGGTTTGAAAGTAAAGTGGACGGCCCTGATAATTCGTCGTGGTAATTCATCAGTGGTCAATATGGAACTAATTTTGACATCATTATCGTTTACTTTTCTATATCAGATCACAATCAATCAATCAACCAATCAATCAATCAATCAATCAGTCACAAAACATTGATTGGGTGATTGATTAAGACTGTCCTTGCGTTTTCCTGTATGTTTGCATTTTCTCACCAATATAAACAAATGAAATTTATTCTCTTTGGTTCGCCTGCTATGTGTGCATGATGACTCGACAATATACAGGGTGTCACAAACGAAAATTTACAAGGCCTTTTTTACCGCAAAAATAAACTAGGCATCGCCGAACGCTCGTTCTCCAGCCGAAAATAGCGCTATAGAGATCGCAACCAGATGCCAAAGTTTCACCCCGATCTGATACCTTATTCAAAAGTTATAAGTGATTTTCTGAAAATTGCAATGGGAAAATGGCGGCCGACGGAGTTTTCGAATACATGGATGGGGCTCTATGGGCACCAGGAACCGAAAACGGGCAAAAATGGGCTCCATTTTCCCATTGAAATTTTCAGAAAATCACTTATGACTTTCGATTAAGTTATCAGATCGAGCTGAAACCTTGGCATCTGGTTGTGACCTCTAGCGCTAGCTTTGGGCGAAGAATGAGCGTTCGGCAATGACTAGTTCAATTTTGTGTTGAAAAAAACTCTGTAAATTTTCTTTTGTGACACCCTGTACATATCCTACTGGTCCCAAACGTCAGCCTTGCCGTGTACAGCGATGAATAATATGCGACTTCACTCTATGTATCTTACTTTAGGCGAGCACACAGCGAGGGCTACTGGAACGGAACGAGAACCTCGCAACAAGACGCGGGAATTGCGCGGGGATCTTCGCGGCTTCATTTCGATGCAAGGCCCTTTTGCTTCCCTGTCACGAAGATCGCGAACTGGCGTAAACAAATTAATTCAGACGACGAGTAAAGCCGCAAAAGCGCGCTGCCAGAACCACGAAAATACAACACCACACTGATCAGAAAGTGCAGGCGGCGCACTGGTGTAAGCCGAGCATCTACAACGAATCAGTTTTGCAGATTAGTCGGCTTATTATGGCGCAAGGACGCCATAACGCTATCGTCTGCCAGCGCTGCTGACGCGACGTCTGCTAACTGAGCGAAGAGAGCCTATAGATTTGAGAGAGGAAGCAATTCGAACCATAAAGAGCGTTTGTAACTTAATGGCGGACGCCTCCTGGGCTAATTGATAACAAGTGCGCATGCGTTTCGTTGTTGCCTTGCGAGGGGGAGAGCGTCCGGAGAGGTGTTGGAATTGCTTGCACTGGGGAGCGATGCTCTCGTACACCTCTTCGCAGCTTGTATTGCAAACGCGGCTCATGAAACACGTGACCCGATCGGGCACTTGGAAACACTCTGAAATCTAGGCACACTTGTTCAAGCGTAAAAAGAGCGGGACGAGACCGGCGTCAGAAACGAGCTCGTGACGTCATGGCATGACGCCACGTTCCTTCCACGTTCGGCTCTTCCGATCCGACAAAGCGAACGCACCTCGCGAGGTGCGCTCGCTTTGTCGAGGCTGTTTTTCTTTTTTTCAAGAACTGTGCGCGCCGTCCGCTTCCAGCGCACTTGGCATCGTATCCCCGTTCGCGAGGGGTGCAAACAGTGTTACGGTGCAGCCTTGTCACCTCGGATAACTATCGTAAACGGACAAAAAAGAAATTGTAAGGACAGCTTTTATACGCAAGTGAGCAGCAGCACATTCCATGTGCCCGTTCGCTGTACGTTTGATTTTGTTCGAACGAACTTGGTGAGACAGCAGACGACGGATAGCAGACGACGAGAGCGGCTAGCAGACGCTTTTCTGTCGAGCAAGTCGGATTCCACGGGGTTTGCTGTCAACGAATGTGAGAAACATCTGCGGTGATCTGTGCAAAGAAGACGACGGTCGTGAGGTTGTGGATCCCTGTCGAGTGGTTTGCGTTTCCATGCTGTCACGGATCGGCAATCGGCACAAGAAATCCTGGTCCACGATGACAGCGTCCATCGGCTTTCTAGCAGATGACAACAGCTCGTTTCGCAACGCAGACGGCCACAAGATCATCTGCAGGTCTTGGACAACGGAGGGGCAGCCGAGGTACGTATGACGTTTGACTCTTCTACGTAATTTTTCCCGGGTAGAGGTCATATTACGTGTACGTATTGGCCTAGCTTCCAACAAGCGCAGTTTAACGTGCAGCTAAATTAAGCAAATATACAAAATGTGCAAAGTAGGACGCAGGCGTAACATGACATCCCAAAAAATCTGGCTGTAATTTCTTTTTATTTCCGAATTGAAAACAACAACAACAACAATAGGTATTTGCAAATTTTCTAGTCCGCACGAGAATCATGGTGGGAAACCCTGAAAGGTCAAGTAAAAGTTAAAACTCACAAATATTTCTCAATTGAAAATAATTAAACTTTGACGCTGACTTTTTGCTTTTTTAGTAGATCCTTTTTAGCGCGTGGATGAACTCAACACCTTTCTACAACTTGCGTAAGTGCTTTCAGGTCGCCACACAGCCGTAACCAAGAACAAAGTATTAGTATATATATTTTGGTGTATTATTGTACAAACATCACGACGTCTTCTTAGAGGCTGGCACCAACGAAGAATCGAAGATCCCACATGACACATTAACTCAGGCCCTTCATTGTCTCACAACCGACAGACTCGATTTTTTGCATATCCACGAACAACCGCCGAGTTGGTCGTTGTGTGCGACAAACTCAGCGGTTGTTTGTCTCCTTTCTTCCGTCCCGTCTTTTTCACTGTACGTTTTAAATAATCGTGCCTTACCAACAGGCCCGAGCTTCCATTCGTTCGCATGTGTCCGAGCAGTATTTGTTGTTTGTCGTTCAGTGGGGGACGCGGCCCTCACGGCGCTATATACAACGACCGACTATAATGCACGGAACCAAAAAGTCGGGCGTATTCCATATTCCGCGCCAGGTATACAGTTCGCAAACGGAAATTTTGACAACAAACAAACAAACAAACAAACAAAACAAAACAAAAACATTTTGCTTACATAGTCCGCCCTCGGAGCCTAGTCCGCATCTAAAAAAAAGTTCTCATGTCTCGTGGACGATATCCGAAGAAAGTAATCAAGTACAATAAGAATTACTCTCGCTTAAAATGTCTTGGATTTCTTCATTGCTCGAGAAGAAAAATAATTGCTCGTTACTCGAAAAAAAAAAAAAAAAAAAAAAACCGTTACTGTTCCGATTACTTCCTATTTTCAAAACAACAGATTTGTCTGCCGGCTCGAAAATGGGTCTTTTGTGCTGCCCGTTAGGTGGAGCGCAAGTTCGTCTGCTTCTTTTAACGTCAGAACTAGAGCCACTAAATAAGCGGCGCTTAGAGTATCGGCACTCTGTTCCACGACATTGTTGTGGGCGCCGCCATTTTGGCTCGTATGCAGAACAGACGCAACGGCCGATCCTCATGATTCAAAAATGCGACTTCCTCAGCATTAGATTCGGTGATAGGAAGGTCATGTATTATTGCTTTGCTCTGTCGCGGACGGTTTAAACATTTGTGGAGGGCGGAAAAGCATTTCCTGTGATTTCCGATAAAGCTTCAGATAACTGGCAACCATGATTTTACGACACAATATGGCCAAGTGTCGTTACTCTGAAGCGTAGCTTATTTAGTGGCACTAGTCAGAACGACGCCGAGCTCTGAATGGCTCTGATGGAGGGATAGTGGGTAAATGTCAAGGCAGCTTGCTTTGAGGTCTACACACTATCCTTCCAATCAGAGCCCGCCGTTCTGACGTCACCACAACTCCTGCACAAGAAACAGACGAATTTGCGCTCCCTTTTCCTGTCGGCGACTTGGTCCGAGAATTTCTTGGTAGGAAACGTGCACAACCAAAGGGCGCCATTAGAGGGGGAAGTAAAAAAATAGTAACGGTCACAAGTTATTTTAGTACTCCCTGAAGTAATCGGGGAGTACTTTTGTGAGCACTTTCTAATAAAAGTAATCAAATGATTAAAAAATACTAAAAAGTAGTCAAATTACTCTAGTGATTACTTCGGAATAAAAGTGATCGAGTTAGTTACAAAATTAGTACAAAAAGTAATCGATTACGAGTAATTTGACTGCTTGTAATGAGAACCTTGCAAGTCTGACTCATCCATATAGCTCATCACGGACACACTAATGGACTCGTTCAATTTACCCCGTTCGAACCTGTGTACCGGCGCAGCGAATTGTAGCGCGGTGCGGAGAAGCGCGAGGAAATGTACTTCCGGTTGTGTTTGTAGGTAGGCTGCACTTGCCAATCGAATGTGGCGTTGTGCACCGAGGGCCGCGTTTGCGGTACGCTAGAGGTTCAAATGGCGCTAGTATGCTGCGGCAAACTGAAGCAGACAGCAACCAGTCGAAAATTGACTTCCGGTAATGCATTTCTATGGAAAAAAGCGAGTGAATTTCTCCTTGCGCTCGATTATGAGAGCAAATACCCCGAATAATTTAGGCAGGCAGACGAAATAATTGATCAGTTAGGGCGTTTTTCTTTCCAATTCATTGGATTGAAAACGGTGCTAAAACAGCTTCGTGCATGTATTTCTGTGCGCTGTCGGACACTGTTAGCGCGAACACGACGTGGGGATATACGTGCCAAATCAAAGAACATCTAAAAAACCAAGAAAGACGGCCAGAACTACGCAGTAACACTATATCAGTAACTACACCTGCATGTACGATAAAAAACAATTTGAAGGCCACATTATATATTCCGATTTTAAATAAGTAAGTACCGCTTCATTCTTTCTGCTTTGTGCGAAGATGCTTGTTCTACTTTGAAAACATCCCACGCACGCTCGAAATCTTTGAGAACAAGTGCCTCATAAAAGCTGCCCGGCGTACGACATGATAAATAGAGACACCGTTCATAGCCTACACAGTTTATCCTTTACGTTTTGAATGTTTTTAACCGCTCGTAAAGATGCAAGATGGGGTAATTTTCATATAGACGCTTTGCAGCAGCTGTGCATGGACGCCGCCATTACCGACCTTCAGTTGCCATTTTAGATACCACTGTGTCTTCTCCAGCATTGGCCATTGTGCAGCTCGTCAACGCCCGCTTCAGTGGCTCGGCATCTGGCTAAGACAATAGAAGGTCAGCCATGGCGGCTGCAATCTGGCGCGTACGCCAGCAATTTATACAGACCCCCCTCCCTCCAACACCCCCTGAACACCCCCAGGTTGAGCCTAACCCCCCCCCCCCCCCCCCCCCCGAATTTTCTACGCAAATCACATACAAGTCTACATTCCCCTTCCTTACACCCCCTCTACAGGCCCCTAAAAATTTGTGACTGTCAAGTGTTTATAGTGTCAGGACTGGCGTATCAGCAATATATAAGCGTCACCGGAATGCTGGCGAGCCTTGAACACACTCTATATTCCTTTCGACCGTTATTTTGTTTAGAATCCTCGCTTGTTTTTACTAGTGATGGACCGAATCTGCCGAACTTCAGATTCGGCAAACTTCGGCAAATGCCGAACTTTTAAAGGAAAGTTCGGCAAAGATGCGGCGAAAATTCGGCAAATGTCTGCGCACGCGCGAGAACGCGACGGAGCCTTGGTTTGCAAATGAACGCCGTGCAGACCTACGGTTACTAAAGCCCCTCTATGTGTTTGCGCTTATCTTGCAAGTAGCGTCAAATGCGCGAGTGCACGAGGCCCATGTCTCGAGCGGCCCTTGGAAGCAAATGGCGGCGGAGCACCCGCTCATGGCACGTGTCTCGAGCGCTTCCACAACAATGGTTGGCGGTACTTGTAAAAAACGCTTTTATCAAGGGGCTTTAACGGTTACCACCGTGCAGTGTAGTACAACGAGCGGTTACGGTGCTGTGTGGGGTAGGCAACACGGTAACTGTGCGTTTGTGAGCGAGTGTGGTTCTCTTCAATATCTTCTGCCTCAAGAACAGAAGTTCGACCAGTAATTTACGCAGTCCACTGCGCAAGTGACAAATGATGCGGTGCATTCTGAAACATTGAGACATTGGCCGACAATTACTTTAAGCACTCCTCGCAATAATAACAATTCTGTTTTCGGCTCAGGAGTGGTGTGTTCCAAAACAAAATAATATTGCTTTTTCAATTAGTGTTATTTTGCGATTTTCCATGTATCTGCATAAAACTAAACACAGGACTAAACTACTCGACGTTGCACATCCGACATTCCTAACTCTCCCCATCTTCCGAAACGTTCGTGTGTGTCCTAACACCAGAAACGGGCATTTTGAACGTTAAAAACTAGACGTTGCGAATATGGGACGCGCACTTTCACGCAAAGCTGACGTCAAGTGACTGAAATCGAAGAACATGCATATTTACGATGCTATTATTCTATCTTCCGGTGAAGGCTCAGCAACCGTTACATTCGTTTTCGCGCACAGAACGGTGACTTCCGGTGACTCTCAGAGAAAGCAAGAACGTAGCGTTATTGCCTTCATTTTAGCAATGTACACACACATGCAGGCTTGCGCTGATGATGCCTCAAAACCGAAACTCTCGTAGCGTGATTCGTGAGTGTGCTACGCTCGCTTCTACCCAACCTCGTTGTCACCACTTCTGCAAGGAGTCACTAAAATTGCCCGTAAACACACAAAAACGACACCGATACAATTATCTTGCAAAATATCACCTTATTTAGAAAACATGTTGCATTTAAGTTAAGAAAGAAAGAAACATAAAACCTTTTTGTCGTTAGAAAAAAAAGAAATATCAACGAGTCTGGTAACAATGTATTTTTGCCGAACCTTTGCCGAATCTTTAGAAAAGTTCGGCGAAAGTTCGACTTTGCCGAATCCCAAGATTCGGCACCGAACTTTCGATTCGGTAAAAGTTCCACCCATCACTAGTTTTTACACACCTGCTGCGGAACAGAGGTTTGGGCCTGAAATATAGCGAAATTAAACATCGTTCACTGACGAAAAAAAAAAGCGCCAACTAAAGCAAAAGATACACTTTTAAAATGTTAATAAAGGTACATACTATTCGGTACGACCCAAATTACAAAAGATTTTGCGCGTTAACTACCTTTAACAACTACCTAACAAAGTGGTGCCTTATTATTGCGCAGGGCTTTTCCAAGTGCTCGTATCCTGTTGCTCACTCTCTGCATCGCCAAATTGCTCATGTGTTCTGGTGACATCGAAGCTAACCCCGGCCCCGGCCCTAAAGAGGGCGATAGCTCTAAGCTTGACCTAATACTTCAGAAACTGAACACTGTTATTTCTGACAATGCGAGACATCAAAAAGAGACCACTGACAAACTAAATGAACTGTCGTTGGGAATCGGTGACTTGACACGCAGAGTTTCAAGTCTCGAGAGCTCCGTTGGCAAGATTAAGGAAGTGCAAAACGAAATTAAAAAAACAAATGATGTTGTCACCGAGATTGAAAGAAAAATTGAAGACGTATCCTCGAAACAGCAGGACGTAAGTGGCTTAAGTGACATCGTCGACAACATGAACAACCAAATGAGAAGAAATAACTTGCTGATTAAAGGGATTCCTGAGGAGGGAAACGAATCGTGGGCTCAGACTGAACGAATCGCACTTTCCTTCTTTTCGGACCGGTTGCAGCTAAACGTCGGCGATATAGAAAGGGCGCATCGTGTTGGCCGCAAAAGGGAAGGTTTTAACAGACCAATTATTGTTAAGTTCCTAAGTTTCAAGAGCAAGCGCGATGTGCTCCATGGCGCATCGCGACTAAGGTCGACTGACACCCCGCGAGTTTGGATAGAGGAAGACTATTCGCCAAAAGTGAGGAAAATTCGAAAAAAACTTTGGGATTATGCAAAATCGGTCCGAACCACGCGCGATGGGGTAAACCTTGCTTTTGATAAGCTCTTTATCAACAATCAGATGTATGTTTACTGCGACGAAACCGATAGTGTTTTGCCTGCCTCGAGGGAACAGAGAACTGCAGACGCGCCACGGGATCTACAATCGTGCCACAAAAAATATAAATCCAAACCTAGAACAACTGTGAGCGCCTGCAATCAGCACCGCCCTCTCTCATTTTTGCTAGCAAACTTTAGAAGCCTTCTGCCAAAACAGGATGACCTCGCAAGCAGCATTATTTCATGCTCAGCAGATGTTATTGTTGCAACCGAAACGTGGCTTGCCGATACTATTTCAAATTCCAGTTTACTTTTAAGCGACAATTTTAACATATTTCGTAAGGACCGAATTTCCAAACGAGGCGGTGGCGTAATCATCGCAGTTCGAAAGGACATATCTTGCACTCTGATTTCAATCGACTCTCCTCTTGAAACCCTTTGGGTTTCCATTGGTACCGTATCCTTTCAGAATATTATAGTTGGAATTTGTTACCGACCACCTGATTCAACATGTGAATTTGTCAACAGACTAACAGATATTCTAGAATTTATTCATTTCAAGTATCCACATTTACCACTTATATTGGCAGGTGATTTTAATTATCCTGGGATCGATTGGTCCAACCTCCAAGTACGTAATATTTGCTCACGTGTAGAAGAGTGTTTAAGTTTTATAAATCTTTTAGATTCATTTTCAATGAAACAATTGGTAAATGATCCCACACGCGGAGATGCAGTACTGGACCTTGTTTGTGCCACTCACCCCGAAAACATGTCTGTACGCGTGCTGGATGAAATTAGCGACCATAGAATTGTTTATTTCTGCTATAAGATATCGGATGTTACGAGAGTGAACCTAAAAAAAGTGATATATGACTACTCTAAGGCAAATCATAGTGATATTGCGGTAACACTGTCAGACTTTTTGATTCAGTATGAAAGCACCTTCCATACACGCTCTGTTGAAGAAAACTGGGTTTCAATAAAAAACAAACTAATCTATATACGTGAAGCTTTTGTTCCTAAGTTAATCATTAACCCGAGTGAGGGTTGTCCCTGGTTTTCACGAAGCGTAAAACGCTTGATCTCCAAAAAGAAGAGACATTTCAGAAAGGCCAGTTCTTCAAATTCAGACCGTGACTGGCAGTCGTACGAAGATTGTGCGCGCTTATGCAAAAATGAGATAAGAAAGACAAAGAATAGTTTTTTCAACGACGATTTATCTAGCATACTAAAAACAAATCCAAAGAAGTTCTGGCAAGTCGTAAACCCCAAAGAAAAAAAATACATTTCCTTTAATTCAAGAAGGTGACGTAAAGCTTTCTGCATCCGAGTCCGCTTTTAAACTTGACACATTTTTTGGCGAAGTGTTTACCGACGAGCTCCCTTTATCTGACCGCCCTGTTACACCTACAATCGTCATTCCAGAAATGGACGATGTGCAAATCAATATTGATGGTGTTATCAGTGCCATTAACCGCTTGCCGACAAAATCCAGCCCGGGTACTGATGGTGTATGCTCGAAGCTACTTAAACTAACAAAGGATGTATCAGGTGCCGTGCTTGCCAGCTTATTCCAGCAATCGCTTAATACTGGCCACATTCCGAACGAATGGAAATCAGCAAATGTCGTGCCGATTTATAAATCTGGTAATCGGAATTGCCCCACAAATTATAGACCAATTTCATTGACCTCTGTTCCTTGTAAACTTTTAGAACATATAATATATTCATCTGTCATGAAACACTTAGTCTCAAACAACCTGCTATTTCCCAATCAGCACGGCTTTCAACGTGGTCTTTCGTGTGAAACCCAACTGTTTGAACTGGTAACGGATTTGCATACCTGTATTCACTCATCCTCACAAATCGACGCTATTTTTATAGACTTTTCGAAGGCCTTTGATCGTGTACCACACAGTCGTCTGATAAAAAAACTACAATATCTCAAAATTAATGATAAGGTAATTACATGGATTCGTGAGTTTTTGCACGATAGAAAACAATCAGTACTTGCAAATGACATCACCTCACCACCTATACATGTCAAATCTGGTGTCCCTCAAGGATCCGTAATTGGACCACTTTTGTTTTTAATTTATATAAATGACCTCCCCAACAACATTTCTTCAAAGATTCGCCTATTTGCAGACGACTGTGTGGTATACCGTCAAATATCTAGTCAAAGCGACTGCCTGGCCCTTCAAAGTGATTTGGATATCATACTTTCATGGTGTGACACGTGGCAAATGCAGATAAATATAGATAAAACAAAAATAATGACATTTACCAATCGTCGCTCATCTTTTCAATACGACTACAAAGTTATAGATTCAAAATTGGATAAAGTATCCACATATAAATATTTAGGAGTCCACTTAACTTCCAACCTCTCCTGGAACACTCATCTAGATTATATCCTTAGGAGGGCTAACCGGTCACTTGGTTTCTTAAGAAGGCATTTATATATGGCAACAGCAGAAACGAAGCTACTTGCATACTCTACCCTCATTAGGCCCAAGTTGGAATATGCAGCTATAATTTGGAACCCGCATCAAAAATATTTAATTAATAATTTAGAATCATTACAAAACAGGGCCACCAGGTTTATACTAAAAACGTATTCACCTATAAGCGTCAGTCAACTTAAGAGTTCACTTGGTTTATTGACTCTCCACCAGCGAAGATACCTCGCAAGGTTATCCCATTTTCATAAACTCTATCACAGTTCCTCAGATTTCCGTCAAAACAACATTCTCCCACCGGCTCGCATTTCCCCTCGTCATGATCATTGTTACAAAGTTCATATTCCATTTGCAAGAACTAATCTGTTCAAATACTCCCCGTTCGTACAAGCGGCGACTGAATGGAATGAGTTGGCAAGCGAAATTGCGACGGTCACTGATCATGATACATTTATGTTGTTATTGCGTGAATCTTTAGGGTAGTGAATCATATATTGCCCTGTATGTTTGTTACTTCCTCGCTGGGTCTATTGCTTTTTTTCTAGCACGTCGACGGCCTCCAATGATGTGAGTGCGTGTGTGGCTTTTTTGTTATGTAATGTCTTCCCTTCATGGTTCTGTTTAGCGTGACACGATGTCTTCTATTTTTTCTTGTAAAATATTGTATGATTATGTAAAAGTTTATACGACACCCCCCTCTATGTAATGCTCCTTTGGAGCCTTTAGAGGTATGTAAATAAATAAATAAATAAACTTCCGGCGAAGAGACAAAATGCACCCGCGTTTTCCCATATGAATGTACAGGAGCACCGCTAAAAGTAGACTGGTTGCTGTCTGCTTCAATTTGCCTCCCGGAAGTCGCATAGACACTAGCGCCAGTTGAACCTCTAGCGTACATTATAATAATTCTTAATAATTCCGTCAAAAGGAAACGATCTAGAAAAAAAAAATTCTGGTTTAGTCCGCGTTTGTACAGATAGTTAGCAACGCGTGGAACTTCAACTCTCGAACATGCTTAATGCGCGGACTATAATCCGTAAAAGACGGCATGTGGATGCCATATATAGAGCGCCCATTCCGTACACTCCTCGAGCGAAGCGCGTTCCAGCCGACGCTACGGGATTCGCACAGCTGAGTCTATCTTCGTTCGTGACTGTATGTGACCATGAGCTCCATTTTTCTTTTTTTCCTTTGCGTCTCATTCGTACGCGCAACGCAGAAAGTCGGAACCTAATGGGAGTTCCGCTCCACTAACGTAAACGCTGCAGATGTTTCCAAATCGCCTCGTGACAGCACGAGCGGCCGCCAGTTTCTCCTTTGTTTTGTTTGTTTGCTCCGCTAGTGTAGACGTTGGAACGATGACGTGATGAGGCGAAATGGTATCATCGTCGCTCTAATTGAGTGTCGCGCGTCAAGCGAAACACGCACGAAAGCGTTTAAATGGTAGTCATGGCCGAGGAGATAACATCTATTGGCGACGTATGCACGACCAAAAGCGTCGCTGGGGTCGACTTTCCACGATTGTCTAAACCCTCACCAAGACCTCATGAGCATGACGAATTCTACTTTTACTAATGGAATAAAAAAAGAACCGCCAAACACGAAAAGAAGTTCCCGCCTTGCAAAGAGAAGAAGGTGTACTCCATTCCGTCGGGCTGCGGGGGTCAATACACAGGTCAGACCGGCAGGTGGACAAATCAAACATTCTGGGAACATTACGCACTGAAAAAGGGGGAGGGGGGGGGGGGTGTTCCAAGGCGTCACCTGATTCCGAACATCCTATAGTCATGCACGCCCGTTCCTGCAGAGACTGCAGGCCCCGTTTTGACGAAACAAGAATCTCGGGGGAGGGGGGGCATAGCAATGGATACGACCCGAAGATTATTAAGTTATTCGCCACGAACAGCGCGAAGCAACAACGTTTCTAATCCCTGATTGTTTCTGCCGAAGTCTGAAGTTGAATTTCTCAAATCAGGGATGGCTCTGTCGACCGGACCTTGCATGCATTTGATCGTATCGTCCTCTTCCCTCCTTCTTCTCTTCATAGTTACTTTCCCTTTCCTCTATTTTCCCAATTTTAATCGGTTGCTCGCTTTTGCAATTCCTATATACGTCCGTTGCTAGTTGAGGGATGTGGTTGTGTCACCTTTGTCCTACATGTTTA